>NC_052090.1:0-354784 GCF_015852505.1 Tachyglossus aculeatus
CAGACGGGGTAGGAGGTCCAGGACCAGACAGAGGAGGATGGCCAAGACCAGGTGGGTGAGGAGGGTCAGGACCAGGTGGAGGAGGAGTGCCAGGCCCAGGCGAAGTAGGGGAGGGAGGATCAGATAGAGGAGGTGGGAAAAAGATCATTGGGAGGAGGAGAGCCCGAAGCAGGTGGAGGAGGAGGCATAGGACCAGAGAGATGGGGGTGGGCCAGGACCAGGTAGAAGAAGAAGAAGAGGATCAGCTGAAGGAGAAGGGATAGGATATGGGGGAGAAGGGATGCCAGGATGAGGCAGAGGAATAGGACGTTGAACGAAGGAGGAGGAGGGCCAAAACTAAGAGGACGAGGTGGCGCCCTAGATGAAGTAGGAAGGCAAGTACGGGGTGGAAGTCCCAGAAGAGCCAGCATCTGGCCGAGGACGGAGGGCAGGGCAAGGTGGAGCTGAAGGGTCAGTGTTTGGTTCAGGAGGATTACTAGGACCAGGAAGAGTTGGAGGGCCAGGTAAAGAACGAAAAGGACACCGAGACCAACAGAAGGAGAAGGCGCAGAATCTAGCAGAGGAGGAGGGCTTGGACCAGGCAGGGGAGGAACTGGATCAAGAAGCGGAAAAGGGTTAAGACCAGGCTGATGGGGAGAACCAAGCCCAAGCAGAGGATGAGGGCCAGTGCCCGGTGGAAGAGACAGATGGGGTAGGAGGACCAGGACCAGGCAGTGGAGAATGGCCAGGACCAGGTGGGTGAGGACGGTTAGAACGATGTGGAGGAGGAGTGCCAGGCCCAGGCGAAGGAGGAGAGGGAAGATCAGACAGATGAGGAGGCAAAAATATCATTTGGAGAAGGAGAGCTAGGAGCAGGTGGAGGAGGAGGCCCAGGAGCAGACGGAAGGGGGTGGGCCAGGACCAGGTAGAAGAAGACGACGAAGATCAGTAGAAGGAGGAGGGCCAGGATCTGGAGGAGGAGGAAGGCCAGGATGAGGCAGAGGAAGAGGACATGGACCGAGGGAGGAGGAGGGCCAAGACTAGGAGGAGGAGGAGGCGACCTAGATAGACGAGGAAGGCAAGTACCAGTTGGAGGTCCCAGGCGATCCAGGATCACGTCGAGGACGAAGGCCAGGACAAGGCGCAGCTGGAGGGCCAGTGTTTGGTGGAGGAGGATTACAAGTACCAGGAAGAGTTGGAGGGCCAGGAAAAGAAAGAAAAGGACGCCAAGACCAACAGAAGGAGGAGGCGCAGGATCTAGCTGAGGAGGAGGGCCAGGACCAGGCAGAGGAGGAACTCAATCATGAGGAGGAATAAGGTTAAGACCAGGCTGAAGGCGAGAACCAAGACCAAGCAGAGGATGAGGGCCAGTGCCCAGTGGAAGAGCCAGATGGGGTAGGATGGCCAGGACCAGGCAGTGGAGAATGAGCAACACCAGGTGGGGGAGGACGTTCAGAACGATGTGGAGGAGGGGTGCCAGCCCCAGGCGAAGGAGGGGAGTGAAGGGCAGACAGAGGAGGAGGCAAAAAGATCATTTGGAAGAGGAGCACGTGGACGAGGAGGCCCAGGACCAGACGCAAGGGGGTGGGCCAGGACCAGGGAGAAGAAGAGGACGAGGATCAGCAGAAGGAGGAGGGCCAGGATCTGGAGGAGGAGGAAGGCCAGGATGATGCAGACGAAGAGGACCTGGACCGAGGGAGGAGGAGGGCCAAGACTAGGAGGAGGAGCAGGCGACCTAGATGGACGAGGAAGGCAAGTACCAGTTGGAGGTCCCAGGGGAGCCAGGATCTGGTCGAGGACGAAGGCCAGGAGTAGCCGGAGTAGGAGGGCCACTGTTTGGTAGAGGAGGATTACCAGTACCAGGAAGAGTAGGAGGGCCTGGAAAAGAACGAGAATGAGGCCAAGACCAAGAGAAGGAGGAGGCGCAGGATCTTGCTGAGGAAGAGGGCCAGTATCAGTCAGAGAAGGAACTGGATCCTGAGGAGGAAGAGGGTTAAGACCAAGCTAAAGCCGAGGGCCACGACCAAGGAGAGGATGAGGGTCAGTGCCAGGTGGAGGAGCCAGATGGGGTAGGAGGGCCAGGACCAGGCAGAGGAGGATAGGCTAGACCAGGTGGGTGAGGAGGGTCAGGAACATGTGCAGGTGCAGTGCCAGGCTCAGGCGAAGGAGGAGAGTAAAGATGAGACAGAGGAGGTGGGAAAAGGATAAATGGGAGAAGGAGGGCCTGGAGCTGGTGGAGGAGGAGACCCAGGACAAGACAGATGGGGGTCGACCAGGACAAGGCAGAAGAAGAAGACCAGAAGAAGGAGGAGGGACTGGATCTGGAGACGAACGAATGCCAGGGTGACGCAGAGGAGGAGGACCTGGATCTAGGGAGGAAGAGGGCAAAGACTAGGAGGAAGAGGAGGCGGCCTAGATGGAAGAGGAAGGCAAGTACCTGGTGGAGGTCAATGGTGAGCCAGGATCTGGCCGAGGACAAAGGCCAGGACTAGCCGGAGAAGGAGGGCCAGTGTTTGGTGGAGAAGGATTACCAGTACCAGAAAGTGTTGGAGGGCCAGGAAAAGAAAGAGAAGGAGGCCAAGACCAAGAGAAGGAGGAGGCGCAGGATCTAGCTGAGGAGGAGGGCCAGGGTCAGGCAGAGGAGGAACTGGATCATGAGGAGGAAGAGAGGTAAGACCAGGCTAAAGGCCAGAACCAAGACCAAGCTGAGGATGAGGGCCATTGACAGGTGGAGGAGCCAGATGGGGTAGGAGGGCCAGGACCAGGCAGAGGAGGATGGCCAAGACCGGGTGGGTGAGGAGGGTCAGGACCAGGTGGAGGAGGTGTGCCAGGCCCAGGCGAAGGAGGGGAGTGAAGATCAGACAGAGGAGGTGGGAAAAAAATCATTGGGAGGAGGATAGCCAGGAGCAGGTGGAGAAGGAGGCCCAGGACCAGACGGAAGAGGGTGGGCCTGGACCAGGCAGAAGAAGAAGAGGATCAGCAGACGTAGGAGGTCCACGATCTGGAGGAGAAGGAAGGCCAGGATGAGGCAGAGGAAGAGGACCTGGATCGAGGAAGGAGGAGGGCTAAAACTAGGAGCAGAGAGGAGGCGACCTAGATAGAGGAGGAAGGCAAGTACTAGGTGGAGGTGCCAGAAGAGCCAGGATCTGGCCGAGGACGAAGGCCAGGGCAAGGCGCAGCTGGAGGGCCAGTGTTTGGTGGAGGAGGATTACAAGTACCAGGAAGAGTTGGAGGGCCAGGAAAAGAACAAAAAGGAGGCCAAAACCAATAGAAGGAGGAGGCGCAGTTTCTAACTCAGGAGGAGGGCCAGGACCAGGCAGAGGAGGAACTGAATCATGAGGAGGAAGAAGGTTAAGACCATGCTGAAGGTGAGAACCAAGACCAAGCAGAGGATGATGGCCAGTGTCCGGTGGAAAAGCCAGATGGGTTAGGAAGGCCAGGACGAGGCAGAGGAGGATGGCCATGACCAGGTGGGTTAGGAGGGCCAGGTCCATGTGGAGGAGGAGTGCCAGGCCCAGGCGAAGGAGGGAAGTGACGGGCAGACAGAGGAGGAGGCAAAAAGTTAATTTGGAGGAGGAGAGCTAGGAGCAGGTGGAGGAGGAGACCCAGGACCAGACAGAAGGGGGTGGGCCAGGACCAGGTAGAAGAAGACGACGAAGATCAGTAGAAGGAGGAGGGCCAGGATGTGGAAGAGGAGGAAGGCCGGGATGAGGCAGAGGAAGAGGACCTGGACCGAGGGAGGAAGAGGGCCAAGACTAGGAGGAGGAGGAGGCGGCCTAGATGGACGAGGAAGGCAAGTACCTGTTGGAGGTCCCAGGAGAGCCAGGATCTGGCCGAGGACAAAGGCCAGGAGTAGGAGGGCCACTGTTTGCTTGATGAGGATGACCAGTACCAGGAAGAGGTGGAGGGCCTGGAAACGAAAGAGAAGGAGGCCAAGACCAAGGGGAGGAGGAGGCGCAGGATCCTGCTGAGTAAGAGGGCCAGGATAAGGCATAGAAGGAACTGGATCATTAGGAGGAAGAGGGTTAAGACTAGGCTAAAGGCGAGAACCAAGTCCAAGGAGAGGATGAGGGCCATTGTCAGGTGGAGGAGCCAGATGGGGTAGGAGGGCCAGGAGCAGGCAGAGGAGGATGGCCAAGACCAGGTGGGTGAGGAGGGTCAGGACCATGTGGAGGAGGAGTGCCAGGCCCAGGCCAAGGAGGGGAGTGAAGGTCAGACAGAGGAGGAGGGAAAAATATCATTGGGAGGAGGAGAGCCAGGAGCAGGCGGAGGAGGAGGCCCAGGACCAGACAGATGGGGGTGGGCCAGGACCAAGAAGAAGAAGAAGAAGAGGATCAGGAGAAGGAGGAGGGATAGGATATGGGGGATAAAGAAGGCCAGGATGAGGCAGAGGAATGGGACGTGGAACGAAGGAGGAGGAGGGCCAAACTAGGAGGAGGAGGAGGCGAGCTAGATGGACGAGGAAGGTAAGTACAGGGTTAAGGTCCCAGGTGATCCAGGATCAGGCCGAGGACGAAGGCCAGGACAAGGAGGAGCTGGAGGGCCAGTGTTTGGTGGAGGAGGATTACCAGTACCTGGAAGAGTTGGAGGGCCAGGAAAAGAACGAGAAGGAGGCCATTACCAAGACAAGAAGGAGGCGCAGGATCTAGCTGAGGAGGAGGGCGAGGTCCAGGCAGAGGAAGAACTGGAACATGAGGAGGATGAAGGTTAAGACCAGGCTGAAGGCGAGAGCCAAGACCAAGCAGAGGATGAGGGCCAGTGCCCGGTGGAAGAGCCAGATGAGGTACGAGGGCCAGTACCAGGCAGTGGAGGATGGCCAAGACCAGGTGGGTGAGGAGAGTCGGGACCATGTGGAGAAGCAGTGCCAGGTCCAGGCGAAGGAGGAGAATATAGATGAGACAGAGGAGGAGGCAAAATGATCATTTGGAGGATTAGAGCTTGGAGCAGGTGGAGGAGGAGGTCCAGGACCAGACGGAAGGGGATGGGCCAGGACCAGGTAGAAGAAGAGGACGAGGATCAACAGAAGGAGCAGGGCCAGGATCTGGAGGAGGAGGAAGGCCATGATGAGGCAGAGGAAGAGGACCAGGACCGAGGAAGGAGGAGGGCCAAGACTAGGAGGAAGAGGAGGCGGCCTTGATGGACGAGGAAGGCAAATACCGGGTGGAGGTCAAAGGTGAGCCAGGATCTGGCTGAGGACAAAGGTCAGGACTAGTCGGAGAAGGAGGACCAGTGTTTGGTGGAGGAGGATTACCAGTACCAGGAAAAGTTGGAGGAACAGGAAAAGAACGAGAAGGAGGCCAAGACCAAGAGAAGGAGGAGGTGCAGGATCTAGCTGAGGAATAGGGCCATGACCAGGCAGAGAAGGAAAGGGGATCATGAGGAGGAGGAGAGTTAAGACCAGGCTAAAGTCGGGAACCAAGACCAAGCAGAGAATGAGGGCCAGTGCCAAGGGGAGGAGCCAGGTTGGGTAGGAGGGCCAGGATCAGGCAGAGGAGGATGGCCAAGACCAGGTGGGTGCGGAGGGTCAGGACCATGTGGAGGAGGAGTGCGAGGCCCAGGCGTAGGAGGGGAGTGAAGATCAGACAGAGGAGGTGGGAAAAAGATCATTGGGAGCAGGAGAGCCAGGAGCAGGTGGAGGAGGAGGCCCAGGACCAGACAGATGGGGGTGGGCCAGGACCCGGCAGAAGAAGAAGAAGAAGATCAACAGAAGGACGAGGGATAGGATATGGGGGAGAAGGAAGGCCAGGATGAGGCAGAGGAAGATGATGTGGAACGAAGGAGGAGGAGGGCCAAAACTAGGAGGAGGAGTAGGCGACCTAGGTGGAGGAGGAAGGCAAGTACTGGGTGGAGGTCCCAGGAGAGCCAGGATCTGGCCGAGGACGAATGCCAGGACAAGTCGCAGCTGAAAGACCAGTGTTTGGTTCAGGAGGATTACTAGTGCCAGGAGGAGTTGGAGGACCTGGAAAAAGAACAAGAACGATGCCAAGACCAAGAGAAGTAGGTGGCGCAGGATCTAGCAGAGGAGGAGGGCCAGGACCAGGCAGAAGAGGATGGCCAAGACCAGGTGGGTGAGGAGGGGCAGGACCATGTGGCGCAGGAGTGCCAGGCCCAGGCGATGGAAGAGTGTGAAAATGAGACAGAGGAGGTGGGAATAAGATCAATTGGAGGAGGTGGGCCTGGGGCAGGTGGAGGAGGAGACCCAGGACCAGACGGATGGGGGTGGGCCAGGACAAGACAGAAGAAGAAGAAGGGGACCAGAAGAAGGAGGAGGGACAGGATCTGGAGAAGAAAGAAGGCCAGGATGACGCATAGGAAGAGGACCTGGATAGAGGGAGGAGGAGGGCAAAGACTAGGGGGAAGAGGAGGCGGCCTAGATGGACGAGGAAGGCAAGTACCAGGTGGAGGTCAAAGGTGATCCAGGATCTGGCCGAGGCCAAAGGCCAGGAGTAGCCGGAGAAGGAGGGCCAGTGTTTGGGGGCGGAGGATTACCACTACCAGGAAGAGCTGGAGGGCCAGGAAAAGAAAGAGAAGGACGGCCCAGACCAAGAGAAAGAGGAGGCGCAGGATCTAGCAGAGAAGGAGGGCCAGGACCAGGCAGAGGAGGAACTGGTTAATGAGGAGGAAGAGGGTGAAGACCAGGCTAAAGGCAAGAACGAAGACCAAGCAGAGCGTGAGGGCCAGGGTAAGGTGGAGGAGCCAGATGGGGTAGGAGGGCCAGGACCAGGCAGTGGAGAATGGCCATGACCAGGTGGGTGAGGAGAGTCAGGACCATGTGGTGGAGGAGGGCCAGGCCCAGGCGAAGAAGGGGAGTAAAGATGACACAGAGGAGGTGGGAAAAAGATCAATGGGAGGAGGCGGAGGTGGAGGAGGAGACCCAGTACCAGACTGATGGGGGTGGGCCAGGACAAGGCTAAAGAAGACGAAGAGGACCAGAAGAAGGAGGAGGGCCAGGATCTGGAGGAGTAGGAAGGCCGGGATGAGGCAGAGGAAGAGGACCTGGATCGAGGGAGGAGGAGGGCAAAGACTAGGAGGAAGAGGAGGCGGCCTAGATGGACGAGGAAGGCAAGTACCAGGTGGAGGTCAAAAGTAAGCCAGGATATGGCCGAGGACAAATGCCAGGACTAGCCGGAGAAGGAGGGCCAGTGTTTGGTGCAGGAGGATTACCAGTAACAGGAAGAATTGGAGGGCCAGGAAGTGAAAGAGAAGGACGGACAAGACCAAGAGAAAGAGGAGGCGCAGGAGCTATCAGAGGAGGAGGGCCAGGACCAGGTAGAGGAGGAACTGGAGCATGAGGAGGAAGAGGGTAAAGACCAGACTGAAAGGAAGAACCAAGACCAAGCAGAGGATGAGGGCCCGGGTTAGGTGGAGGACCCAGATGGGGTAGGATTGCCAGGGCCAGGGAGTGGAGAATGGCCAAGGCCAGGTGGGTGACGAGGGTCAGTACCATGTAGTGGTGGAGGGCGAGGCCCAGGCAAAGAAGAAGAGAGTAAAGGTGAGACAGAGGAGGTGGGGAAAAGATCACTGGGAGGAGGCTAGCAAGGAGCTGGTGGAGGAGGAGGCCCGGGACCAGACAGATGGGGGTGGGCCAGGACCAGGCAGAAGAAGAAGAAGAGGATCAGCATAAGGAGGAGGGATAGGAGATGGGGTAGAAGGAATGTCAGGATGAGGCAGAGGTAGAGGACGTGGAGCGAAGGAGGAGGAGGAGGGCCAAAACTAGGACTAGAAGGCGACCTAGATGGTGAAGGAAGGCAAGCCCTAGGTGGAGGTCCCAGGAGAGCCAGGATTTGGCCGAGGACGGAGGCCAGGTCAAGGCGGAGCTGAAGGGCCTGTGTTTGATTCAGGAGCATTACTAGTACCAGGACGCGTGGCAGTGCCAGGAAAAGAACAAGAATGAGGCCAAGACCAAGAGAAGGAGGAGGCGCAGGAACTAGCAGAGGAGGAGGGCCAGGACCAGGCAGAGGAGGAATTGGAACATGAAGAGGAAGAGGGTTAAGACCAGGCTGAAGGCGAGAACCAAGACCAAGCAGAGGATGAGGGCCAGTGCCAGGTGGTGGAGCCAGATGGGGTAGGAGGGCCAGGACCAGGCAGTGGATGATGGCCAAGACCAGGTGGGTGAGGAGGGTCAGGACCATGTACAGGAGGGGTGCCAGGCCCAGTACGAAGGAGGAGAGTAAAGATGAGACAGAAGAGGTGGGAAAAAGATCAACGGGAGGAGGAGGGCCAGAAGCAGGTGGAGGAGGAGACCCAGGACTAGACGGATGGGGGTGGGCCTGGACAATACAGGAGAAGAAGAAGAGAACCAGAAGAAGGAGGAGGGCCAGGATCTGGAGGAGGAGGAAGGCAAGGATGACGCGGGGCAAGAGGACCTGGATCCAAGGAGAAGAAGGGTAAAGACTAGGAGGAAAAGGAGGCGGCCGAGATGGACGAGGAAGGCATGTACCAGGTGGATGTCAAAGGTGAGCAAGGATCTGTCCGAGAACAAAGGCCAGGACTAGCCGGAGAATGAGGGCCAGTGTTTGGTGGAGGAGGATTACCAGTACCAGGAAGAGTTGGAGGGCCATGGAAAGAAAGAGAAGCAAGGCCAAGACCAGGAGAAAGAGGAGGTTGCAGGATCTAACAGAAGAGGAGGGCCAGGACTAGGCAGAGGAGGAACTGCATCATGAGGAGGAAGAGGGTTAAGACCAGACTGAAGGCAACAACCAAGACCAAGCAGAGAATAAGGTCCAGGGTCAGGTGGGGGAGCCAGGTGGGGTAGGAGGGCCAGGACCAGGCAGTGGAGAATGGCCAAGACCAGGTGGGTGAGGAGGGTCAGGAACATGTGGTGGAGGAGGGCGAGGCCCAGGAGACAAAGGAGAGTAATGATGAGGCAGAGGAAGTGGGAAAAGATCACTGGGAGGAGGAGGGCCAGGAGCAGGCGGAGGAGGAGGCCCAGGAACAGACGGAAGAGGGTGGGCCAGGACCAGGCATAAGAAGAAGAGGATCAGCAGAAGTAGGATGTCCACGATCTGGAGGGGAATGAAGGCCTGGATGAGGCAGACGAAGGGGACCTGGATCGAGGGAGGAGGGGGGCCAAAACTAGGAAGAGGTGGAGGCGAGCTAGATGGACGAGTAAGGCAAGTACCAGGTGGAGGTCAAAGGTAAGCCAGGATCTGGCCGAGGACAAAGGCCAGGACTAGCCGGAGAAGGAGGGCCAGTGTTTGGTGGAGGAGGATTCCCAGTACCAGGAAGAGTTGGAGGGCCAGGAAAAGAAAGAGAATGACGGCCAAGACCAAGGGAAGGAGCAGGCTCAGGGTCTAGCTGAGGAGGCCGGCCAGGATCAGGCAGAGAAGGAATTGGATCATGAGGAGGAAGATGGTAAAGACCGCGCAAAAGGAGGAGGAGTGCCAGGCCCAGGCGAAGGAGGGGAGTGACGAACAGACAGAGTAGGTGGGAAAAGGATCATTGGGAGTAGGAGAGCTAGCAGCAGGTGGAGGAGGAGGCCCAGGACAAGACGGAAGGGGGTGGACCAGGACCGGGTAGAAGAAGAGGATAAGGATCAGCAGAAGGAGTAGGGCCAGGATCTGGAGGAGAAGGAAGGCCAGGATGAGGCAGAGGAAGAGTACCTGGACAGAGGGAGGAGCAGGACCAGGACTAGGAGGAGGGGGAGGCGACCTGCGACCTACATGGACGATGAAGGCAAGTACCAGTTGGAAGTCCCAGGAGAGCCGGGATCTCACAGAGGACGAAGGCCAGGAGTGGCCGGAGTAGGAGGGCCAGTGTCTGGTACAGGAGGATTACCAGTACCAGGAAGAGATGGAGGGCCTGGAAAAGAACGAGAAGGAGGCCAACACCAAGAGAAGGAGGAGGCGCAGGATCTAGCTGAGGAGGAGTGCCAGGACCAGTCAGGAGAGGAACTGGATCATGAGGAGGGAGAGGGTTAAGACCAGGCTAAAGGAGAGAACCAAGACAAAGTAGAGGATGAGGGCCAGTGCCAGGTGGAGGGGCCAGATGCGGTAGGAAGGCCAGGACCAGGCAGAGGAGGATGGCCGAGACCAGGTGGGTGAGGAGGGTCAGGACCATGTGGAGGAGGAGTGCCAGGCCCTGGCGAAGGAGGGGAGTGATGATCAGACAGAGGAGGTGGGGAAAAGTTCAATGGGAGGAGGGGGGCCAGGGGCAGGTGTGGGAGGGGGTCCAGGACAAGACAGATGCGGGTGGGCCAGGACCAGGCAGAAGAAGAAGAAGAGATTCAGCAGAAGGCGGAGGGATAGGATATGGGGGAGAAGGAAGGCCAGGATGAGGCAGAGGAAGAGGAACGAAGGAGGAGGAGGGCCAAAACTAGGAGGAGGAGGCGACCTAGATGGAGGAGGAAGGCAAGTACTAGGTGTAGGTCCCAGGGGAGCTAGGATCTGGCCGAGGACGAAGACCTGGACAAGGCGGAGCTAAAGGGACAGTGATTTGTTCAGGAGGATAACTAGCACCAGGAAGAGTTGGAGGGCCATGAAAAGAACAAGGAGGCCAAGACCAAGAGAAGGAGGAGGCACAGGATCTAGCACAGGATCTAGCAGAGGAGGAACTGGATCATGAAGAGGAAGAGGGTTAAGACCAGCCTGAAGGCGAGAAGCAAGACCAAGGAGAGGATGAGGGCCAGTGCCAGGTGGCGGAGCCAGATGGGGTAGGAGGGCCAGGACTAGCCAGTGGAGGATGGCCAAGACAAGGTGGGTGAGGAAGGTCATGACTATGTGGAGGAGTAGTGCCAGGCCCAGGCGAAGGAGGAGCTTAAAGATGAGACAGAGGAGGTGGGAAAATGATCAATGGGAGGAGGGGGACCAGGAGCAGGTGGAGGAGCAGGAGGAGACCCAGGACCAGACGGATGGGGGTTGGCCAGGACAAGGCAGAAGAAGAAGAACAGGACCAGAATAAGGAGGAGGGCCAGAATCTGGAGGAGGAGGAAGGCCAGAACGAGGCAGAGGAAGAGGACCTGGATTGAGGGAGGAGGAGGGCAAAGACTACGAGGAAGAGGAAGCGGCCTAGATGGACGAGGAAGGTAAGTACCAGGTGGAGGTCAAAGGTGAGCCAGGATCTGGCCGAGGACAAGGGCCAGGACCAGCCGTAGAAGGAGGGCCAGTGTTCGGTGGAGGAGAATTGCCAGTTCCAGGAAGAGTTGGAGGGCCAGGAAGAGAAAGAGAAGGACGGCCAAGACCAAGATTAAGAGGAGCCACAGGATCTAGCAGAGGAGGAGGGCCAGGACCAGGCAGAGGAGGAACTGGATCATGAGGAGGAAGAGCGTTAAGACCAGGCTGAAGGCGAGAACCAGGACCAAGCAGAGGATGAGGGCCAGGGTCAGGTGGAGGAGCCAGATAGGCTAGGAAGGCCAGGACTAGGCAGAAGAGGATAGCCAAGACCAGGTGGGTGAGGAGGGTCAGGACCATGTGGAGGAGGAGTTCCAGGCCCTGGCGAAGCAGGGGAGTGAAGATCAGACAGAGGAGGTGGGAAAAAGATCATTGGGAGGAGGAGAGTCAGGAGCAGGTGGAGGAGGAGGTCCAGGACAAGGCAGAAGAAGAAGAGATTCAGCAGATTCGCCCTCTTCCGTCTGGTCCCGGGCCTCCTCTCCCACCCGCTCCTGGCTCTCCTCCTCCCAGTGATCTTTTCCCCACCTCCTCTATCTCATCTTTACTCTTCTTCGCCTGGGTCTGGTACTCCTCCTCCACACGGTCCTGACTCTCCTCACCCACTTGGTGTTGGCCATCCTCCTCTGCCTGGTCCGGGCCCTCCTCCTCTGCTAGATCCTGAGCCTCCTCCTTCTCTTGGTCTTGGCCTCCTTCTTCTTTTCCTGGCCCTTCAACTCTTCCTGGTACTGGTAATCCTCCTCCACCAAACACTGGCCCACCATCTCCGCCTTGTCCTGGCCTTCGCCCTTGGCCAGATCCTGGATCTCCTAGGACATCCACCTGGTACTTGCCTTCCTCATAAATCTACCTCTCCTCCTCCTCCTCCTTGGTTTGGCCCTCCTCCTCCCTCGATCCTGGTCCTCTTCGTCTTCCTCATCCTAGCCTTCCTTCTCCCTCATATCCTATCCCTCCTCCTTCTGCTTATCCTCTTCTTATTCTTGTGCCTGGTCCTGGCCCACCCCCATCTTTCTGGTCCTGGGCCTCCTCCTCCACCTGCACCTGGCTCTCCTCCTCCCAGTGATCTTTTTCTCACCTCCTCTGTCTGATCGTCAACCCCTCCTTCGTCTGGGCCTCGCCCTCCTCCACCTTATGGTCCTGGCCCTCCTCACCCACCTAGTCTTGGCCATCCTCCTCTGCCTGGTCCTGGCCCTCCTACCCCATCTGGCTCTTCCACCGGGCACTGGCCCTCATCCTCTGCTTGGACGTGGTTCTCGCCTTCAGCCTGGTCTTAACCCTCTTCCTCTCCATGATCCAGTTCCTCCCCTGCCTGGTCCTGGCCCTCCTCCTCTGCTAGATTCTGCGCCTCCTCCCTCTCTAGGTCTTGGCCTCCTTCTCGTTCTTCATTCCAGGTCCTCTTCCTCTGCCTCATCCTGGCCTTCCTTTTCCCCCATACCCTATCCCTTCTCCTTCTGCTGATCCTCTTCTTCTTCTTCTGCCTGGTCCTGACACCCACCCACCCCGCCCCGAATCTGTCTGGTCCCGGGCCTCCTCCTCCGCCTGCTCCTGGCTCTCCTCCTCCCAATGACGTTTTTCCCACCTCCTCTTTCTGATATTCACTTCGCACCTTCGCCTGGGCCTAGCACCCCTCCTCCACATGGTCCTGACCCTCCTCAACGACCTGGTCTGGGCCATCCTCCTCTGCCTGGTCCTGGCCCTCCTACCCCATCTGGCCCTTCCACCTGGCACTGGCCCTCATCCTCTGCTTGGTTTGGTTCTCGCCTTTAGCCTGGTCTTAACACTCTTCCTCCTCATGATCCAGTTCCTCCTCTGCCTGGCTCTGACCCTCCCCCTCAGCTAGATCCTGCGCCTGCTCCTTCTCTAGGTCTTGGCCGCCTTCTCGTTCTTATCCAGGCGCTCCAACTCTTCCTGGTACAGGTAATCCTCCTCTACCAAACACTGGCCCTCCTACTCCGGCTACTCCTGGCCTTCGTCGTCGCCCAGATCCTGGCTCTCCTGAGACCTCCAACTGGTACTTGCCTTCCTCGTCCATCTAGGTCGCCTCATCCTCTTCCTAGTCTTGGCCCTCCTCCTCCTTCGGTCCAGGTCCTCTTCCTCTGCCTCATCCTGGCCTTCCTCCTCCTCCAGATCCTGGCCATACTGCTTCTGCTGATCCTCTTCTTCTTCTTCTGCCTGGTCCTGGCCCACCCCCTTCCGTCTCTTCCCGGGCCTCCTCCTCGACCTGCCCCTGGCCCTCCTCCTTCCATTCATCATTTTCCCACCTCCTCTGTCTCATCTTTACTCCGCTCTTTCGCCTGGGCCTGCCACCTCTCGTCCACATGGTCCTGACCCTCCTCACCCACCTGGCCTTGGCCATCCTCCACTGCCTGGTCCTGGCCCTCTTACTCCATCTGGATCCTCCACCTGGCACTGGCCCTCATCTTCTGCTTGGGCTTGGTTCTCGCCTTCTGCCTGGTCTTAACCCTTTTCCTCTTCATGGTCCAGTTCCCCCTCTGCCTGGTCCTGGTCCTCCTCCTCAGCTAGATCCTGCGCCTACTCCTTCCCTTGGTCTTGGCCTCCTTCTCGTTATTGTCCTGGCCCTCCAACTCTTCCTTGTACTAGTAATCCTCCTGAACCAAACGCTGGCCCTTCAGCTTCACCTTGTCCTGGTCTCCGTCCTCGGCCAGATCCTGGCTCTCCTGGCACCTCCACCTAGGACTTGCCTTCCTTCTCCATCTAGGTCGCCTCCTCCTCCTAGTTTTGGCCCTCCTCCTTCGACTTGGTTTCACGTCCTCTTTCTCTACCTAATCCTGGCCTTCCTTTTCCCCCATATCCTATCCCACCTCCTTATGCTGATCCTCTTCTTCTTCTTCGGTCTGGTCCTGGGCCTCCTCCTCCACCTGCTCCTGGCTAGCCTCCTCCCAATGATCTTTTCCCCACCTCCTCTGTCTCACCTTTACTCTCTCCTTCTTCGCCTGGGCCTAGCCCTCCTCCAACACGTGGTCCTGACCCTCTTCACCCACCTGCTTTTGAACATTCTCCACTACCTGGCCCTGGCCCTCCTACCGCATCTGGATCCTCCGCCTCCGTCTGGCCCTCATCCTCTGCTTGGTCTTGGTTCTTCCCTTCAGCCTGGTCTTTACCCTCTTCCTCTTCATGATCCAGTTCCTCCTCTGCCCGGGCCTGGCCCTCCTCCTCTGCTAGATCCTGCGCCTCCTCTTTCTCTTGGTCTTGGCCGTCCTTCTCTTTCACTTCCTGGCCCTCCAACTCTTCCTGGTACTGGTAATCCTCCTCCACCAAACACTGGCCCTCCTTCACCGGCTAGTCCTGGCCTTTGTCCTCGGTCAGATACTGGTTCACCTTGGACCTACACCTGGTACTTGCCGTCCTCGTCCATCTAGGCCGCCTCCTCCCCCTCCTAGTCTTTGCCCTCCTCCTCCCTCGATCCAGGTCCTCTTCCTCTGCCTCATCCTGGCCTTCCTCCTCCTCCAGATCCTGGCCTTCCTCCTTCTTCCTGTCCTCTTCTTCTTCTTCTTCTTCTTCTTCAGCCTTCTCCTGGCCCACCCCAAACCGTCTGGTTCTGGGTTTCCTCCTCCACATGCTCCTGGCTCTCCTCCTCCCAGTGATATTTTTCCCACTTCCTCTGTCTGATCTTCACCCCCTCCATCGCCTTCGCCTGGCACTCCTCCTCCATATGGTCCTGACCCGCCTCACCCACCTGGTCTTGGCCATCCTCCTCTGCCTGGTCCTGGCCCTCTTACCCCATCTGGCTCCTCCACCTGGCGCTGGCCCTGAGGCTCTGATCGGTCTAGCTTCTCGCCTTTAGCCTGGTCATAACCCTCTTCCTCCTCATGATCCAGTTCCTTCTCTGCCTGGCCCTGGCCCACCCCCATCTGTCGGTTACTGGGCCTCCTCCTCCACCGGCTCCTGGCTCTCCTCCTCCCAATGAAATTTTTCCCACCTCCTCTATCTGATCTTCACTCCCCTCCTTCTCCTGTGCCTGGCATTCTTCGTCCACAAGGTCCTGCCCACCCTCCTCACCCACCTGGTATTGCCCATCCTCCTCTGCCTGGTCCTGGCCCTCCTATCCCATCTGGCTCCCCCACCTGGCAATGGCCCTCATCCTCTGCTTGGTCTTGGTACTTGCCTTCCTCGTAAATTTACTTCGCTTCCTCCTCCTCCTAGTTTTGGCCCTCCTCCTCCCTCGATTCAGGTCCTCTTCGTCTGCCTCATCCTGGCCTTCCTTCTCCTCCAGATCGTGGACTTCCTACTTCTGCTGATCCTCTTCTTCTTCTGCCTGGTCCTGGCCCACCCTCTTCCGTCTGTTCCTGGGTCGCCTCCTCCACCTGCTCCTGGCTCTCCTCCTCCCAATGATCTTTCCCCACTTGCTCTGCCTCATCATTACTCTCCTTCTTCGCCTGGGCCTCGCCCTCCTCCACCACATGTTCCTGACCCTCCTCACCCACCTGGACTTGGCCATCCTCCACTGCCTGATCCTGGCCCTCCTACCCCATCTGGCTCCTCCACCTGACCCTGGCCCTCATATCCTCTGCTTGGTCTTGGTTCTTGCCTTCAGCCTCGTCTTAACAATCTTCCTCCTCATGATCCAGTTCCTCCTCTGCCTAGTCCTGGCCCTCTTGTTCTGCTAGATCCTGCGCCTCCTCTTTCTCTTGGTCATGGCCGTCCTTCTCTTTCTTTTCCTGGCCTTACAACTCTTCCTGGCACAGGTATTCCTCCTCCACCAAACACTGGCCCTCCTTCTCCGGCTAGTCCTGGCCTTTGTCCTTGGCCGGATCCTGGGTCACCTTTGACATCCAGCTGGTACATGCCTTCCTCGTCCATCTAGGCCGCCTTCTCTTCCTCCTAGTCTTTACCCTTCTTCTCCTTCGATCCAAGTCCTTTTCCTCCGCGTCATCCTGGCCTTCCTCCTCCTCCAGATCCTGGCCTTCCTCCTTCTTCTAGTCCTCTTCTTCTTCTTCTGTCTTGTCCTGGCCCACCCCCATCCGTCTGGACCTGGGTCTGCTCCTCCACCTGCTCCTGGCCCTCCTCCCGTTGATTTTTTTCCCACCTCCTCTGTCTCATCTTTACTCTCCTCCTTTGTACTGGGCCTGGTACTCCTCCTCCGCATGGTCCTGGCTCTCCTCACCCACCAGGTCTTGGCCATCCTCCACTGCCTATTCCTGGCCCTCCTACACCATCCGGCTCCTCCAACTGGCTCTGGCCCTCATCCTCTGCTTGGTCTTGGTTCTCGCCTTCAGTCTGGTCATAACACTCTTCTTCTTCATGATCCAGTTCCTCCCCTGCCTGGTCCTGGCCCTCCTCCTCTGCTAGATCCTGTGCCTCCTCCTTCTCTTGGTCCTGGCCTCATCCTTGTTCTTTTCCTGGCCCTACCGCTCTTATTGGTACTTGTATTCCTCCTGAACCAAACACTGGCCCTTCAGCTCTGCCTTGTCCTGGCCTTTGTCCTCGGCCAGATCCTGGCTTTCCGGGGCCCTCCACCCAGTACTTGCCTTTCTCCTCCATCTGGGACGCCTCCTCCTCCTCCTAGTTTTGGTCCTCCTCCTTCGTTCCACGTCATCTTCCTCTGCCTCATCCTGGCCTTCCTCCTCCCCCATATCCTAACCCTCCTCCTTCTGCTGATCCTCTTCTTCTTCTTCGGCCTGGTCTGGGCCCACCCCCATCAGTCTGGACGTGGGCCTCCTCCTCCACCTGCTCCTGGCTCTCCTCCTCCCAATGATCTTTTTCCCACCTCCTCTGTCTCTTCTTCACTCCTTTTCTTCGCCTGGGCCTGGCCCTGCTCCTCCACATGGTCCTGACCCTCCTCAGCCACCTGGTCTTGGCCTTCCTCCACTGCCTGGTCCTGGCCCCCCTCCCCTATCTGGCTCCTCCACCTGGCACTGGCCCTCACCCTCTGATTGGTCTTCGTTCTTGCCTTTAGCATGGTCTTCACCCTCTTCCTCCTCATGAGCCAGTTCCTCCTCTGCCTGGTCCTGGCCCTCCTTCTCTGCTAGATCCTGCGCCTCCTCCTTCTCTTGGTCTTGGCCGTCCTTCTCTTTCTTTTCCTGGCCCTCCAACTCTTCCTGGTACTGGTAATCCTCCTCCACCAAACACTGGCCCTCCTTCTCCGGCTACTCCTGGCCTTTGTCATCGGCCAGATCCTGGCTCACCTTTGACCTTCACCTGGTACTTGAATTCCTCGTCCATCTAGGCCGCCTCCTCTTCCTCCTAGTCTTGGCCTCCTCCTCCCTCGATTCAGGTCTTCTTCCTATGCGTCATCCTGGCCTTCCTTCTCCTCCAGATCCTGTCCCTTCTCCTTGTTCTGCTCCTCTTCTTCTTCTTCTACCTTGTCGTGGCCCACCCCCATCTATCTGGTCCTGGATCTCCTCCTCCACCTGCTTCTGGCCCTCCTCCTCCCATTGAACGATTTCCCACTTCCTCTGTCTCATCTTTACTCTCCTCCTTCGCCTGGGCCTGGCACTCCTCCTCCACGTGGTCCTGACCAATCTTAACCCACCTGGTCTTGGCCATCCTCCACAGCCTGGGCCTGGCCCTCCTACCTCATCTGGCACCTCCGCCTGCCACTGGCCCTCATTCTCATCTTGGTCTTGGTTCTCGCTTTCAGCCTGGTCTTAACCCTCTTCCTCTTCGTGATCCAGTTCCTCCACTCTCTGGTCCTGGCCCTCCTCCTCTGCTAGATCCAGCGCCTTGACTTTCTCTCGGTCTTGGCCTCCTTCCTGTTCTTTTCCTGGCCCTCCTACTATTCCTGGTACTAGTAATCCTCCTGAACCAAACACTGGCCCTTCAGCTCCGCCTTGTCATGGCCTCCGTCCTCGGCCAAATCCTGGCTCTTCTGGGACCTCCACCAATACTTGCCTTCCTCCTCCATCTAGATCGCCTCTTCCTCCTCCTAGTTTTGGCCCTTCTCCTACTTCGTACCAGGTCCTCTTCCTCTGCCTCATCCTGGCCTTCCTTCTGCCCGATAGCCTATCCCTCCTCCTTCTGCTGATCCTCTTCTTCTCCTTCTGCCTGCTCCTGGCCCACCTCCATCTGTCTGGTCCTGGGCCTCCTCCTCCATCTGCTTCTGACTCTCCTCCTCCCAATGATCTTTTTGCCACCGCCTCTGTCTGATCTTCACTTCCCTCCTTCGCCTGGGCCTGGCACACTTCCTCGACATGGTCCTCACCCTCCTCACCCACCTGGTCTTGGTCATCCTCCTCTGCCTGGTCCTGGCCCTCCTACCCCATCTGGCTCCTCCACCTGGCACTGGCCCTCATCCTCTGTTTGGTCCTGTTTCTCGTCTTTAGCCTGGTCTTAACCCTCTTCCTCCTCATGATCCAGTTCCTTCTCTGCCTGATCCTGGCCCTCTTCCTCAGCAGGATCCTGCGCCTCCTCCTTCCCTTGGTCTTGGCTTCCTTCTCGTTCTTTTGCAGGCCCTCCAACTCTTTCTGGTACTGGTAATCCTCCTCTACCAAACAGTGGCCCTCCTACTCCAGCTACTCCTGGCCTTCGTCCTCGGCCAGATCCTGGCTCTCCTGGGACCTCCAACTGGTACTTGCCTTCCTCGTCCATCTAGGTCACCTCCTCCTCCTCATACTCTTGGCCCTCCTCCTCCCTCGGTCCAGGTCCTCTTCCTCTGCCTCATCCTGGCCTTTCTCCTCCTCCAGATCCTGGCCCACCTCCTTCTCCTGATCCTCTTCTTGAGAAGAGGATCTCTTGAGAAGCAGCGTGGCTCAGTGGAAAGAGCCCGGGCTTTGGATTCAGAGGTCATGGGTTCGAATCCCGCTCCGCCACACATCTGCTGTGTGACCTTCGGCAAGTCACTTAACTTCTCTGTGCCTCAGTTCCCTCATCTGTAAAATGGGGATTATGACTGTGAGCCCCCACGTGGGACAACTTGATCACCTTGTATCCCCCCCAGCGCTGAGAACAGTGCTCTGCCCATAGTAAGCGCTTAACAAATGCCATCATAATAATCCTCGTCCTCTTCTTCTACCTGGTCCTAGCCCACCCCCTGCCGTCTGGTCCTGGGCCTCCTCCTCTCCTCCTCCTTCTGCTGGCCCTCTTCTTCTTCGGCCTGGTCCTGGCCCACCCAAATCTGTCTGGTCCTGGGCCTCCTCCTCCACCTGCTCCTGGCTCTCCTCCGAATGATCTTTCTCCCAACTCCTCTATCTGATCTTCACTCCTCTCCTTCGCCTGGGCCTGGCACTCTTCTTCCACATGGTCCTGCCACTCCTCACCCACCCCTTGCCCCTCCTCACCCATCTGGTCTTGGCCATCCTCGTCTGCCTGGTCCTGGCCCTCCTACCACATCTGGCCCCTCCACCTGGCACTGGCCCTCATGTTCGGCTTGGTCTTGGTGCTCGCCTTTAGCCTGGTATTAGCCCTCTTCCTCCTCATGCTCCAGTTCCTCCTCTGCCTGGTCCTGGCCCTCTTCCTCAGCCAGATCCTGTGCCGCCTCCTTCTCTTGGTCTTCGCCTCCTTCTCGTTCTCTTCCAGGCACTCCAACTCTTCCTGGTACTGGTAATCCTCATCTACCAAACACTGGCCCTCCTACTCCGGCTGCTCCTGGCCTTCGTCCTCGGCCAGATCGTGGCTCTCCAGGGACCTCCACGAGGTAGGTGCCTTCCTCGTCCAAATAGGCCACCTCTTCTTCCTCCTAGTCTTTGCCCTCCTCCTCCCTCGATCCAGGTCCCCTTCCTCTGCGTCATCCTGGCTTTTTTTCTCCTCCATATCCTGGCCCTCCTCCTTCTTCTGGTCCTCTTCTTCTTCTTCGGTCTTGTCCTGGCCCACCTCCATCCGTCTGGTCCTGGGTCTCCTCCTCCACCTGCTCCTGGCCCTCCTCCTCCAACTGATCTTTTTCCCATCTCCTCTGTCTCATGTTTATTCTCCTCCTTCGCCTGGGCATGGCACTCATCCTCCACATGGTCCTGACCCTCCTCACCCACCTGGTCCTGACCATCCTCCACTGCCTGGTCCTGGCCCTCCTACCCCATCTGGCTCCTCCAGCTGGCATTGGCCCTCATCCTCTGCTTGGTCTTGGTTCTCGCCTCCAGCATGGTCTTAACCCTATTCCTCTTCATGAACCAGTTCCTCCTCTGCCTTGACCTGGCCCTCCTCCTCTGCTAGATCCTGCGCCTACTCCTTCTCTTGGTCTGGGCCTCCTTCTTGTTCTATTACTGGCCCTCCAACTCTTCCTGGTACAGTAATACTCCTGAACCAAACATTGGCCCTTCAGCTCCCCCTTGTCCTGGCCATCGTTCTCGGTCAGATCCTGGCTCGCCTGGGACCTCCACCCAGTACTTGCCTTCCTCCTCCATCTAGGTCGCCTCCTCCTCCTTGGTTTGGCCCTCCTCCTCCTCCTCCTTCGTTCCACGTCCTCTTCCTCTGCCTCATCCTGGCCCTCCTTCTCGCCCATATCCTAACCCTCCTCCTTCTGCTGATCGTCTTCTTCTTCTTCTGCCTGGTCCTGGCCCACTCCCATCTGTCTGGTCCTGGGCCTCCTCCTCCACCTGCTCCTGGCTCTCCTCCTCCCAATGATCTTTTTCTCACCTCCTCTGTCTCATCTTTACTCTCCTCCTTCGCCTGGGCCTCGCCCTCCTCCACCACATGGTCCTGAGCCTCCTCACCCACCTGGTCCTGGCCATTCTCCACTGCCTGGTCCTGGCCCTCCTACCCCATCCGGCTCCTCCACCTGACCCTGGCCCTCATCCTCTGCTTGGTCTTGGTTCTTGCCTTTAGCCTGCTCTTAACCCTCTATCCTCTTCATATTCCAATTCCTACTCTACCTGGTCCTGGCCCTCCTCCTCTGCTAGAACCTGCGCCTCCTCCTTCTCCTGGCCTTGGCCTCCTTCTTGTTCTTTTCCTGGCCCTCCAACTCTTCCTGGTACTAGTAATCATCCTGACCCAAAATCAGGCCCTTCAGCTCCGCCTTGTCCTGGCCTCCTTCCTCGGCCAGATCCTGGCTCTCCTGGGCCCTCCACCTAGGACGTGCCTTCCTTCTCCATCTAGGTCGCCTCCTCCTCCTGGGTTTGGCCCTCCTCCTCCTCCTTCGTTCCACGTCCTCTTCCTCTGCCTCATCCTGGCCTTCCTTCTCCCACATATCCTATCCTTTCTCCTTAAGCTGATCCTCTTCTTCGTCTTTTGCCTGGTCCTAGCCCACTCCCAACAGTCCGGTCCAGGGCCTCCTCCTCCATCTGCTCCTGGCTAGCCTCCTCCCAATGATCTTTTCCCCACCTCCTCAGTCTCACCTTTACTCTCTCCTTCTTCGCCTGGGCCTCGCCCCCCTCCACTACATGGTCCTGACCCTCCTCACCCACCTGGTCTTGGCTATTCTCCACTGCCTGGTCCTGGCCCTCCTACCCCATCTGGCTCTTCAACCGGGCACTGGCCCTCATCCTATGCTTGGGCTTGGTTCTTCCCTACAGCCTGGTATTTACCCTCTTCCTCCTCATTATCCAGTTCCACCTCTGCCTGGTCCTGGCCCTCCTCCTCTGCTAGATCCTGTGCCTCTTCTTTCTCTTGGTCTAGGCCGTCCTACACTTTCACCTCCTGGCCCTCCACCCCTTCCTGGTACTGGTAATCATCCTCCAGCAAACACGGGCCCTCCATCTCCGGCTATTCCTGGCCTTTGTCCTCGGCCAGATCCTGGCTCACCTTTGACCTCCACCTTGTTCTTGCCTTCTTCGTCCATCTAGGCCGCCTCCTCTTCCTCCTAGTCTTTGCCCTCCTCCTCCCTCGATCCAGGTCCTCTTCCTCTGCCTCATCCTGGCCTTCCTCCTCCTCCAGATCCTGGCCCTCCACCTTCTTCTGGTAGTCTTCTTCTTCTACAGCCTTGTCCTGGCCCACCCCCAAACGTCTGGTCCTGGGTCTCCTCCTCCACCTGCTCCTGACTCTCCTCCTCCCAGTGATCTTTATCCCACCTCCGCTGTTTGATCTTCACCCCCTCCTTCACCTTGGTCTGGCACTCCTCCTCCACATGGTACTGACCCTCCTCATCCACCTGGCCTTGGCCATCCTCTTCTGCCTGGTCCTGGCCCTCCAACCTCATCTGGCTCCTCCACCTGGCACTGGCCCTCATCCTCTGCTTGGTCTTGGTTCTCGACTTTAGCCGCGTCTTAACCCTCTTCCTTCTCATGATCCAGTTCCTCCTCTGCCTGGTCCTGGCCCTTCTCCTCAGCTAGATCCTGCGCCTCCTCCTTCTCTTGGTCTTGGCCTCCTTCTCGTTTTTTTGCCACCCCTCCAACTCTTCCTTGTACTGGTAATCCTCCTCTACCAAACACTGGCCCTCCTACTCCGGTTACTCCTGGCCTTCGTCCTCGGACAGATCCTGGCTCTCCTGAGACCTCCAACTGGTACTTGCCTTTCTCGTCCATCTAGGTGGCCTCCTCCTCCTCCTAGTCTTGGCCCTCCTCCTCCCTCGGTCCAGGTCCTCTTCTTCTGCCTCATCCTGTCCTTCCATCTCTTCCAGATCCTGGCCCTCCTCCTTCTACTGATCCTCTTCTTCTTCTGCCTGGTCCTGGCCCACCCCCTTCCGTCTGGACCTGGGCCTCCTCCTCCACCTGCTCCTAGCTCTCCTCCTCCAAATGATGTTTTTGCCTCCTCCTCTGTCCGATCTTCACTCCCCTCCTTCGCCTGGGCCTGGCACTCCTCCTTCACATCGTTCCGAACGTCCTCACCCACCTGGTCTTGACCATTCTCCACTGCCTGGTCCCGGCCCTCCTACCCCATCTGGCTCCTCCACCTGGCACTGGCCCTCATCCTCTGCTTGGTCTTGGTTCTCGCCTTCAGCTTGGTATTAACCCTCTTCCTCCTCACGATCCAGTTCCCGATCTGCCTGGTCCTGGCCCTCCTCCTCAGCTAGATCCTGCGCCTGCTCCTTCTCTAGGTCTTGGCCTCCTTCTCGCTCTTTTCCTGGCATTCCAACTCTTCCTGATACTGGTAATCCTCCTCCACCAAATACTGGCCCTCCAGCTCCGCCTTGTCCTGGCCTTCGCCCTCGGCCAGATCCTGGATCTCCTGGGACATCCACCGGGTTCTTGCCTTCCTCGTAAATCTAGCTCGCCTCCTCCTCCTCTTAGTTTTGGCCCTCCTCCCTCGATCCAGGTCCTCTTCGTCTGCCTCATCCTGGCCTTCGTTCTCCTCCAGATCGTGGACTCCCTACCTCTGCTGATCCTCTTCTTCTTCATCGGACTGGTCCTGGCCCACCCCCTTCCCTCTGGTCCTCGGCCTCCTCCTCGACCTGCCCCTAGCTCTCCTCCTCCAAATGATATTTTTGCCTCCTCCTCTGTCTGATCTTCACTCCCCTCCTTCGGCTGGGCCTGGCACCCCTCCTCCACATCGTTCTGACCGTCCTCACCCACCAGGCCTTGGCCATTCTCCACTGCCTGGTCCTGGCCCTCCTACCCCATCTGGCTCTTCCACCTGGCCCTCATCCTCTGCTTAGTCTTGGTTCTCGCCCTCAGCCTGGTTTTAACCCTCTTCCTCCTCATGATCCAGTTCCTCCCCTACCTGGTCCTGGCCCTCCTCCTCAGCTAAATCCTGTGCCTCCTCCTTCTCTTGGTCTTGGACATCTTCTTGTTCTTTGCCTGGCCTTCCAACTCTTCCTGGTACTAGTAATCCGCCTGAACCGAACACTGGCCCTTCAGCTCCGCCTTGCCCTGGCCTTCGTCCTTGGCCAGATCCTGGCTCTCCTGGGACCCCACCCATTGCTTGCCTTCCTCCTCCATCTAGATCGCTTCCTCCTCCTCCTAGTTCTGGCCCTCCTCCTCCTTCATTCCACGTCATCTTACTCTGCCTCATCCTGGCCGTTGTTCTCCCCCATATCCTATCGCTCCTTCTTCTGCTGATCCTCTTCTTCTTCTTCTGCCTGGTCCTGGCCCACCCGCATCTGTCTGGTTCTGGGCCCCCTCCACCACCTGCTCCTGGCTCTCCTCCTCCCAGTGATATTTTTCCCACCTCTTCTGTCTCATCTTTACTCCCCTTCTTCGCCTGGGCCTGGCCCTCCTCCACCAAATGGTTACTGACCCTCCTCACCCACTGGGTCTTGGCTATTCTCCACTGCCTGGTCCTGTCCCTCCTAACCGATCTGGCTCCACCACCTTACCCTGGCCCTCATCCTCTGCTTGGTGTTGGTTCTTGCCTTTACCCTGGTCTTCACCCTCTTCCTCCTCATGATCCAGTTCCTCCTCTGCCCGGTCCTGGCCCTCCTCGGCTAGATCCTGCGCCTCCTCCTTCTCTTGGTCTTGGCCTCCTTCTCGTTCTTTTCCTGGCCCTCCAACACCTTCCTGGTACTGGTAATCCTCCTCCCCAAACACTGGACCTCCATCTCCGCCTTTTCCTGGCCTTCGTCCTCGTCCTGATCCCGGATCTCCTGGGACCGCCACCTGGTACTTGCCTTCCTCATTCATCTAGCTCTCCCCCTCCTCCTCCTTCGTTCCACGTCATCTTCCTCTGCCTCATCCTGGCCCTCCTTCTCCTCCAGATCGTGGACATCCTACTTCTACTGATCCTCTTCTTCTTCTTCTGCATGGTCCTGGCCCACCCTCTTCCGTCTGGTCCTGGGCCTCCTCCTCCACCTGCTCCTGGCTCTCATCCTCTCAATGATCTTTTTCCCACCTCCTGTTTCTCATCTTTACTCTCCTTCCTCGCCTGGGCCTGGCCCCCCTTTACCACATGGTCCTGACCCTCCTCACCGACCTGGTCTTGGCCATTCTCCAATGCCTGGTACTGGCCCTCCTACCCCATCTGGCTCCTCCACCTGGCACTGGCCCTCATCCTCTGCTTGGTCTTGGTTCTCGCCTTCAGCCTGGTCTTAAGGCTCTTCCTCTTCATGATCCAGTTCCTCCTCTGCCTGGTCCTGGTCCTCTTCCTCTGCTAGATCTTACTCCTCTTCCTTTTCTTGGTCTTGGACTCCTTCTAGTTCTTTTCCTGGCCCTCCAACGCTTCCTGGTACTAGTAATCCTCCTCAACCAAGCACTGGCTATGAAACCCCTCCTGTCCTGGCCTTCGGCCTCGGCCAGATCCTGGATCTCCTGGGACCTCCACCTAGTACTTGCCTTCCTCCTCCATCTAGATCACCTCCCCCTCCTCCTAGTGTTGGCCCTCTTCCTCCCTCGATCCAGTTCCTCCTCTTCTGCCTCATCCTGGCCTTCCTTCCCCTCCAGATCGTGGACCTCCGACTTCTGCTGATTCTCTTCTTCTTCTTCTGCCTGGTTCTGGCCCACCCTCTTCCGTCTGGACCTGGGCTTCCTCCTCCACCTGCACCTGGCTCTCCTCCTCCCAATGATCTTTTCCCCACTTCCTCTGTCTCATCGTTACTCTCTCCTTCTTCACCTGGGCCTCGCCCTCCTTCACCACATGATCCTGACCCTCCTCACCCATCTGGCTCCTCCACCTGGCACTGGCCCTCATCCTCTGCTTGGTCTTGGTTCTCGCCTTCTGCCTGGTCTTAACCCTCTTCCGCCTCATGATCCAGTTCCTTCTCTGCCTGGTCCTGGCCCTCCTCCTCTGCTAGATCCTGTGCCTCCTCTTTCTCTTGGTCTTCGCCATCCTTCTCTTTCTCTTGGTCTTCGCCATCCTTCTCTTTCTCTTGGTCTTCGCCATCCTTCTCTTTCTCTTGGTCTTCGCCATCCTTCTCTTTCTCTTCCTGGCCCTACAAATCTTCCTGTTACTGGTACTCCTCCTCCACCAAACACAGGCCCTCCTTCTGCGGCTAGTCCTGGCCTTTGTCCTCGGCCAGATCCTGGCTCCCCTTTGACTTCCACCTGGTACTTGCCTTCCTCGTCCATCTAGGCCGCCTCCTCTTCCTTTGCCCTCCTCCTCCCTCCGTCCAGGTCCTCTTCCTCTGCGTCTTCCTGGCCTTCTTTCACCTCCAGATCCTGGCCCTCCTTCTTCTGGTCCTCTTCCTCTTCTTCTGCCTTGTCCTGGCCCACCCCCATCAGTCTGCCCTGGGTCTCCTCCTCCACCTGCTCCTAGCCCCCTTCCTCTCAATGATCTTTTTCCCACCTCCTCTGTCTGATCTTCACTCCCCTCTTTCGCCAGGGCCTGGCACTGTACCTGCACATGGTCCTTACCCTCCTCACCCACCTGGTCTTGGCCACGCTCCACTGCCTGGTCCTGGCCCTCCTACCCCATCTGGCACCTCCACCACGCACTGGCCCTCATCCTCAGCTTGATCTTGGTTCTCGCCTTCAGCCTGGTCTTAACCCCATTCCTCTTCGTGATCCAGGTCCTCCTTTGCCTGGTCCTGGCCCTCCTCCTCTGCTAGATCCTGCGCCTCCTCCTTCTCTTGGTCTTGGCCTCCTTCTTGTTCTTTTCCTGACCCTCCAACTCTTCCAGGTTCTAGTAATCCTCTTGAGCCAAACACTGCCCCTTCAGCTCCGCCTTGTCCGGGCCTCCGTCCTCCGGCAGATCCTGGCTCTTCTGGGACCTCCACATAGTACTTGCCTTCCTCCTCCACCTAGCTCGCCTCCTCCTCCTCCTCCTTGGTTTGGCCCTCTTCCTCCTTCGTTCCACGTCCTCTTCCTCTGTCTCATCCTGTCCTTCCTTCTCCCCCATACCCTATCCCTCCTCCTTCTGCTGATCCTCTTCATCTTCTTCTGCGTGATTCTGACCCAACCCCATCTGTCTGGTCCTGGGCCTCCTCCTCCGCCTGCTCCAGGTTCTCCTCCTCCCAATGACGTTTTTCCCACCTCCTCTGTCTGATATTCACTCCCCTCCTTCGCCTGGGCTTGGCCCTCCTCCTCCACATGGTCCTGACTCTCCTCACCCATCTGGTCTTGGCCACCCTCCTCTGCCTGGTCCTGGCCCTCCTGCCCAACCTGGCTCCTCCTCCTGGCACTGGCCCTCATCCTCTGCTTGGACTTGGTTCTCGACTTTAGTCTGGTCTTAGCCCTCCTCTTCCTCATGATCCCTTTCCTTCTCTACCTGGTACTGGCCCTCCTCCTCGACTAGATCCTGCACCTCCTCCTTCTCTTGGTCTTGGCCTCCTTCTCGTTTTTTTCCTGGCCCTCCAACTCTTCCTGGTACTGGTAATCCTCCTCTACCAAACACTGGCCCTCCTACTCCGGCTACACCTGGCCTTCGTCCTCGGTCAGATCCTGGCTCTACTGGGACCTCCAACAGCTACTTGCCTTCCTCGTCCATCTAGGCCGCCGCCTCCTCCTCCTCCTAGTCTTGGCCCTCCTCCTCCCTTGGTCCAGGTCCTCTTCCTCTGCCTCAAACTGACCTTCCTTCTCCTCCAGATCCTGGCCCTCGTCCTTCTGCTGATCCTCGTCCTCTTCTTCTACCTGGTCCTGGCCGACCCCGTTCCGTCTGGTCCTGGGCCTCCTCCTCCACCTGCTTCTAGCTCTCCTCCTCCAAATGATCTTTTTCCCTCCTCCTCTGTCTGCCCTTCACTCCCCTCCTTCGCCTGGGCCTGGCACCCCTCCTCCACATAGTTCTGAACGTCCTCGCCCACCTGGTCTTGCCAATTCTCCACTGCCTGGTCCTGGCCCACCTACCCCATCAGGCTCTTCCACCCAGCACTGGCCCTCATCCTCTGCTTGGTCTTGGTTCTCGCCTTCAGCCTGGTCTTAACCTTCTTCCTCCCCATGATCCAGTTCCTCCCCTACCTGGTCCTGGCCCTCCTCCTCAGCTAGATCCGGCGCCTCCTCTTTCTCTTGGTCTTGGCCTCCTTTTCGTTCTTTTCCTGGACCTCCAACTCGTCCTGTTACTTGTAATCCTCCTCCACCAAACACTGGCCCTCCAGCTGCGCTTTGTCCTGGCCTTCGTCCTCGGCCTGATCCTGGAACTCCTGGGACCTCCAGCTGGTAATTGCCTTTCTCGCCCATCTAGCTCGCCTCCTTCTCCTCCTAGGTTTGGGCCCTCCTCCTTCCTCGATCCAGGTCCTCTTCCTCTGCCTCATCCTGGCCTTCCTTCTCCTCCAGATCGTGGACCTCCTACGTCTGCTGATCCTCATCTTCTTCTTCTGCCTGGTCCTGGCCCACCCTCTTCCGTCTGGTCCTGGGCCTCCTCCTCCACCTGCCCCTGGCTCTCCTCCTCCCAATGATCTTATTCCCATCTCCTCTGTCTCATCATTACTCTCCTCCTTCGTACTGGGCCTGGCACCCCTCCTCCACATGGTCCAGGCCCTCCTCACCCACCTGGTCATGGCCATCCTCCTCTGCCTGGTCCTGGTCCTGGTCCTCCTACCTCATCTGGCTCTTCTTCCGGACACTGGCCCTCATCCTCTCCTTGGTCTTGGTTCTCGCCTTCAGCCTGGTGTTCACACTCTTCGTCTTCATGATCCAGTACCTCCACTGCCTGGTCCTGGCCCTCCTCCTCTACTAGATCCTGTGCCTCCTCCTTCTCTTGGTCTTGGCCTCCTTCTTGCTCTTTTCCTGGCCCTCCAAAGCTTCCTGGTACTAGTAATCCTCCTGAACCCAAAACTGACCCTTCAGCTCCGCCTTGTCCTCCTCTTCGTCCTCGCCCAGATCCTGTCACTCCTGGGACCTCCACCTAGTTCTCGCCTTCCTCCTCCACCTAGGTCGCCTCCTCCTCCTCCTAGTTTTGGCCCTCCTCCTCCTTCCTTCCACGTCCTCTTCCTCTGCCTCATCCTGGCCTTCCTTCTAACCCATATCCTATCCCTCCGCCTTCTGCTGATCCTCTTCATCTTCTTCTGCCTGGTCCTGGCCAACGCCCATCTGTCTGGTCCTGGGCCTCCTCCTCCACCTGCTCCTGGCTCTCCTCCTCCCAATGATCTTTTTCCCACCTCCTCTGTCTCATCTTCACTCCCCTTCTTCTCCTGGACCTGGCACCCCTCCTCCACATGGTCCCGACCCTCGTCACCCACCTGGTCATGGCCATCCTCCTCTGCCTGTTCCTGGCCCTGCTACACCATCTGGCTCCTCCACCTGGCACTGGCCCTCATCCTCAGCTTGGTCTTGGTTCTCGCGTTTAGCCTGGTCTGAACTTTCTTCCTCCTCATGATCCAGTTCCTCCTCTGCCTGGTCCTGGACCTCCTCCTCAGCTAGATCCTGCGCCACCTCCTTCTCTTGGCCTTGGCCTCCTTCTCTTTCTTTTCCTGGCCCTCCAACACTTCCTGCTACTGGTAATCCTCCTCCACCAAACACTGGCCCTCCTTTTCCGGCTAGTCATGACCTTTGTCCTCGGGCTGATCCTGGCTCATCTTTGACCCCCACCTGGTACTTGCCTTCCTCGTCCATATAGGCCGCCTCCGCTTCCTCCTAGTCTTTGCCCTCCTCCTCCCTCGTTCCAAGTCCCCTTCCTCTGCGTCATCCTGGCCTTCTTTATTCTCCAGATCCTGTCCCTCCTCCTTCTTCTGGTCCTCTTCTTATTCTTCTGCCTTGTCCTGGCCCACCCCCATCCGTCTGGTCCTGGGTCTCCTCCTCCACCTGCTCCTGGCCCTCCTCCTCCCATTTATCTTTTTCCCACCTCCTCTGTCTCATCTTTACTCTCCTCCTTTGCCTGAGCCTGGCACTGCACCTCCACATGGTCCTGACCCTCCTCACCCACCTGGTCTTGGCCATCCTCCTCTGCCTGGTCCTGGCCCTCCTACCTCATCTGGTTCTTCCACCGGGCACTGGCCCTCATACTCTGCTTGGAATTGGTTCTCGCCATCAGCCTGGTCTTTACCCTCTTCCTCTTCATGATACACTTCCTCCCTTGCCTGGTCCTGGCCCTCCTCCTCTGCTAGATTCTGCGCCTCCTCATTCTCTTGATACTGGTCTCCTTCTTGTTCTTTTCCTGGCCCTCCAACTCTTCCTGGTCCTAATAATCCTCCTGAACCAAGCACTGGCCCTACAGCTCAGCCGTGTCCTGCCCTCCGCCCGGCCAGATCCTGGTTCTTCTGGGACCTCAAACCAGTACTTGCCTTCCTTCTCCATCTAGGTCGCCTCCTCCTCCTCCTAGTTTTGGCACTCCTCCTCCTTCGTTCCGCGTCCTATTCTTCTGCCTCATCCTGGCCTTCCGTCTCCCCCATATACTATCCCTCCTCCTTCTGCTGATCCTCTTCTTATTCTTCTGACTGGTCCTGGCCCACCCCCATCTGTCTGGTCCTGGGCCTCCTCCTCAACGTGCTTCTGGCCCTCCTCCTCCCAATGATCTTCTTCCCACCTCCTCTGTCTGATCCTCACTCCTCTCTTTCGCCTGGGCCTGGAACTCCTCCTCCACTTGATCCTGACCCTCCTCACCCACCTGGGCTTGGCCATCCGCCTCTGCCTGGACCTGGCCCTCCTACCCCATCTGACTCCTCGACATGGCACTGGCCCTCATCCTAAGCTTGGTCTTGGTTCTCGCCTTTAGCCTGGTCTTAACCCTCTTCCTCCTCATGATCCAGTTCCTCCTCTGCTTGGTCCTGGATTCCTCCTCAGCTAGATCCTGTGCCGCCTCCTCCTTCTCTTGGTCCTGGCCTCCTTCTCGTTCTTTTCCAGGCACCCCAACTCTTCCTGGTACTGGTAACCCTCCTCTACCAAACACTGGCCCTCCTACTCCGGCTCCTCCTGGCCTTCGTACTCGGCCATATCCTGGCTCTCCTGGCTCTCCAACTGATACTTGCCTTCCTCGTCCATCTCAGTCCCCTCCTACCCCTCCTAGCCTTGGCCCTCCTGCTCCGTCGGTCCAGGACCTCTTCCTCTGCATCATCCTGGCCTTCTTCCTCCTCCAGGTCCTGGCCCTCCTCCTCCTGCTGGTCCTTGCCCTCTTCTACCTCGTCCTGGCCCACCCACTTCCGTCTGGTCCTGGGCCGCCTCCTCCACCTGCTTCTACCTCTCCTCCAAATGATCTTTCTGCCTCCTCCTCTGTCTGCCCTTCACTCCCCTCCTTCGCCTGGGCTTGGCACCCCTCCTCCACATCGTTCTGAACGTCCTCACCCACCTGGTCTTTGCCATGCTCCACTGCCTGGTGCTGGCCCTCCTACCCCATCTGGCCTTTCCACCGGGCACTGGCCCTCATCCTCTGCTTGGTCTTGGTTCTCGCCTTCAGGCTGGCCGTAACCTTCTTCCTCCTAATGATCCAGTTCCTCGTCTGCCTGGTCCTGGCCCTCCTCCTTAGCTAGAACCTGCGCCTCCTCCTTCTCTTGATCTTGGCCTCCTTTTCGTTCTTTTCCTGGCCCTCCTCCACCTCTTCCTGGTACTTGTAATCCTACTCCACCAAACACTGGCCCTCCAGCTGCGCCTTGTCCTGACCTTCGTCTTCGGCCTGATCCTGGAGCTCCTGGAACCTTCAACTGGTACTTGCCTTCCTCGTCCTTCTAGCTCACCTCCTCCTCCTCGTAGGTTTGGCCCTCCTCCTCCCTCGATCCAGGTCCTCTTCCTCTGCCTCATCCTGGCCGTCCCTCTCCTCCAGATCGTGGACCTCTTATGTCTGCTGATCCTCTTCTTCTTCATCTGCCTGGTCCTGGCCCACCCTCTTCCGTGTCGTCCTGGGCCTCTTCCTCCACCTGCTCCTGGCTCTCGTCCTCCCAATGATCTTATTCCCACCTCCTCTGTCTCATCATTACTCTCCTCCTTCGTACTGGGCCTGGCACCCCTCCTCCACATGGTCCTGGCCCTCCTCACCCACCTGGTCATGGCCATCCTCCTCTGCCTGGTCCTGGTCCTCCTACCCCCTCTGGCTCTTCATCCAGGCACCGGCCCTCATCCTCTCCTTGGTCTTGGTTCTCGCTTTCAGCCTGGTCTTAACACTCTTCCTCTTCATGATCCGGTTGCTCCCCTGCCTGGTCCTGGCCCCCCTCCTCTGCTAGATCCTGCGCCTCCTCCTTCTCTTGGTCTTGGCCTCCTTTCTGTTCTTTTCCTGGCCCTCCACCTCTTTCTGGTACTAGTAATCCTCCTGAACCAAACACTGGCCCTTCAGCTCCGCCTTGTCCTTGCCTTCGTCCTCGGCCATATCCTGGCTGTCCTGGAACCTCCACCTAATACTTGCCTTCCTCCTCCAATTAGGTCGCCTCCTCCTCCTCCTTGTTTTGGCCCTCCTCCTCTTTCGCTCCACGTCCTATTCCTCTGCCTCACCCTGGCCTTCCTTCTCCCCCATAAACTATCCCTCCTCCTTCTGCTGAATCTCGTCTTCTTCTTCTGCCTGGTCCTGGCCCAACCCCATCTGTCTGGTCCTGGGCCTCCTCCTCCACCTGCTCCTGGCTCTCCTCCTCCCAATGATCTTTTCCCCACCTTCTCTGTCTGATCTTCACTCCCCTACTTCGCCTGGGCCTGAGACTCCTCCTCCACATCGCACTCACCGTCCTCACCCACCTGGTCTTGGCCATTCTCCACTGCCTGGTCCTGGCCCTCCTACCCCATCTGGCTCTTTCACCGGGCACTGGCCCTCATCCTCTGCTTGGGCTTCGTTCTCGCAGTCAGCCTGTCTTAACCCTCTTCCTGTTCATGATCCAGTTTCTCCCCTGCCTGGTCCTGGCCCTCCTTCTCTGCTAGATACTGCACCTCCTCCTTCTCTTGGTCTTGGCCTCCTTCTTGTTCTTTTACTGGCCCTCCAATTCTTCCTGGTCCTAGTAATCCTCCTGAACCAAACACTGGCCCTTGAGCTCCGCCTTGTCCTGCCCTCCGTCCTCGGCCAGATCCTGGCCCTTCTGGGACCTCCACACAGTACTTGCCTTCCTCCTCCATCTAGGTCGCCTCCTCCTCCTTCGTTCCACGTCCTCTTCCTCTGCCTCATCCTGGCCTTCCTTCTCCCCCATATCTTATCCCTCCTCCTTCTCTTGATCCTCTTCTTCTTCGTCTGTCAGGTCCTGGCCCACCCCTATCTGTCTGGTCCCGGGCCTCCTCCTCCACCTGCTCCTGGCTCTCCTCCTCCCAGTGATCTTTTTACCACCTCCTCTGTCTGATCTTCACTCTCCTCTTTCGCCTGGGTCTGGCACTCCTCCTCCACATGGTCCTGACCCTCCTCACCCGCCTGGTCTAGGCAATCCTCCTCTGCCTGGTCCTGGCCCTCCTACGCCATCTGGCTCCTACACATGGCACTGGCCCACATCCTCAGCCTGGTCTTGGTTCTCGCCATTAATCTGGTCTTAACTCTCTTCCTCCTTAGGATACAGTTCCTCCTCTGCCTGGTCCTGGCCCTCCTCCTCAGCTACATCCTGCGCCTCCTCCTTCTCTTGGTCTTGACTTCCTTCTCTTTCCTTTCCTGGCCCTCCAACACTTCCTGGTACTGGTAACCCTCCTCCACCAAACACTGGCCCTCCTTCTCCGGCTAGTCCTGAACTTTGCCCTCGGCCAGATCGTGGCTCACCCTTGACCTCCACCTGGTACTTGCTTTCCTCGTCCATCTAGGCCGAGTCCTCTTCCTACTAGTCTTTGCCCTCCTCTTCCCTCTATCCAGGTCCTCTTCCTCTGCGTCATCCTGGCCTTCTTTCTCCCCCAGATCCTGTCTCTCCTACTTCTTCTGGTCCTCTTCTTCTTCTTCTGCCTTGTTCTGGCCCACCCCCATCCCTCTGGTCCTGGCTCTCCTCCTCCACCTACTCCCGGCCCTCCTCCTCCCATTTATCATTTTCCCACCTCCTCTGTCTCCCCTTTACACTCCTCCCTCGCCTGGGCCTGGCACTGCACCTCCACATGGTCCTGACCCTCCTCACCCACCTGGTCTTGGACATCCTCCACTGCCAGGTCCTGTCCCTCCTCCCCCATCTGGCTCCTCCACCTGGCACTGGCCCTCATCCTCTGCTTAGTCTTGGTTCTCGCCTTCAGCCTGGTCCTAACCCTCTACCTCTTCATGCTCAAGTTCCTCCCCTGCGGGACCTGGCCCTCCTCCTCTGCTAGGTCCTGTGCCTCCTCCTTCTCTTGGTCTTGGCCTCCTTCTTCTTCTTTTCCTGGCCCTCCAACTCTTCCTGGTACTAGTAATCCTCCTGAACCAAACACTGGCCCTTCAGCTCCGCCTTGTCCTGGCCTCCGTCCTCGGCCAGATCCTGGCTCTCCTTGGACCTCCACCTATTACTCGCCTTCTTTGTCCATCTAGGTCGCCTCCTCCTCCTCCTAGCTTTGGCCCTCCTCTCCTTCGTTCCACGTCCTCTTCCTCTGCCTCATCCTGGCCTTCCTTCTCCCCCATATCCTGTCCCTCCTCCTTCTGCTTATCCTCTTCTTCTTCTTCTGCCTGGTCCTGGTCCACCCCCATCTGTCTGGTCCTGGGCCTCCTCCTCCACCTGCACCTGGCTCTCCTCCTCCCAGTGATCTTTTCCTCTCCTACTCTGTCTGATCCTCACCCCCTCCCTCGCCTTGGCCTGGCACTCCTCCTCCACATGGTTCTGACCCTCCTCACCCACCTGGTCTTGGCCATCCTCCTCTGCCTGGTCCTGGCCCTCCTACCCCATCTGGTTCTTCCAACGGGCACTGGCCCTCCTCCTCTGCTTGGAATTGGTTCTCGCCATCAGCCTGGTCTTAGCCCTCTTCTTCTGCATGATCCATTTCCTCCCCTGCCTGGTCCTGGCCCTCCTCCTCTACTAGATCCTGCGCCTCCTCCTTCTCTTGGTCTTGGCCTCCTTCTTGTTCTTTTCCTGGCCCTCTAACTCTTCTTGGTCCTAGTAATCCTCGTGAACCAAACATTGTCCCTTGAGTTTCGCCTTGGTCTGCCCTCCATACTCGGCCAGATCCTGGCTCTTCTGGGACCTCCACCCAGTACTTGCCTTCCTCCTCTATCTAGGTCTCCTCCTCCTCCTCCTCCTCCTAGGTTTGGCTCTCCTCCTCCTTCGTTACACGTCCTATTCCTCTGCCTCATCCTGGCCTTCCTTCTCTCCCATATCCTATCCCTCCTCCTTCTCCTTCTCCTCCTCTTCTTCTTCTGCCTGGTCCTGGCCCACCCCTATCTGTCTGGGTCCTGGGCCTCCTCCTCCACCTGCTTCTGGCTCTCCTCCTCCAAATGATCTTTTTCCCACCTCCTCTTTCTGATCTTCACTCCCCTCCTTCGCCTGTACCTGGCACTCTTCCTCGACATGGTCCTGACCCTCCTCACCCACCTGGTCTTGGCCATCCTCCTAGACTGAGCAGGCCTTCCCAGACTGAGCCCCTTCCTTCCTCTCCCCCTCAACCCCCTCTCCATCCCCACATCTTACCTCCTTCCCTTCCCCACAGCACCTGTATATATGTATATATACATATCTATTCTATTTATTTTATTCTGTTAGTATCTTTGGTTTTGTTCTCTGTCTCCCCCTTTTAGACTGTGAGCCCACTGTTGGGTAGGAACTGTCTCTATATGTTGTCAACTTGTACTTCCCAAGCGCTTAGTACAGTGCTCTGCACACAGTAAGCGCTCAATAAATATGATTGATTGATTGATTGATCCTCCTCTGCCTGGTCCTGGCCCTTCTTCCCCATCTGGCTCCCCCACCTGGCACTGGTCCTCATTCTCTCCTTGGTCTTGGTTCTCGGCTTTAACCTGGTCTTAACCCTCTTCCTCCTCAGGATCCAGTTCCTTCTCTGCCTGATACTGGCCCTCTTCCTCAGCACGATCCTGCGCCTCCTCTTTCTCTTGGTCTTGGCCTTCTTCTCGTTCTTTTCCAGGCCCTCCAACTCATCCCGGTACTGGTAATCCTCCTCAACGAAACAGTGGCCCTCCTACTCCAGCTACTCCTGGCCTTCGTCCTCGGCCAGAACCTGGCTCTGCTGGGACCTCCAACTGGTACTTGCCTTCTTCGTCCATCTAGGTCGCCTCCTCCCCCGGTCCATGTCCTCATCCTCTGCCTCATCCTGGCCTTCCTCCTCCTCCAGATCCTGGCCCTCCTCCTTCTGCTGATCCTCGTCCTCTTCTTTTACCTGGTCATGGCCCACCGCCTTCCGTCTGGTCCTGGGCCTCCTCCTCCACCTGCTCCTAGCTCTCCTCCTCCAAATGATCTTTTTGCCTTCTCCTCTGTCTGGCCTTCACTCCCCTCCTTCGCCTGGGCCTGGCACTCCTCCTCCACATCGTTCTGAACGTCCTCACCCACCTGGTCATGGCCATTCTCCACTGCCCGGTCCTGGCCCTCCTACCCCATCTGGCTCTTCCACCGGGCACTGGCCCTCATGCTCTGCTTGGTCTTGGTTCTCGCCTTCAGCCTGGTCCTAACCTTCTTCCTCCTCATGATCCAGTTCCTCCTCTGCCTGGTCCTGGCCCTCCTCCTGAGCTAGATCCAGCGCCTTCTCCTTCTGCTGACCTTGGCCTCCCTTTCGTTCTTTTCCTGGCCCTCCAACTCTTCCTGGTACTTGTAATCCTCCTCTACCAAACACTGGCCCTCCAGCTGCACCTTGTCCTGGCCTTCCTCCTCGGCCTGATCCTGGATCATCATCATCATCATCATCAATCGTATTTATTGAGCGCTTATTATGTGCAGAGCACTGTACTAAGCGCTTGGGAAGTACAAATTGGCAACACATAGAGACAGTCCCTACCCAACAGTGGGCTCACAGTCTAAATGGGGGAGACAGAGAACAAAACCAAACATACCAACAAAATAAAATAAATAGGATAGATATGTACAAGTAAAATAAATAAATAAATAAATGAATAGAGTAATAAATATGTACAACCATATATACATATATACAGGTGCTGTGGGGAAGGGATGGAGGTAGGATGGGGGGATGGAGAGGGGGAAGAGGGGGAGAGGAAGGAAAGGGCTCAGTCTGGGAAGGCCTCCTGGAGGAGGTGAGCTCTCAGCAGGGCCTTGAAGGGAGGAAGAGAGCTAGCTTGGCGGATGGGCAGAGGGAGGGCATTCCAGGCCCGGGGGATGACGTGGGCCGGGGGTCGATGGCGGGACAGGCGAGAACGAGGTACGGTGAGGAGATTAGCGGCGGAGGAGCGGAGGGTGCGGGCTGGGCAGTAGAAGGAGAGAAGGGAGATGAGGTAGGAGGGGGCGAGGTGATGGAGAGCCTTGAAGCCCAGGGTGAGGAGTTTCTGCCTGATGCGCAGATTGATTGGTAGCCATTGGAGGTTTTTGAGGAGGGGAGTAATATGCCCAGAGCGTTTCTGGACAAAGATAATCCGGGCAGCAGCATGAAGTATGGATTGAAGTGGAGAGAGACACGAGGATGGGAGATCAGAGAGAAGGCTGGTGCAGTAGTCCAGACGGGATAGGATGAGAGCTTGAGTGAGCAGGGTTGCAGTTTGGATGGAGAGGAAAGGGCGCATCTTGGCAATGTTGGGGAGCTGAGACCGGCAGGTTTTGGTGAGGGCTTGGATGTGATCTCCTGGGACCTCCAACTGGTACTTGCCTTCCTCGTCCATCTAGCTCGCCTCCTCCTCCTCCTAGGTTTGGCCCTCCTCCTCCCTCGATCCAGGTCCTCTTCCTCTGCCTCATCCTGGCCGTCCTTCTCCTCCAGATCGTGGACCTCCTACGTCTGCTGATCCTCTTCTTCTTCTTCTGCCTGGTCCTGGCCCACCCTCTTCAGTCTGGTCCTGGGCGTCCTCCTCCACCTGCTCCTTGCTCTCCTCCTCCCAATGATCTTTTTCCCACCTCCTCTTTCCGAACTTCACTACCCACCATTGCCTGGGCCTGTCACTCCTTCTCCACATTGTCCTGGCCCTCCTCACCCACCTGGTCATGGCCATCCTCCTCTGCATGGTCCTGGTCCTCCTACCCCATCTGGCTCTTCCTCCGGGCACTGGCCCTCATCCTCTCCTTGGTCTTGGTTCTCGCATTCAGCCTGGACTTAACACTCTTCCTCTTCATGATCCAGTTCCGCCCCTGCCTGGTCCTGGCCTTCCTCCTCTGCTAGATCGTTGTGCCTCCTCCTTCCCTTGGTCTCGGCCTCCTCCTTGTTCTTTTCCTGGCCGTCTAATTCTTCCTGGTACTAGTAATCCTCCTGAACCAAACACTGGCCCTTCAGCTCCGCCTTGTCCTGGCCTGCCTCCTCGGCCATATTCTGGCTCTCCTGGGACCTCCACCTACTACTAGCCTTCCTCCTCCATTTGGGTCGCCTCCTCCTCCTCCTCGTTTTGGCCGTCCTCCTCCTTCGTTCCACGTCCTCTTCCTCTGCCTCATCCTGGCTTTCCTTCTCCCCATATGCTATCCCTCCTCCTTCCGCTGGTCCTCTTCTTATTCTTCTGCCTGGTCCTGGCCCACCCCCATCTGTCTGGTCATGGGCCTCCTCCTCCACCTGCTCATGGCTCTCCTCCTCCCAATGATCATTTTCCCACCTCCTCTGTCTGATCTTCACTCCGTTCCTTCGCCTGGGCCTGGCAGTCCTCCTCCACATCGTTCTGACCGTCCTCACCCACCTGGTCTTGGCCATTCTCCTCTGCCTAGTCCTGGCCCTCCTACCCCATCTGGCTCCTCCACATGGCACTGGCCCTCATCCTCATCTTGGTCTTGGTTCTCTCCTTTAGCCTGGTCTTAACCCTCATCCTCCACATGATCCAGTTCCTCCTCCGCCTTGTCCTGACCCTCCTTCTCAGCTACATTCTGCGCATCCTTCTTTTGGTCTTGGCTTCCTTCTCTTTCTTTTCCTGACCCTCCAACACTTCCTGGTACTGGTAATCCTCCTCCACCAAACACTGGCCCTCCTTCTCCGGCTAGTCCTGAACTTTGTCCTCGGCCAGATCCTGGCTCACCTTTGACCTCCACCTGCTACTTGCCTTCCTCGTCCATCTAGGCCGCCTCCTCTTCCTCCTAGTCTTTGCCTTCCTCCTCCCTCGATCCAGGTCCTTTTCCTCTGCGGCATTCTGGCCTTCTTTCCCCTCCAGATCCAGGCCCTCCTCCTTCTTCTGGTCCTCTTCTTCTTCTTCTACCTTGCCCTTGCCCACCCCTATCCGTCTGGTCCTGGGTCTCCTCCAGCAGCTGCTCCTGGCCCCACTCCTCCCATTTATCATTTTCCCACCTCCTCTGTCTCATCCTTACTCTCCTCCTTCGCCTGAGCTTGGTACTGCACCTCCACATGGCCCTGACCCTCCTCACCCACCTGGTCTTGGCCATCCTCCACTGCCTGGTCCTTTCCTTCCTCCCCCATCTGGCTCCTCCACCTGGCACTGGCCCTCATCCTCTGCTTGGTCTTGGTTCTCGCCTTCAGCCTGGTCCTAACCCTTTTCCTCTTCATCATCCAGTTCCTCCCCTGCCTGGTCCTGGCCCTGGCCCTCCTCCTCTGCTAGATCCTGCACCTCCTCCTGCTGTTCGTCTTGGCCTCCTTCTTGTTCTTTTCCTGTCCCTCCAACTCTTCCTGGTACTAGTAATCCTCCTGAACCAAACACTGGCCCTACAGCTCAGCCTTGTCCTGGCCTCCGTCCTCGGCCAGATCCTGGCTCTCCTGGGACCACCACCTATTACTTGCCTTCCTTCTCCATCTAGGTCGCCTCCTCCTCCTCCTAGCTTTGGCCCTTCTCCTCCTTCGTTCCACGTCCTCTTCCTCTGCCTCATCCTGGCCTTCCTTCTCTCCCATATCCTATCACTCCTCCTTCTGCTGATCCTCTTCTTCTTTTGCCTGGTTCTGGCCCACCCCCATCTGTCTGGTCCTGGGCCTCCTCCTCCGCCTGCTCCTGGCTCTCCTCCTCCAAGTGATCCTTTTCTCACCTCCTCTGTCTGATCCTCACCCCCTCCTTCGCTTTGGCCAGGCACTCCTCTTCCACATGGTCCTGACCCTCCTCACCCACTTGATCTTTTCCATCCTCCTCTGCCTGGTCCTGGCCCTCCTACACCATCTGGTTCTTCCACCGGGCACTGGCCCTCATCCTCTGCTTGGACCTGGTTCTCGCCATCAGCCTGGTCTTAAACCTCTTCCTCTTCATGATCCAGTTCCTCCCCTGCCTGGCCCTTGCCCTCCTCCTCTGCTAGATTCTGCGCCTCCTCCTTCTCTTGCTCTTGGCCTCCTTCCTGTTCTTTTCCTGGCCCTCCAACTCTTCCTGGTCCTAGAAATGCTCCTGAAACCAACACTGTCCCTTGAACTACGCCTTGCCCTGCGCTCCGCCCTCGGCCAGATCCTGGCTCTTCTGGGACCTCCACCCAGTACTTGCCATCCTCCTCCATCTAGGTCGGCTCCTCCTCCTCCTAGTTTTGACCCTCCTCCTCCTTCGTGACACGTCCTATTCCTCTGCCTCATCCTGACCTTCCTTCTCCCCCATATCCTATCCCTCCTCCTTCTGCTGATCCTCTGCTTCTTCTTCTGCCTGGTCCTGGCCCACCCCCATCTGTCTGGTCCTGGGCCTCCTCCTCCACCTGCTCCTTGCTCTCCTCTTCCCAATGATCTTTTTCCCAGCTCCTCTGTCTGATCTTCACTCCCCTCCTTCGCCTGGGCCTGGCACTCTTCCTCGACATGGTCCTGACCCTCCTCACCCACCTGGTCTTGGTGATCCTCCTCTGCCTGGCCGTGGCCCTCCTCCCCCATCTGGCTCCTCCACCTGGCACTGGCCCTCATCCTCTGCTTGGTCTTGGGTCTTACCTTCAGCCTGGTCTTAACCTTCTTCCCCGTCATGATCCTGTTCCTCCTCTGCCTGGTCCTTTCCCACCTCCTCAGCTAGATCCTGCGCCTCCTCCTGCTCTTGGTCTTGGCCTCCTTCTAATTCTTTTCCTGGCCCTCCAACTCTTCCTGGTACTAGTAATCGTCCTCCACCAAAGACTGGCCCACCAGCTCCACCTTGTCCTGGCCGTTGTCCTCGGCCAGATCCTGGATCTCCTGGGGCCTCCACCTCGTACTTTTCTTCCTCGTAAATCTACCTTGTCTCCTCCTTCTCCTCCTAGTTTTGGCCCTCCTCCTCCCTCTATCCAGGTCCTCCTCGTCTGCCTCATACTAGCCTTCCTTCTCCTCCAGATCGTGGACCTCCTACTTCTGCTGATCCTCGTCTCATTTTTATTCCTGATCCTGGCCCACCCTCTTCGGTCTGGTCATTAGCCTCCTCCTCCACCTGCTCCTGACTCTCCTCCTCCCAGGGATCGTTTCCACACCTCCTCTGTCTCACCTTTACTCTCCTTCTTCTCCTGGGCCTGGCCGTCCTCCACCACATGGTCCTGACCCTCCTCACCCACCTTGTCTTGGCCATCCTCCACTGCCTAGTCCTGGCCCTCCTACCCCATCTGGCACCTCCACCTGGCACTGACCTTCATCCTCTGCTTGGTCTTGGTTCTCGCCTTCAGCCTGGTCTTAACCCTCTTCCTCTTCATGATCCAGTTCCTCCCGTGCCTGGCCCTGGCTCTCCTCCTCTGCTAGATCCTGTGCCTCCTCCTTCTCTTCGTTGTGGCCTCCTTCTTGTTCTTTTCCTGGCCCTCCAACTCTTCCTGGTACTAGCAATCCTTCTGAACCAAACACTGGCCCTTCAGCTGCGCCTTGTCCTGGCCTTCGCCCTCGGCCATATCCTGGCTTTCCCGGGACCTCCACCTAGTACTTGCCTTCCTCCTCCATCTAGGTCGCCTCCGCCTGCTCCTCGTCTTGGTCCTCCTCCTCCTTCGTTCCACGCCTTCTTCCTCTGCCTCATCCTGGCCTTCCTGCTCCCCCATATCCTATCCCTAGTCCTTCTGCTGAACCTCTTCTTCTTCTTCTGCCTGGACCTGGCCCACCCCTATCTGTCTAGTCCTGGGCCTCCTCCTCCACCTGCTCCTGGCTCTCCTCCTACCAATGATGTTTTTCCCACCTCCTCTGTCTGATCTTCACTCCCCTCCTTTGTCTGGGTCTGGCACTCTCCTCCACATGGTCCTGACCCTCCTCACCCACCTGGTCCTCACCCTCCTCACCCACCTGGTCTTGGCCATCCTCCTCTGCCTGGTCATAGCACTCCTACCCCATCTGGCCCCTCCACCGGGCACTGGCCCTCATCCTCTGCTTGATCTTCGTTCTTGCCTTTAGCCTGGTTTTAACGCTCTTTTTCCTCGTGATCCAGTTCCTCCTCTGCCTAGTCCCAGCCCTGCTCCTCAGCTAGATCCCGCGCGTCCTCCTTCTCTTGGTCTTGGCCTCCTCCTCTTTCTTTTCCTGGCCCTCCAACTCTTCCTGGTACTGGGAATCCTCCTCCAGCAAACACTGGCCCTCCTTCTCCGGTTAGTCCTGACCTTTGTCCTAGGCCAGATCCTGGCTCACCTTTGTCCTCCACCTGGTATTTGCCTTCCTCGTCCATCTAGGCCGCCTCCTCTTCCTCCTAGTCTTTGCCTTCCTCCTCCCTCGATCCAGGTCCTCTTCCTCTGCGTCATCCTGGCCTTCTTTCTCCTCCAGATCCTGTCCCACCTCCTTCTTCTGGTCCTCTTCTTCTTCTTCTGCCTTGCCCTGGCCCACCCCTATCTGTCTGGTCCCGTGTCTCCTCCTCCACCTCCTCATGGCCCTCCTCCTCCCATTGATCTTTTGCCCACCTCCTCTGTCTCATCTTTACTCTCCTCTTTCGCCTGAGCCTGGGACTCCACCTAGACATGATCCTGACCCTCCTCACACACCTGGTCTTGGCCATCCTCCAATGCCGAGGCCCTCCTCCCCTATCTGGCTCCTCCACCTGGCACTGGCCCTCATCCTCTGCTTGGTCCTGGTTCTCGCCTTCAGCCTGGTCTTAACCCTCTTTCACCTCGTGATCCAGTTCCTCCTCTGCCTGTTCCTGGCCCTCCTCCTCAGCTAGATCCTGTGCCTCCTCTTTCTCTTGGTCTTCGTCTCCTTCTCGTTCTTTTCCTGGCCCTCCAACTCTTCCTGGTACTGGGAATCCTCCTCCACCAAACACTGGCCCTCCTTCTCCGGTTAGTCCTGACTTTTGTCCTAGGCCAGATAGTGGCTCACCTTTGACCTCCACTTGGTACTTGCCTTAATCGTCCATCTAGGCCGCCTCTTCCTCCTAGTCTTTGCACTGCTCCTCCCTCGATCCGGTTCCTCTTCTTCTGCCTCATTCTGGCCTTCCTCCTCCTCCAGATCCTGGCCCTCCTCCTTCTTCTGTTCCTCTTCTTCTGCTTCTGCCTTGTCCTGGCCCACCCCCATCTGTCTGGTCCTAGGTCTCCTCCTCCACCTGCTCCTGGCCCCCCTCCACCCATTGATCATGTTCGCACCTCCGCTGTCTCATCTTTACTCTCCTCCTTCGCCTGGGCCTGGCACTGCTCCTCCACAAGGTCTTGACCCTCCTCACCCACCTTGTCTTGGCCATCCTCCACTGTCTAGCCCTGGCCCTTCTTCCCCATCTGGCTCTTCCACCGGGCACTGGCCCTCATCCTCTGCTTGGTCTTGGTTCTCGCCTTCAGCATGGTCTTGACATTCTTCCTCCTCCTCATCCTTTTCCTCCTCTGCCTGGTCCTTTCCCACCTCCTCAGCTAGATCCGGCGACTCCTCCTCCTTCTCTTGGTCTTGGCTTCCTTCTAATTCTTTTCCTGGCCCTCTAACTCTTCCTGGTACTGGTAATCCTCCTCCACCAAACACTGGCCCACCAGCTCCGCCTTGTCCTGGCCTTCGTCCTCGGCCAGATACTGGATCTCTCGGGACCTCCACCTGGTACTTGCCTTCCTCGTAAATCTACCTCGCCTCCTCCTCCTCCTAGTTTTGGCCCTCCTCCCTCGATCCAGTTCCTCTTCGTCTGCTTCATCCTGGAGTTCCTTCTCTTCCAGATCGTGGACCTACTACTTCTGCTGATCCTCCTCTTCTTCTTCTTCTGCCTGGTCCTGTTCCACCCTCTTCCGCCTGGTCCTGGGCCTCCTCCTCCACCTGCTCATGGCTCTCCTCCTCCCAATGATCTTTTCCCCACCTTCTCTGTCTCAATTTTACTCTCCTTCATCGCCTGGGCCTGGCCTTCCTCCACCACATGGTCCTGACCCTCCTCACCCACCTGGTCTTGGCCATTCTCCACTGCCTGGTCCTGGCCCTCCTACCCCATCTGGCTCCTCCACCTGACGCTGGCCCTCATCCTCTGCTTGGTCTTGGTTTTTGCCTTCAGCCTGGTCTTAACTCTCTTCCTCCTCAGGATACAGTTCTTCCTCTGCCTGGTCCTGGCCCTCCTCCTCTGTTAGGACCTGCGCCTCCTTTTTCTCTTGGACTTGGCCGTCCATCTCTTTCTCTTCCTGGCCCTCCAACTCTTCCTGGTACTGGTAATCCTCCTCCACCAAACACTGGCCCTCCTTCTCCGGCTAGTCCTGACCCTTGTCCTCGACCAGTTCCTGGCTCACCTTTGACCTCTACCTGGTACTTTCCTTCCTCGTCCATCTAGGCTGCCTCCTCTTCCTCCTAGTCTTTGCCCTGCTCCTCCCTAGGCCCAGGTCCTCTTCCTCTGCGTCATTCTGACCTTCGTTCTCTTCCAGATCCTGGCCCTCCTCCTTCTTTTGGTCCTCTTTTTCTTCTCCTGCCTTGTCCTGGCCCACTCCCATGTGTCTGGTCCTGGGTTTCCGCCTCCACCTGCTCCTGGCCCTCCTCCTCCCATTGATCATTTTCCCACTTCCTCTGTCTCATCTTTACGCTCCTCCTTCGCCTGGACCTGGCACTCCTCACCCACCTGGTCGTGGCCATCCTCCACTGCCTGGCCCTGGCCCTCCTACCCCATCTGGCACCTCTACCTCGCACTGGCCCTCATCCTCTGCTTGGTCTTGGTTCTCGCCTTCAGCCTGGTCTTAACCATTTTCCTCTTCATGATCCAGGTCCCCCTTAGCCTGGTCCTGGCCCTCCTCCTCTGCTAAATCCTGCGTCTCCTCCTTCTCTTGGTCTTGGACTCCTTCTTGTTTTGTTCCTGGCCCTCCAACCCTTCCTGGTACTAGTAATCCTCTTGAGCCATACACTGCTCCTTCAGCTCCGCCTTGTCCGGGCCTCCGTCCTCGGGCAGATCCTGGCTCTTCTGGGACCTTCAGCTAGTACTTGCCTTCCTCCTCCATCTAGGTCGCCTCATCCTCCTCCTAGTTTTGGCCCTCCTCCTCCTTCGTTCCACGTCCTCTTCCACTGTCTCATCCTGTCCTTCCTTCTCCCCCATATCCTATCCCTCCTCCTTCTGCTTATCTTCTTCTTCTGCCAGGTCCTGACCCACCCCCATCTGTCTGGTCCTGGGCCTCCTCCTCTGCCTGCTCCTGGTTCTCCTCCTCCCAATGACGTTTTTCCCACCTCCTCTGTCTGATCTTCACTCATCATCATCATCAATCGTATTTAGTGAGCGCTTACTATGTGCAGAGCACTGTACTAAACGCTTGGGAAGTACAAATTGGCAGCACATAGAGACAGTCCCTACCCAACAGTGGGCTTACAGTCTAAAAGGGGGAGACAGAGAACAAATCCAAACATACCAACAAAATAAAATAAATAGGATAGATATGTACAAGTAAAATAAATAAATAAATAAATAGAGTAATAAATATGTACAACCATATATACATATATGCAGGTGCTGTGGGGAAGGGAAGGAGGTAAGATGGGGGGATGGAGAGGGGGACGAGGGGGAGAGGAAGGAAGGGGCTCAGTCTGGGAAGGCCTCCTGGAGGAGGTGAGCTCTCAGCAGGGCCTTGAAGGGAGGAAGAGAGCTAGCTTGGCGGATGGGCAGAGGGAGGGCATTCCAGGCCCGGGGGATGACGTGGGCCGGGGGTCGATGGCGGGACAGGCGAGAACGAGGTACGGTGAGGGGATTAGCGGCGGAGGAGCGGAGGGTGCGGGCTGGGCTGTAGAAGGAGAGAAGGGAGGTGAGGTAGGAGGGGGCGAGGTGATGGAGAGCCTTGAAGCCCAGGGTGAGGAGTTTCTGCCTGATGCGCAGATTGATTGGTAGCCATTGGAGGTTTTTGAGGAGGGGAGTAATATGCCCAGAGCGTTTCTGGACAAAGAAAATCCCTACCTTCGCCTGGGCCTGGCCTTCCTCCTTCACATGGTCCTGACCCTCCTCACCCACCTGGTCTGGGCCATCCTCCTCTGCCAGATCCTGGCCCTCCTACCCCATCTGGCTACACCACCTGGCACTGGCCCTCATCCTCTGCTTGGTCCTGGTTCTCGCCTTTAGCCTGGTCTTAACACTCTTCCTCCTCATGATCCAGTTCCTCCTCTACCTGGCCCTGGCCCTCCTCCTCAGCTAGATCCTGCGCCTGCTCCTTCTCTAGGTCTTGGCCTCCTTCTCGTTCTTTTCCAGGCCCTCCAACTCTTCCTGGTACTGGTAATCCTCCTCTACCAATCACTGGCCCTCCTACTCCGGCTACTCCTGGGCTTCGTCCTCGGCCAGATCCTGGCTCTCCTGAGACCTCCAACTGGTACTTGCCTTCCTCGTCCATCTAGGTCGCCTCCTCCTCCTCCTCCTAGTCTTGACCCTCCTCCTCCTTCGGTTCAATTCCTCTTCCTCTGCCTCATCCTGGCCTTCCTCCTCCTCCAGATCCTGGCCCTCCTACTTCTGCTGATCCTCTTATTCTTCTTCTGCCTGGTCTTGGCCAACTCACTTCCGTCTGGTCCTGGGTCTCCTCCTCCACCTACTCGTGGCCCTCTTCCTTCCATTCATCATTTTCCAACCTCCTCTGTCTCATCCTTACTCCCCTCCTTCGCCTGGGCCTAGCACGTCTCCTCCACATGGTTCTGACTCTCCTCACCCATCTGATCTTGGCCATTCTTCACTACCTGGTCTTGGCCCTCCTACCCCATCTGGCTCCTCCACCTGACACTGGCCCTCTTTCTCTGCTTGGTCCTGGTTCTCGCTTTCAGTCTGGTCTTAACCCTCTTCCTCTTCATGATTCAGTTCCTCCTCTGCCTGGTCCTTGCCCTCCTCCTCTGCTAGATTCAGCGCCTTGTCTTTCTCTAATCCTGGCCTCCTTCTTGTTCTTTTCCTGGCCCTCCAACTCTTCTTGGTACTAGTAATCCTCCTGAACCAAACACCGGCCCTTCAGCTCCGCCTTGTCCTGGCCTCCGTCTTCGGCCAGATCCTGGCTCTTCTGGGACCTCCACAGAGTACTTGCCTTCCTCCATCTAGGTCGCCTCCTCCCCCTCCTAGGTTTGGCCCTCCTCCTCCTTCGTTCCACGTCCTCATCATCTGCCTCATCCTGGCCTGCCTTCTCCCCCATATCCTATCCCTCCTCCTTCTGCTGATCCTCTTCTTCTTCTTCTGCCTGGTCCTGGCCCAGCCCCATCTGTCTGGTCCTGGCCCTTCACCTCCACCTGCTCCTTTCTCTCCTCCTCCCAGTGATCTTTTTCCCACCTCCTCTGTCTGATCTTCACTCCCCTCTTTTGCCAGGGCCTGGCACTCCTCCTCCACCTGGTCCTGACCCTCCTCACCCACCTGGCCTTGGCCATCCTCTTCTGCCTGGTCCTGGCCCTCCTACCCCATCTGGCTCCTCCACCTGGCACTGGCCCTCATATTCTCCCTGGACTTGGTTCTCACCTTTAGCCTGGTTTTAATCCTCTTCCTCCTCATGATCCAGTTCCTTCGCTGCTTGATCCTGGACCTTTTTTTCGGCAAGATCCTGCGCTTCCTCCTTCCCTTGGTCTTGGCCTCCTTCTCGTTCTTTTCCAGGACCTCCAACTCTTTCTGGTACTGGTAATCCCCCTCTACCAAACTGGCCCTCCTACTCCGGCTACTCCTGGCCTTCGCCCTCGGCCAGATCCTGGCTCTCCTGGGACCTCCAAGTGGTACTTGCCTTCCTCGTCCATGTAGGTCCTCTCTGCTACTCTCCCATCCTTCCCAGCAGTATCCTCAGAGGAGCTCTCCACCCTCCTCTCAAGTGCTACTCCGGCCACCTGTGCTTCTGACCCCATTCCCACTCATCTCATGAAATCTCTCGCTCCATCCCTTCTCCCCTCCTTTACTTCCATCTTCAACCGCTCACTCTCCACTGGTTCCTTCCCCTCTGCCTTCAAACATGCTCATGTCTCTCCCATCCTAAAAAAAACCTCTCTTGAACCCACCTCACCTTCTAGTTATCGCCCCATATCCCTCCTAACATTCCTCTCCAAACTCCTTGAACGAGTTGTCTACACGCGCTGCCTCGAATTCCTCAATAACAACTCTCTCCTCGACCCCCTCCAGTCTGGCTTCCGTCCCCTACATTCCACGGAAACTGCCCTCTCAAAGGTCACTAATGACCTCCTGCTTGCAAAATCCAACGGCTCATACTCTGTCCTAATCCTCCTCGACCTCTCAGCTGCATTTGACACTGTGGACCACCCCCTTCTCCTCAACACGCTATCTGACCTTGGCTCCACAGACTCCGTCTACTCCTGGTTCTCCTCTTATCTCTCCGGTCGCTCTTTCTCAGTCTCTTTTGCAGGTTCCTCCTCCCCCCCCCCATCCTCTTACTGTGGGGGTTCCCCAAGGTTCAGTGCTTGGTCCCCTTCTGTTCTCGATCTGCACGCACTCCCTTGGTGACCTCATTCGCTCCCATGGCTTCAACTATCATCTCTACGCTGATGACACCCAGATCTACATCTCTGCCCCTGCTCTCTCCCCATCTCTCCAGGCTCGCATCTCCTCCTGCCTTCAGGACATCTCCATCTGGATGTCTGCCCGCCACCTAAAGCTCAGCATGTCGAAGACTGAACTCCTTGTCTTCCCTCCCAAACCTTGCCCTCTCCCTGACTTTCCCATCTCTGTTGACGGCACTACCATCCTTCCCGTCTCACAAGCCCGCAACCTTGGTGTCATCCTCGACTCCGTTCTCTCATTCACCCCTCACATCCAAGCCGTCTCCAAAACCTACCGGTCTCAGCTCCGCAACATTGCCAAGATCCGCCCTTTCCTCTCCATCCATACCGCTACCCTGCTCATTCAAGCCCTCATCCTATCCCGTCTGGACTACCGCATCAGCCTTCTCTCTGATCTCCCATCCTCGTGTCTCTCTCTACTTCAATCTACACTTCAGGCTGCTGCCCGGATTATCTTTGTCCAGAAACGCTCTGGGCATATTACTCCCCTCCTCAAAAATCTCCAGTGGCTACCAATCAATCTGCGCATCAGGCAGAAACTCCTCACCCTGGGCTTCAAGGCTCTCCATCACCTCGCCCCCTCCTACCTCACCTCCCTTCTCTCCTTCTACAGCCCAGCCCGCACCCTCCGCTCCTCCGCCGCTAATCCCCTCACCGTACCTCGTTCTCGCCTGTCCCGCCATCGACCCCCGGCCCACGTCATCCCCCGGGCCTGGAATGCCCTCCCTCTGCCCATCCGCCAAGCTAGCTCTCTTCCTCCCTTCAAGGCCCTGCTGAGAGCTCACCTCCTCCAGGAGGCCTTCCCAGACTGAGCCCCTTCCTTCCTCTCCCCCTCGTCCCCCTCTCCATCCCCCCCATCTTACCTCCTTCCCTTCCCCACAGCACCTGTATATATGTATATATGTTTGTACATATTTATTACTCTATTTATTTATTTATTTATTTTACTTGTACATATCTATTCTATTTATTTTATTGTGTTAGTATGTTTGGTTTTGTTCTCTGTCTCCCCCTTTTAGACTGTGAGCCCACTGTTGGGTAGGGACTGTCTCTATATGTTGCCACTTCGTACTTCCCAAGCGCTCAGTACAGTGCTCTGCACATAGTAAGCGCTCAATAAATACGATTGATGATGATGATGATGATGATTATGATAGGTCGCCTCCTCCTCCTCCTAGTCTTGGCCCTCCTCCTCCCTCGGTCCAGATCCTCTTCCTCTGCCTCATCCTGGCCTTCCTCCTCCTCCAGATCCTGACCCTCCTCCTTCTCCTGATCCTAATCCTCTTTTTCTACTTGGTCTTGGCCCGCCCCCTTCCGTCAGATCCTCGGCCTACTCCTCTCCCCCATATCCTATCCCTCCTCCTTCTGCTGATCCTCTTCTTCTTCTTCTGCCTGTTCCTGGCCCACCCCCATCTGTCTGGTCCTGGGCCTCCTCCTCCACCTGCTCCTGGCTCTCCTCCTCCGAATGATTTTTTCACACCTCCTCTGTCTGATCTTCACTCCCCTCCCTCACCTAGGCCTGACACTCTTCCTCCACATAGTCCTGCCCCTCCTCACCCACCACCTGCCCCTCCTCACCCGGCTGGTCTTGGCCATCCTCCTCTGCCTGGCCATGGCCCTCCTACGCTATCTGGTCCCTCCACCTGGCACTGGCCCTCATCCTCTGCTTGGTCTTGGTTCTCGCCTTTAGCCTGGTCTTAACCCTCTTCCTCCTCATGATCAAGTTCCTCCTCTGCTTGGTCCTGGATTCCTCCTCAGCTAGATCCTGCACCTCCTCCTTCTCTTGGTCTTGGCCTCGTTCTCGTTCTGTTCCAGGCCCTCCAACCCTTCCTGGTACTGGTAATCCTCCTCTACCAAACACTGGCCCTCCTATTCCGGCTACTCCTGGCCTTCGTCCTCGGTCAGATCCTGGCTCTCCTGGGACCTCCTCCTGGTACCTGCCTTCCTCGTCCATCTAGGTCGGCTCCTCCTTCTCCTAGTCTTGGCTCTCCTCCTCCCTCGGTCCAGGACCTCTTCCTCATCCTGGCCTTCCTCCTCCTTCAGATCCTGGCCCTCCTCCTTCTGCTGATCCTCGTCCTCTTCTTCCACCTGGTCCTGGCACACCCCCTTCCGTCTGGTCCTGGGCCTCCTCCTCCACCTGCTCCTAGCTCTCCTCCTCCAAATGACCTTTTTGCCTCCTCCTCTGTCTGATCTTCACTACTCTCCTTCGACTGGGCCTGGGACTCCTCCTCCACATTGTTCTGACCGTCCTCACCCACCTGGCCTTGGCCATTCTCCACTGCTTGGTCCTGGCCCTCCTACCCCATCTGGCTCTTCCACCTGGCACTGGCCCTCATCCTCTGCTTGGTCTTGCTTCTCGCCTTCAGCCTGGTATTAGCCCTCGTCCTTCTCATGATCCAGTTCCTCCTCTACCTGGTCTTGGCTCACCTCCTCAGCTAGATCCGACGCCTCATCCTTCTCTTGGCCTTGGCCTCCTTCTTGTTCTTTTCCTGGCCCTAAAACTCTTCCGGGTACTAGTTAACCTCCTGAACCAAACATTGGTCCTTCAGCTCCACCTGGTCCTGGCATTTGTCCTCTGCCAGATCCTGCCTCTCCTGGGACCTCCACCCAGTACTTGTCTTCCTCCTCCATCTAGGTCGCCTCCTCCTCCTCCTAGTTTTGGTCCTCCTCCTCCTTCGTTCCACGTCATCTTCCTCTGCCTCATCCTGGCCTTCCTCCTCCCCAATATCCTAACCCTCCTCCTTCTACTGATCCTCTTCTTCTGCCTGGCACTGGTCCACCGCCATCTGTCTGGTCCTGGGCCTCCTTCTCAACCTACTCCTGGATCCCCTCCTCCCAATGATTGTTTCCCACTTCCTCTGTCTCATCTTTACTCCCCTTCTTCGCCAGGGCCTGGAACTCCTCCTGCACCTCGTCCTGACCCTCCTCACCCAATTGGTCTTGGCCATTCTCCACTGCCTGGTCCTGGCCCTCCTACCCCATCTGTCTCCTCCACCTTACCCTTTCCCTCATCCTCTGCTTGGTTTTGGTTCTAGCCTTTAGCCTGGTCTTCCCCCTCTTCCTCCTCATGATCCAGTTCCTCCTCTGCCTGGTCCTTGCACTCCTCCTCTGCTAGATCCTGCGCCTCCTCTTTCTCTTGGTCTTGGCCGTCCTTCTCTTTCTTTTCCTGGTCCTCCAACTCTTCCTGGTACTGGTAATCCTCCTCCACCAAACACTGGCCCTCCTACTCTGGCTACTGCTGGCCTTGTCCTCGGCCACATTCTGGCTCTCCTGGGACCTCCACCTAGTACTTGCCTTCCTCCTCCAACTAGGTCGCCTCCCCTCCTCCTAGTTTTGGCCCTCCTCCTCCTTCGTCCCACGTCCTTTTCCTCTGCCTCATACTGGCCTTCCTTCTCCCCCATATCCTATCCCTCCTCCTTCTGCTAATCCTCTTCTTCTTCTTCTGCCTGGTCCTGACCCACGCCCATCTGTATGGTCCTGTGCCTCCTCCTCCATCTGCTCCTGGCTCTCCTCCTCCGAATGATCTTTTTCCCTTCTCCTCTGTCTGATCTTCACTCCCCTCCATCGCCTGGGCCTGGCACTCTTCCTCCACATGGTCCTGCCCCTCCTCACCCACCTGGTCTTGGCCATCTTCCTCTGCCTGGTCCTGGCCCTCTTACCCCATCTGGCTCTTCCACCTGGCACTGGCCCTCATCCTCTGCTTTGGTCTTGGTTCTCGCCTTTAGCCTGGTCTTAACTCTCTTCCACCTCATGATCCAGGTCCTCCTCTGCCTGATCCTGGCCCTCCTCCTCAGCTAGATCCTGGGCCTCCTCCTTCTCATGGTCTTGGCCTCCTTCTCGTTCTTTTCCTGGCCCTCCAACTCTTCTTGGTATTAGTAATCCTCCTGATCCAAACACTGGCCCTTCACCTCCGCCTTGTCCTGGCCTCTGTCCTCGGCCAGATCCTGGTTCTTCTGGGACCGCCACCTAGTACTCGCCTGCCTCCTCTATCTAGGTCGCCTCCTCCTCCTCCTAGTGTTGGCCCTCCTCCTCCTTCGTTCCACGTCCTCTTCATCTGCCTCATCCTGGCCTTCCTTCTCGCCCATACCCTAACCCTACTCCTTCTGTTGATCCTCATCTTCTGCCTGGTCCTGGCCCACCCCCATCTGTCTGGTCCTGGGCCTCCTCCTCCACCTGCTCCTGGCTCTCCTCCTCCGAATGATCTTTTTCACACCTCCTCTGTCAGATCTTCACTCCCCTCTTTCGCCTGGGCCTGGGTCTCTTCCTCGACATGGTCCTGCCCCTCCTCACCCACACCCTGCCCCTCCTCACCCACCTGGTCTTGACCATCCTCCTCTGCCTGGTCCTGGCCATCCTACCCCATCTGGCCCCTCCACCTGGCCTTGGCCCTCATCCTCTGCTTGGTCTTGGTTCTCGCCTTAAGCCTGGTCTTTACCCTCTTCCTCCTCCTGATCCAGTTCCTCCTCTGCCTCGTCCTGGCCCTCCTCTTCAGCTAGATCCTGCGCTGCCTCCTTCTCTTGGTCTTGGCCTCGTTCTCGTTCTGTTCCAGGCCCTCCAACCCTTCCTGGTACTGGTAATCCTCCTCTACCGAACACTGGCCCTCCTACCCAGGCTACTCCTGGCCTTCGTCCTCGGCCAGATCCTGGCTCTCCTGGGACCTCCTCCTGGTACTTGCCTTCCTCGTCCATCTAGGTCGCCTCCTCCTCCTCCTAGTCTTGGCCCTCCTCCTCCCTCGGTCCAGGTCCTCTTCCTTTGCCTCATCCTGGCCTTCCTCCTCCTCCAGATCCTGGCCCTCCTCCTTCTGCTGATCCTCGTTCTCTTTTTCTACCTGGTCCTGGCCCACCCCCTTCCGTCTGGTCCTGGGCCTCCTCCTCCACCTGCTTCTAGCTCTCCTCCTCCAAATGATCTTTTTGCATCCTCCTCTGTCTGATCTTCACTCCCCTCCTTCGCCTGGGCCTGGCACTCCTCCTCCACATCGTTCTGACCGTCGTCACCCACCAGGCCTTGGCCATTCCCCACTGCCTGGTCCTGGCCCTCCTACCCCATCTGGCTCTTCCACCTGGCACTGGCCCTCATCCTCTGCTTGGTCTTGGTTCTCGCCTTCAGCCTGGTCTTAAACCAATTCCTCTTCATGATCCAGGTCCTACTCTTCCTGGTCCTGGCCCTCCTCCTCTGCTAGATCCTGCGCCTCCTCCTTCTCATGGTCTTGGCCTCTTTGTTGTTCTATTCCTGGCCCTCCAACTCTTCCTGGTACTATTAATCCTCCTGAACTAAACACTGTCCCTTCAGCTCCGCCTTGTCCTGGCCTGCGTCCTCGGACAGATCCTGGTTCTCCTGGGACCTCCACCAAGTACTTGCCTTCCTCCTCCATCTAGGTCGCCGCCTCCTCCTAGTTTTGGCCCTCCTCCTCCTTCGTTCCACGTCACCTTCCTCTGCCTCATCCTGGCCTTCCTTCCCCCCCTTATCCTATCCCTCCTGCTTCTGCTGATCCTCTTCTTCTTCTTCTGCCTGGTCCTGGCCCACCCCCATCTGTCTGGTCCTGGGCCTCCTCCTCCACCTACTCCTGGCTCTCCTCCTCCCAATGATCTTTTTCCTAAATCCTCTGTCTCATCTTTACTCTCCTCCTTCGCCTGGGCCTTGCACTCCTCCTCCACATGGCCCTGCCCCTCCTCACCCACCTGGTCTTGGCCATCCTCCACTGCCTGGTCCTGGCCCTCCTACCCCATCTGGTTCTACCACCTGGCACTGGCCCTCATCATCAGGTTGGTCTTGGTTCTCGCCTTCAGCCTGGTCTTAACCCAATTCCTCTTCATGATCCAGTTCCTCGTATGCCTGCCTGGTCCTGACCCTCCTCCTTTGCTATATCCTGTGCATCCTCCTTCCCTTGGTCTTGGCCTCCTTCTTGTTCTTTTTCTGGCCCTCCAACTCTTCCAGGTACCAATAATCCTCCTGAACAAAACATTGGCCCTTCAGCCCTGCCTTGTCCTGGCCTTCGTCCTCGTCCAGATCCTGGCTCTTCTGGGACCTCCACCTACTATTTGCCTTCCTCCTCCATCTAGGTCGCCTCCTCCTCCTCCTTGTTTTGGTCCTCCTCCTCCTTCGTTCCACGTCATCTTCCTCTGCCTCATCCTGGCCTTCTTTCTCCCCCATACCGTATCCCTCCTCCTTCTGCTGATACTCTTCTTCTTCTTCTGCCTGGTCCTGACACACCCCCATCTGTCTGGTCCTGGGCCTCCACCTCCACCTGCTCATTGCTCTCCTCTTCCCATTGACGTTTTTCCCACCTCCTCTTTCTGATCTTCACTCCGCTCCTTCGCCTGGGCCTCGAACCCCTCCTCCACATGGTCCTCACCCTCCTCACACACCTGGTTTTGGCCATCCTCCTCTGCCTGGTCCTGGCCCTCCTACCCCATCTGGCTCCTCTACCTGGCACTGGCCCTAATCCTCTGCTTGGTATGGTTCTCGCCTTTAGCCTGGTCTTAACCCTCTTCTTCTTCATGATCCAGCTCCCCCACTGCCTTGTCCTGGCCCTCCCCCTCAGCTACATCCTGCACCTCCTCTTTCTCTTTGTCTTGGCCTCCTTCTCGTTCTTTTCCTGGCATTCCAACTCTTCCTGGTGCTGGTAATCCTCCTCCAACAAACACTGGCCTTCCAGCTCCGCCTTGTCCTGGCCTTCGTCCTCGGCCAGATCCTGGATCCCCTGGGACCTCCACCTGGTACTTGCCTTCCTCGTCAATCTAGCTCGCCTCCTCCTCCTCCTAGTTTTGGCCCTCCTCCTTCCTCGATCCAGGTCCTCTTCGTCTTCCTCATCCTGGCCTTCCTTCTCCTAAAGAGCGTGGACCTCCTACTTCTGCTAATCCTCTTCTTCTTCTTCTGCCTCGTCCTGGCTCACTCTCTTCCGTCTGGTCCTGGGCCTCCTCTTCTACCTCCTTCTGGCTCTCCCCCTCCCAGAGATTTTTTCCCACCTACTCTATCACATCTTTACTCTCCCTGGCCTGGGCCTGGACCTCCTCTACCACATGGGCCGGGCCCTCCTCACCCACCTGGTGTTGGCCATTCTCCACTGCCTGATCCTGGCGCACCTCCCCCATCTGGCTCCTCCACCTGACCCTGGCCCTCATCCTCTACTTGGTCTTGGTTCTTGCCTGCAGCATGGTCTTAACCCTCTTCCTCAATCAATCAATCAATCAATCAATCAATCGTATTTATTGAGCGCTTACTATGTGCAGAGCACTGTACCAAGCGCTTGGGAAGTACAAATTGGCAACACATAGAGACAGTGCCTACCCAACAGTGGGCTCACAGTCTAAAAGGGGGAGACAGAGAACAGAACCAAACATACCAACAAAATAAAATAAATAGGATAGAAATGTACAAGTAAAATAAATAAATAAATAAATGAATAGAGTAATAAATATGTACAGGATCCTCCTCAGGATCCAGTTCCTTCTGTTCCTTCTGTGCCTGGTCCTGGACCTCCTCCTCTGCTAGGTCCTGGGCCTCCTCTTTGTCTTGGTCTTGGCCATCCTTCTCTTTCTTTTCCTGGCCCTCCAACTCTTCCTGGTACTGGTAATCCTCCTTCACCAAACACAGGCCCTCCTTCTCCGGCTAGTCCTGGCCTTTGTCCTCGGCAAGATCCTGGCTCACCTTTGACCCCTGCCTTCCTCGCCCATCTAGGCCGCCTCCTCTTCCTCCTTGTCTTTGCCCTCCTCCTCCCTCGATCCAGGTCTTCTTCCTCTACGTCATCCTGGCCTTCTTTCTCCTCCAGATCCTGGCCCTCCTCCTTCTTCTGGTTCTTTTCTTCTTCTTGTAACTTGTCCTAGCCCACCACCAACCGCCTGCTCCTGGGTCTCCTCCTCCACCTGCACCTGGCCCTCCCCCTCCCATTGATCATTCTCCTACCTCCTCTGTCTGATCTTCACTCCCCTCCTTCGCCTGGGCCTGGCACTGCTCCTGCACATGGTCCTTACCCTCCTCACCCACCTGGCCTTGGCCATCCTCCACTGCCTGGTCCTGGCCCTCCTACCACATCTGACTCCTCCAGCTGGCACTGGCCCTCATCCTCTGCTTGGTCTTGGTTCTCGAATTTAGCCTGGTCTTAACCCCCTTCCTCCTCATGGTCCAGTTCCTCCTCTGCCTGGTCCTGCCCCTCCTCCTCAGCTAGATCCTGCGCCTCCTCCTTCTCTTGGTCTTGGCCTCCTTCTCGTTCTTTTTCCTGGCCCTCCAACTCTTCCTGGTACAGGTAATCCTCCTCTACCAAACACTGGCCCTCCTACTCCGGTTACTCCTGGCCTTCGTCCTCGGCCAAATCCTGGCTCTCCTGGGACCTCCAACTGGAACTTACCTTTCTTGTCCATCTAGGTCGCCTCCTCCTCCTCCTAGTCTTGGCCCTCCTCCTGCCTCGGTCCAGTTCCTCTGCCTCTGCCTCATCCTGGCCTTCCTCATCTGTCTGTTCCTGGCCCTCTTACTTCTACTGATCCTCTTCTTCTTCCTCTGCCTGGTCCTTCTCCACCCAATTCCGTCTGGTCCTGGGCCTCCTCCTCCACCTGCTCCTGGCCCTCCTCCTTCCATTCATCATTTTCCCGCGTCCTCTGTCTCATCTTTACTCCCCTCCTTCTCCTGGGACTGGGAACCCTCCTCCACATGGTCCTGACCCTCCTCACCCACCTGGTCTTGGCCATTCTCCACTGCCTGGTCCTGGCCCTCCTACCCCATCTGGTTCCTCCACCTGACCCTATCACTCATCCTCTGCTTGGTCTTGGTTCCTGCCTTCATCTTGGTCTTAACTCTCTTCCTCCTCATGATCCAGTTCCCCCTCTGCCTGGTCCTGGCCCTCCTCCTCAGCTAGATCCTGCGCCTCCTCCTTCTCTTGGTCTTGGCCTCCTCTCGTTCCTTTCCTGGCATTCCAACTCTTCCTGGTAGTGGTAATCCTCCTCCACCAAACACTGGCCCTCCAGCTCCACCTTGTCCTGGCCTTCGTCCTCGGCCAGATCCAGGATCTCCTGGGACCTCCACAAGTACTTGCCTTCCTCGTAAATCTAGCTCGCCTCCTCCTCCTCCTAGTTTTGGCTCTCCTCCTCCCTCGATCCAGGTCCTCTTCGTCTTCCTCATCCTGGCCTTCCTTCTCCCCAAGAGCGTGGACCTCCTACTTCTGCTAATCTTCTTCCTCTTCTTCTGCCTGGTCCTGGCCCACCCTCTTCCGTCTGGTCCTGGGCCTCCTCTTCCACATGCTCCTGGCTCTCCTCCTCCCAGTGATCTTTTCCCCACCTCCTCTGTCTCATCTTTACTCTCCTTCGCCTGGGCCTGGCCCTCCTCCACCACATGGGCCTGACCCTCCTCACCCACCAGGTCTTGGCCATTCTCCACTGCCTGGTCCTGGCCCTCCTATCCCATCTGGATCCTCCACCTGACCCTAGCCCTCATCCTCTGCTTGGTCTTGGTTCTTGCCTTCAGCTTGGTCTTAACCCTCTTCCTCCTCATGATTCAGTTCCTCCTCTGCCTGGTCCTGGCCATCCTCCTCTGCTAGATACTACGCCTCCACTTTCTCTTGATCTTGTCCGTCCTTCTCTTTCTCTTCCTGGCCCTCCAACCCTTCCTGGTACTGGTAATCCTCCTCCACCAAACACTGGCCCTCCTTCTCCGGCTAGTCCTGGCCTTTGCCCTCGGACAGATCCTGGCTCACCTTTGACCTCCACCCGGTACTTGCCTTCCTCGTCCATCTAGGCCGTTTCCTCTTCCTCCTACTCTTTGCCCTCCTCCTCCCTCGATCCAGGTCCTCTTCCTCTGCCTCGTCCTGGCCTTCTTTCTCCTCCATACCCTGGCCCTCCTCCTTCTTCTGGTCCTCTTCTTCCTCTTGTGCCTTGTCCGGTCCCAGCCCCATCCGTCTGGTCCTGGGTCTCCTCCTCGCCCTGCTCCTGGCCCTCCTCCCCCCATTGACTTTTTCCCACCTCCTCTGTCTCATCGTTACTCACCTCTTTCTCCCGGGCCTGGCACTGCTCCTCCACATGGTCCTGAGCCTCCTCACCCACCTGGTCTTGGCCATCCTCCACCGCCTCGTCCTGACCCTCCTACCACATCTGGCTCCTCCACCTGGCACTGGCCCTCATCCTCTGTTTGGTCTTGGTTCTCGCCTTCAGCCTGGTCTTAACCGTCTTCCTCTTCATATTCCAATTCCTGCTCTGCCTGGTCCTGGCCCTCCTCCTCTGCTAGATTCCTGTGCCTCGTCCTTCTCTTGGTCTTGGCCTCCTCCTTGCTCTTTTCCTGACCCCCCAGCTCTTCCTGGGACTAGTAATCCTCCTGAACCAAACAGTGGCCCTTCAGCTCCTCCCTTTCCTGGCCTCCGTCCTCGGCCAGATCCTGGCTCTCCTGGGACCTCCACCTAGGACTTGCCTTCCTTCTCCATCTAGGTCCCCTCCTCCTCCTAGTTTTGGCCCTCCTCTTCCTCCTTCGTTCCACGTCCGCTTCCTCTGCCTCATCCTGGCCTTCCTTCTCCTCCATATCCTATCCCTCTTTCTTATACTGATCCTCTTCTTCTTCTTCAGCTTGGTCCTGGCCCACCCCCATCTGTCTGGTCCTGGGCCTCCTCCTCCACCTGCTCCTGGCTAGCCTCCTCCCAATAATCTTTTTCCCACCTCCTCTGTCTCACCTTTACACTCTCCTTCTTCTCCTGGGCCTCGCCCTCCTCCACCACATGGTCCTAACCCTCCTCACCCACCTGGTCTTGGCCATTCTCCCCTACCTGGCCCTGGCCCTCCTACCCCATCTGGGACCTCCACCTGACCCTGGCCCTCATCCTCTGCTTGGTCTTGGTTCTTCCCTTCAGCCTGGTCTTTACCCTCTTTCTCTTCATGATCCAGTTCCGCTTCTGCCTGGTCCTGGCCATCCTCTTCTCCTAGATCCTTCGCCTCCTTTTTCTCTTGGTCTTGGCCGTCCTTCTCTTTCACTTCCTGGCCCTACAGCTCTTCCTGGTAGTGGTAATCGTCCTTCACCAAACACTGGCCCTCCTTCTCCGGCTATTCCTGGCCTTTGTCCTCGGCCAGATCCAGGCTCACCTTCGACCTCCACCTGGTACTTGCCTTCCTCGTCCATCTAGGCCGCCTCCTCTTCCTCCTAGTCTTTGCCCTCCTCCTCCCTCGATCCAGGTCCTCTTCCTCTGCCTCATCCTGGCCTTCCTTCTCCTCCAGATCCTGGCCTTCCTCCTTCTTCTGGTCCTCGTCCTCTTCTTCTACCTGGTCCTGGCCCACCCCCTTCCTTCTTGTCCTGGGCCTCCTCCTCCACCTGCTCAAACTCTTCTCCTCCAAATGGTCTTTTTGCCTCCTCCTCTGCCTGATCTTCATTCCCCACCTTCTCCTGGGCATGGCACTCCTCCTCCACATCGTTCTGAACGTCCTCACCCACCTGGTCCTGGCCAGTCTCCACTTCCTGGTCCTGGCCCTCCTACGCCATATGACTCTTCCACAGGGCATTGGCCCTCATCCTCTGCTTGGTCCTGGTTCTCGCCCTCAGCCTGGTCTTAACCTTCTTCCTCCTCATGATCCTTCTCCTCCTCTGCCTGGTCCTTTCCTACCTCCTCAGCTAGATCCTGCGCCTCCTCCTTCTCTAAGTCTTGGCCTCCTTCGAATTCTTTTCCTGGCCCTCCAACCCTTCCTGGTACTGTTAATCCTCCTCCACCAAACACTGGCCCACCAGCTCCGCCTTGTCCTGGCCCTCGTCCTCGGCCAGAATCTGCATCTCCTGGGACCTCCACCTGGTACTTGCCTTCCTCGTAAATCTACCTCGCCTCCTCCTCCTCCTAGTTTTGGGCCTCCTCCTCCCTCGATCCAGGTCCTCTTCGTCTGCCTCATCCTGGCTTTCCTTCTTCTCCAGATCGTGGACATCCTACCTCTGCTGATGCTGTTCTTCTTCTTCTCACTGGTTCTGGACCACCGTCTACTGTCTGGTCCTGGGCCGCCTCCTCCACCTGGTCCTGACGCTCCTCCTCCCATTGATCTTTTCCCCACCAGCTTTGTCTCATTTTTACTCTCCTTCTTCGCCTGGGCCTGGCACTCCTCCGCCACATGGGCCTGACCCTCCTCACCCACCTGGTCTTGGCCATTCTCCTCTGCCAGGTCCTGGCCCTCGTACCCCATCTTCTCCTCCACCTGGCACTTGCCCTCATCCTCTGCCTGGTCTTGGTTCTTGCCTTCACCCTGGTCTTAACCCTCTTCTTCCTCCTCATGATCCAGTTCCTCCTCTGCCTGGTCCTGGCCCTCCTCCTCTGCTAGATCCTGCGCCTCCTCTTTCTCCTGGTCTTGGCCGTCCTTCTCTTTCTCTTCCTGGCCCTCCAGCTCTTCCAGGTACCGGTAATTCTCCTCCACCAAACACTGGCCCTCCTTCTCCGGCTACTCCTGGCCTTTGTCCTCGGCCAGATCCTGGCTCACCTTTGACCTCCACCTGGTACTTGCCTTCCTTGTCCATCTAGGCCGTGTCTTCTTACTGCTAGTCTTGGCCATCCTCCTCCCTTGATCCAGGTCTTCTTCCTCTGCGTCATCCTGGCCTTCTTTCCCCTCCAGAACCTGGCCCTCCTCCTTCCTCTGGTCCTCTTCTTCTGCCTTGTCCTGGCCCACCCCCATCCGTCTGGTCCTGGGTCCCCTCCTCCACCTGCTCCTGGCCCTATTCCTTCCATCCATCATTTTTCCACCTCCTCTATCTCATCTTTACTCTCTTCCTTCGCCTGGACCTGCCACTCCTCCAACACAAGCTCCAGACCCTCCTCACCCACCTGGTCTTGGCCATTCTCCCCTGCCTGGTCCTGGCCCTCCTACCCCATCTGGCTCCTCCACCTGGCACTGGCCCTCATCCTCTGCTTGGTCTTGGTTCTCGCCTTCAGCCTGGTCTTAACTCTTTTCCTGTTCAGGATCCAGTTCCTCCTCTTCCTTTTTCTGGCCCTCCTCCTCTGCTAGATCAAGCGCCTTGTCTTTCTCTTGGTCTTGGCCTCTTTCGTATTCTTTTCCTAGCCCTCCAACTTCTTCCTGGTTCTAGTAATCCTCCTGAACCAAACACTGGCCCTTCAGCTCCGCCTTGTCCTTGCCTTCGCCCTCGCCCAGATTGTGGCTATCCTGGGACCTCCAAATAGTTCTCGCCTTCCTCCTGCATCTAGGTCGTCTCCTCCTCCTCGTAGTTTTGGCCCTCCTCCTACTTCGTTCCACATCCTTTCCCTCTGCCTTATCCTGGCCTTCCTTCTCCCCCATAGCCTATCCCTCCTCCTTCTGCTGATCCTCTTCTTCTTCTGCCTGGTCCTGTCCCACCCCGATTTGTCTAGTCCTGGGCCTCCTCCTCCACCTGCTCCTGGCTCTCCTACTCTCATTGGTCTTTTTCCCGCTTCCTCTGTCTGATCTTCACTCCCCTCCTTCGCCTGGGCCTGGCACTACTCCTCCACATGGTCCTGAACCTCCTCACCCACCTGGTCTTGACCATCCTCCTCTGCCTGGTCCTGGCCCTCCTACCCCATCTGGCTCCTCCACCTGGCACTGGCCCTCATCCTTTGCTTGGTCTTGGTTCTCGCCATTAGCCCGGTCTTAACCCTCTTCCTGCTCATGATCCAGTTCCTTCTCTGCCTGATCCTAGCCCTCCTCCTCAGCTAGATCCTGCACCTGCTCCTTCTCTAGGTCTTGGCCTCCTTCCTTCTCGTTCTTTTCCTGGCCCTCCAACTCTTCCTGGCACTGGTAATCCTCCTCTAACAAACACTGGCCCTCCTACTCCGGCTACTCCAGGCCTTCGTCCTCGGCCAGATCCTGGCTCCCCTGGGACCTCCAACTGGTACTTGCCTTCCTCGTCCATCTAGGTCGCCTCCTCCAATTCCTAGTATTGGCCTTCCTCCTCCCTCGGTCCAGATCCTCTTCCTCTGCCTCACCCTGGCCTTCCTGCTCCTCCAGATCCTGGCCCTCCTCCTTCTGTTGACCCGCGTCCTCTTCTACTACCTGGTCCTGGCTCACCCCCTTCCGTCTGGTCCTGGGACTCCTCCTCCACCTGCTCCTACCTCGTCAGCTCCTAATGATCTTTTTGCCTCCTCCTCTGTCTGGTCTTCACTCCCCTCCTTCGCCTGGGCCTGGCACACCTCCTCCACATGTTCCTGCCCCTCCTCACCCACCTGGTCCTGGCCATTCTCCACTGCCTGGTCTTGGCACTCCTAGCCATCTGGCTCTTCCACCGGGCACTGGCCCTCATCCTCTGCTTGGTCTTGGTTCTCGCCTTCAGCCTGGTCTTAACCTTCTTCCTCCTCATGATTCAGTTCCTCCTCTCCCTGGTCCTGGACCTCCTCCTCAGCTAGATCCTGCGCCTCCTCTTTCTCTTGGTCTTGGCCCCCTTCTCGTTTTTTACCTGGCCCTACAACTCTTCCTGGTACTGGTAATCCTCCTTCACCAAACACTGGCCCTCCAGCCCCGCCTTATCCTGGCATTCGTCATCGGCCAGATCCAGGATCTCCTGGGACCTCCACCTGGTACTTGCCTTCCTGGTCCATTTAGCTCGACTCCTCCTCCTCCTAGTTATGGCCCTCCTCCTCCCTCGATCCTGGCCTTCCTTCTCCTCCACATCGTGGACCCACTACTTCTGATGATCTTCTTCTTCTTCTGCCTGGTCCTGGCCCACCATCTTCCGTCTGTTCCTGGGCCTCCTCCTCCACCTGCTCCTGGCTGTCCTCCTCCCAAAGATCTTTCCCCACCTCCTTTGTCTCATCATTACTCTCCTTCTTCGCCCGGGCCTCGCCCTCCTGCACCACATGTTCCAGACCCTCCTCACCCACCTGGTTTTGGCCATCCTCCATTGCCTGGTCCTGGCCCTCTTACCCCATCTGGCTCCTCCACCTGGCACTGGCCATCATCCTCTGCTTCGTCTTGGTTCTTCCCTTCAGCCTGGTCTTAACCCTCTTCCTCCTCATGATCCAGTTCCTCCTCTATCTAGTCCTGGCCCTCCTCTTCTGCTAGATCCTGCGCCTCCTCTTTCTCTTGGTCTTGGCCGTCCTTCTCCTTCTTTTCCTGGCCCTCCAACTCTTCCTGGTAGTGGTAATCCTCCTCCACCAAACACTGGCCATCCTTCTCCGGTTAGTCCTGGCCTTTGTCCACGGACAGATCCTGACTCACCTCTGACATCCACCTGGTACGTGCCTTCCCCGTCCATCTAGGCCTCCTCCTCTTCGTCCTAGTCTTTACCCTTCTCTTCCCTCGATCCAGATCCTCTTCCTCCGCGTCATCCTTGCCTTCCTCCTCCTCCAGATCCTGGCCCTCCTCAGTCTTCTGGTCCTCTTCTTCTTCTTCTTCTGTCTTTTCCTGGCCCACCCCATCCGTCAGGTCCTGGGTCTCCTCCTCCACCTGCTCCTGGCCCTCCTCCTCCCACTGATCTTTTTCCCACCTCCTCTGTCTCATCATTACTCTCCTCCTTCGCCTGGGCCTGGCACTCCTCCTCCACATGGTCCTGACCCTCCTTACCCACCTGGTCGTGGCCATCCCCCACTGCCTGGTCCTGGCCCTCCTACCCAATCTGGCTCCTCCACCTGGCACTGGCACTCATCCTCTGCTTGGTCTTGGTTCTCGCCTTCAGCCTGGTCTTAACCAAATTCCTCTTCGTGATTCAGTTCCTCCTCTGCCTGGTCCTGGCCCTACTCCTCTGCTAGATTCTGCGCCTCCTCCTTCTCTTGGTCTTGGCCTCCTTATTGTTCTTTTCCTGGCCCTCCAACTCTTCCTGGTACTAGTAATCCTCCTGAACCAAACACTGGCCCTTGAGCTCCGCCTGGCCCTGCCCTCCGTCCTCGGCCAGATCCCGGCTCTTCTGGGACCTCCACCTAGCACTTGCCTCCTCCTCCATCTAGGTCGCCTCCTCCTTCTCCTAGTTTTGGCCCTCCTCCTCCTTCGTTCCACCTCCTATTCCCCTGCCTCATCCTGGCCTTCCTTCTCCCCCATATCCTATCCCTCCTCCTTCTGCTGATCCTCTTCTTCTTCCTGGTCCTGGCCCTCCCCCATCTGTCTGGTCCTGAGCCTCCTCCTCCACCATCTACTGGCTCTCCTCCTCCCAATGATCTTTTTACCACCTCCTCTGTCTGATCTTCACTCCCGTCCTTCGCCTGGGCCTGGCACTCTTCCTCCACATGGTCCTGACCTTCCTCACTCACCTGGTCTTGGCCATCCTCCTCTGCCTGGTCCTGGCCCTCCTATCCCATCTGCCTCCTCCACCTGACACTGGCCCTCATCCTCTCCTTGGTCTTGTTTCTCGGATTTAGCCTTGTCTTAACCCTCTTCCTCCTCAAGATCCAGTTCCTTCTCTGCCTGATCCTGGCCCTCCTATCCCATCTGCCTCCTCCACCTGACACTGGCCCTCATCCTCTCCTTGGTCTTGTTTCTCGGATTTAGCCTTGTCTTAACCCTCTTCCTCCTCAAGATCCAGTTCCTTCTCTGCCTGATCCTGGCCCTCTTCCTCAGCAAGATCCTGCTCCTCCTCCTTCTCTTGGTCTTGGCCTGCTTCTCGTTTTTCCTGGCCCTCCAACTATTCCTGGTACTGGTAATCCACCTCCACCAAACACTGACCCTCCATCTCCGCCTTGTCCTGGCCTTCGTCCTCGGCCAGATCCTTAATCTCCTGGGACCTCCACCTGGCACTTGCCTTCCTCGTCCATCTAGCTCGCCTCCTCCTCCTCCTCCTCTGTTTGGCCCTCCTCCTCCTTCGATCCAGGTCCTCTTCATCTGCCTCATCTTGGCCTTCCTCCTCCTCCAGATCCTGCCCCTGCTCATTCTTCTGGTCCTCTTCTTCTTCTTCTTCTTCTTCTTCTTCTTCTTCTTCTTCTTCTTCTTCTTCTTCTTCTTCTTCTTCTTCTTCTTCTTCTTCTTCTTCTTCTTCTTCTTCTTCTTCTTCTTCTTCTTCTTCTTCTTCTTTTCTTCTTCTTCTTCTTCTTTTCTTCTTCTTCTTCTTCTTCTTTTCTTCTTCTTTTCTTCTTCTTCTTCTTCTTTTTTTTCTTCTTCTTTTCTTCTTTTCTCCTTCTTTTCTTCTTCTTCTTCTTTTCTTCTTCTTCTTTTCTTCTTCTTTTCTTCTTCTTCTTTTCTTCTTCTTCTTCTTCTTCTTCTTCTTCTTTTCTTCTTCTTTTCTTCTTCTTCTTCTTTTCTTCTTTTCTCCTTCTTCTTTTCTTCTTCTTCTTCTTCTTTACTTCTTCTTCTTCTTCTTCTTCTTCTTCTTCTTCTTCTTCTTCTTCTTCTTCTTCTTCTTCTTCTTCTTCTTCTTCTTCTTCTTCTTTTCTTCTTCTTTTCTTCTTCTTTTCTTCTTTTCTTCTTCTTCTTTTCTTCTTCTTCTTCTTCTTCTTCTTCTTCTTCTTCTTCTTCTTCTTCTTCTTCTTCTTCTTTTCTTCTTCTTCTTATTATTCTTCTTCTTCTTCTTCTTCTTCTTCTTCTTCTTCTTCTTCTTCTTCTTCTTCTTCTTCTTCTTCTTCTTCTTCTTCTTCTTCTTCTTCTTCTTCTTCTTCTTCTTCTTCTTCTTCTTCTTCTTCTTCTTCTTCTTCTTCTTCTTCTTCTTCTTCTTCTTCTTCTTCTTCTTCTTCTTCTTCTTCTTCTTCTTCTTCTTCTTCTTCTTCTTCTTCTTCTTCTTCTTCTTCTTCTTCTTCTTCTTCTTCTTCTTCTTCTTCTTCTTCTTCTTCCTTGTCCTGACCCACCCGCATTCGTCTGGTCCTGGGTCTCCTCCTCCACCTGCCCCTGTCCCTTCTCTTTCCATTCCTCATTTTCCCACCTCCTCTGTCTCATTTTTACTCCCCTCCTTCGCCTGGGCCTGGCACTTCTCCACCACATGGTCATGGCCCTCCTCATCCACCTGGTCCTGGCCATTCTCCACTGCCTGGTCCTGGCCCTCCTACCCCAACTGGCACCTCCAGCTGGCACTGGCCATCATCCTCTGCTTGGTCTTGGTTCTCGCCTTCAGCCTGGTCTTAACCCTTATCCTGTTCATGATCCGGTTCCTCCTCTGACTCGTACTGGCCCTCCTCCTCTGTTAGATCCTGCGCCTACTCCTTCTCTTGGTCTTGGCCTCCTTCTTGTTCTATTCCTGGCCATCCAACTCTTCCTGGTACTAGTAATCCTCCTAAACCAAACACTGGCCTTGTCCTGGCCTTCGTCCTCGGCCAGATCCTGGCTCCTCTGGGACGTCCACCCAGTACTTGCCTTCCTTCTACATCCAGGTTGCCTCCTCCTCCTCCTCCTCGTTTTGGCCCTCCTCCTCCTTGGTTCCACGTCATCTTCCTCAGCCTCATCGTGGCCTTCCTTCTCCCCCATATCCTATCCCTCCTCCTTCTGCTGATCCTCTTCTTCGTCTTCTGCCTGGTCCTGGCCCACCCCCATCTGTCTGGTCCTGGGCCTCCTCCTCCACCTGCACCTGGCTCTCCTCTTCCCAGTGATCTTTTTCCCACCTCCTCTGTCTCATCTTTACTCTCCTTCTTCGCCTGGGCCTGGCACTCCTACCCTATCTGGCTCCTCCACCTGATCCTGACCCTCATCCTGTGCGTGGTCCTCGCTCTTGCCTTTGGCCTGGTCTTAGCTCTCTTCCTTCTCATGATCCAGTTCCTCCTCTGCCTGGTCCAGGCCCTCCTTCTCTGCTAGATCCTGCGCCTCCTCTATCTCTTGGTCTTGGCCGTCCTTCTCTTCCTCTTCCTGGCCCTCCAACTCATCCTGGTACTGGTAATCCTCCTGCACCAAACACTGGCCCTCCTTCTCCGGCTAGTCCTGGCCTTTGTCCTCGGCCAGGTTCTGGATCACCTTTGACCTCAAGCTGGTACTTGCATTCCTAGTCCATCTAGGCCGCCTCCACTTCCTCCTCGACTTGGCCCTCCTCCTTCCTTGAGCCAGGTCCTCTTCCTCTGCGTCATCCTTGCCTTCTTTCTCCGCCAGATCCTGGCCCTCCTCCTTCTTCTGGTCGTCTCCTTCTTCTGTCTTGTCCTGGCCCGCCCCCATCCGTCTGGTCCTGGGTCTCCTCCTCCACCTGCTCCTGGCTCTCCTCCTCCCATTGATCTTTTTCCCACCTCCTCTGTCTCATCTTTACTCTCCTCCTTCGCCTGGGCCTGGCACCCCTCCTCCACATGGCCCTGCCCCTCCTCACCCATCTGGTCTTGTCCATCTTCCACTGCCTGGTCCTGGCCCTCCTACACCATCTGGCTACTCCACCTGGCAATGGCCCTCATCCTCTGATTGGTCTTAGTTCTCGCCTTCAGCCTGGTCTTAACCCAATTCCTCTTCATGATCCAGTTCCTCCTCTGCCTGGCCCTGGCCCTTCTCTTCTTCTAGATCCTGCACTCCTCCTTCTCTTGGTCTTGGCCTCCTTCCTGTTCTTTTCCTGGCCCCCCAACTCTTCCTGGTACTAGTACTCTTCCTGAACCAAACACTGGCCCTTCAGCTCCGCTTTGTCCTGCCCTTCGTCCTCGACCAGACCCTGGCTCTCCTAGGACCTCCACCTAGTATTTGCCTTCCTCCTCCATCTAGGTCGCCTCCTCCTTTCCCTAGTTTTGGGCCCCCTCCTCCTTCGTTCCACGTCATCCTCCTCTGCCTCATCCTGGCCTTCGTTCTCCCCCATATCCTATCGCACCTCCTTCTGCTGATCCTCTTCTTTTTCTTCAGCCTGGTCCTGGCCCACCCTCATCTATCTGGTCCTGGGCCTCCTCCACCACCTGCTCCTGGCTCTCCTCCTCCCAGTGATCTTTTTCCCACCTCCTCTGTCTCATCTTTACTCCTCTTCTTCGCCTGGGCCTGGCCCTCCTCCACCACATGGTCCTGGCCCGCCTCATACACCTGGTCCTGGGCATTCTCCACTGCCTAGTCCTGGCCCTCCTACCCCATCTGGCTCCTCCACCTGACCCTGGCCCTCATCCTGAGCTTGGTCTTCGTTCTTGCCTTTAGCCTGGTCTTAGCACTCCTCCTCCTCATGATCCAGTTCCTCCTCTGCCTGGTCCTGGCCCTCCTTCTCTGCTAGATCCTGCGCCTCCTCTTTCTCTTGGTCTTGGACGTCCTTCACTTTCTTTTCCTGGCCCTCCGACTGTTCCCGGTACTGGTAATCCTCCTCCACCAATCACTGGCCCTCCTTCTCCGGCTAGTCCTGGCCATTGTCCTCGGCCAGATCCTGGAACACCTTTGACGTCCACCTGGTACTTGCCTTCCTCGTCCTTCTAGGCCGCCGCCTCTTCTTCCTAGTCTTTGCCCTCCTCCTCCCTTGATCCAGGTCCTCTTCCTCTGCATCATTCTGGCTTTCTTTCTCCTCCAGATCCTGGCCCTCATCCTCTTCTTGTCCTCTTCTTCTTCTGTCTTGTCCTGGCCAACCCCTATTCGTCTGGTCCTGGATCTCCTTCTCCACCTGTTCCTGGCCCTCCTCCTCCCATTGGTCATTTTCCCACCTCCTCTGTGCCATTTTTACTCTCCTCCTTCGCCTGGGCCTGGCACTCCTCCTCTACATGTTCCAGTCCAGACCCTCCTCACCCAACTGGTCTTGGCCATCCTCCACTGCCTAGTCCTGGCCCTCCTACCCCATCTGACTCTTCCACCGGGCACTGGCCCTCATCTTCTGCTTGGCCTTGGTTCTCGCCTTCAGCATGTTCTTAACTGTCTTCCTCCTCATGATCCTTTTTCTCCTCTGCCTGGTCCTTTCCCAACTCCTCAGCTAGATCCTGCGCCTCCTCCTTCTCTTGGTCTTGGCCTCCTTCTAATTCTTTTCCTGGCCCTCCAACTCTTCCTGGTACTGGTAATCCTCCTCCACCAAACACTGGCCCACCAGCTCCGCCTTGTTCTGGCCTTCGTCCTCGGCCAGATCCTGGATATCCTGGGACCTCCACCTGGTACTTGTCTTCCTCGTAAATCTACCTCGCCTCCTCCTCCTCCTAGTTTTGGCCCTGCTCCTCCCTCGATCCAGTTCCTCTTCGTCTGCCAGATCCTGGCCTTCCTTCTCCTCCAGTTCGTGGACCTCCTACTTCTGCTGATCCTCTTCTTCTTCTGCCTGGTCCTGGCCCACCCTCTTCCGTCTGGTCCTGGGCCTCCTCCTTCACCTGCTCATGGCTCTCCTCCTCCCAAGGATCTTTTCCCCACCTCCTCTGTCTCATCCTTACTCTCCTTCTTCGCCTGGGCCTGGCCCACCTCCACCACATGGTCCTGACCCTCCTCACCCACCTGGTCTTGGCCATTCTCCACTGCCTGGTCCTGGCCATCCTACCCCATCTGGCTCCTCCACCTGACCCTGCCCCTCATCCGCTGCTTGGCCTTTGTTCTTGCCTTCAGCCTAGTCTTAACACTCTTCCTCCTCATGATCCAGTTCTTCCTCTGCCTGGTCCTGTTCCTCCTCCTCGGCTAGATCCGCGCCTCCTCTTTCTCTTGGTCTTGGTCGTCTTTCTCTTTCTTTTCCTGGCCATCCAACTCTTCCTGGTACTGGTAATCCTCCTTTACCAAACACTGGCCCTCCTTCTCTGGCTAGTCCTGACCTTTGTCCTCGGCCAGATACTGGCTCACCTTTGACCTCCACCTGGTACTTGCCTTCCTCGTCCATCTAGGCTGCCTCCTCTTCTTCCTAGTCTTTGCCCTCCTCCTCCCCCTATCCAAGTCCTCTTCCTCTGCGTCATCCTGGCTTACTTTCAACTCCAGATCCTGGCCCTCCTCTTTCTTCTGGTCCTGTTCTTTTTCGTCTGTCTTGTACTGGCCCACCCCCATCCGTCTGGTCCTGGGTCTCCTCCTCCACCTGCTCCTGGACCTCCTCCTCACATTGATCATTTTCCCACCTCCTCTGCCTCATTCTTACTCTCCTCCTTCGCCTGGGCCTGGTACCCCTCCTCCACATGGTCCTTACCCTCCTCACCCACCTGGTCTTGGCCATCCTCCTCTGCCTGGTCCTGGCCCTCCTACCCCATCTGGCACCTACACCTCGCACTGGCCCTCATCCTCTCCTTGGTCTTGGTTCTCGCCTTCAGCCTGGTCTTAACCCTCTTCCTCTTCGTGATCCAGGTCCTCCTTTGCCTGGTCCTGGCCCTCCTCCTCTGCAAGATCCTGCACCTCCTCCTTCTCTTGGTCTTGGCTTCCTTCTTGTTCTTTTCCTGGCCGTCCAGCTCTTCCTGGTTCTAGTAATTCTCTTGAACCAGGCACTGCTCATTCTGCTCCGCCTTGTCCGGGCCTCTGTCCTCGGGCAGATCCTGGCTCTTCTGGGACCTCCACCTAGTACTTCCTTCCTCCTCCATCTAGCTCGCCTCCTCCACCTCCTAGGTTTGGCCCTCCTCCTCCTTCGTTCCACGTCCTCTTCCTCAGTCTCATCCTGTCCTTCCTTCTTCCCCATACCCTATCCCTCCTCCTTCTGCTGATCCTCTTCTTCGTCTTCTGCCTGGCCCTGACTCACCCCATCTGTCTGGTCCTGGGCCTCCTCCCCACGCCTGCTCCTGTTTCCCCTCCTCCCAATGACGTTTTTCCCACCTCCTCTGTCTGATATACACTCCCCTCATTCGACCGGGCCCGGCCCTCCTCCTCCACATGGTCCTGACCCTCCTCGCCCACCCGGTCTTGGCCATCCTCCTCCACCTGGCCCTGGCCCTCCTACCCCATCTGGCTACTCCACCTGGCACTGGCCCTCATCCTCTGCTTGGTCTTGGTTCTCGCCTTTAGCCTGGTATTAACACTCTTCCTCCTCATCATCCAGTTCCTCCTCTGCCTGACCCTGGCCCTCCTCCTCCGCTAGATCCTGCGCCTCCTCCTTCTCTTGGGTTTGGCCTCCTTCTCGTTCTTTTCAGGCCCTCCAACTCTTCCTGGTACCGGTAAGCCTCCTCTACCAAACACTGACCCTCCTACTCCGGCTACTCCTGGCATTCGTCCTCGGCCAGATCCTGGCTCTCCTGGGACCTCCAAAGGGTACTTGCCTTCCTCGTCCATCTAGCTCGCCTCCTTCTCCTCCTAGTCTTGGCCCTCCTCCTCTCTCGGTCCTGGTCCTCTTCGTCTGCCTCAAACTGGCCTTCCTTCGCCTCCAGATCTTGGCCCTCCTCCTTTTGCTGATCCTCGTCCTCTTCTTCTACCTGGTCCTGGCCCACCCCCTTCCGTCTGGTCCTGGGCCTCCAGCTCCACATGCTCCTAGCTCTCCTCCTCCAAATGATCTTTTTTCCTCCTCCTCTGTCAGCCCTTCACTCCCCCCCGCTTCGCCTGTGCCTGGAAACCCTCCTCCACATCGCTCTGACCGTCCTCACCCACCTGTCCTTGCCCATTCTCCACTGCCTGGTCCTGGCCCTCCTACCCCATCCGGCTCTTCCACCGGGCACTGGCCCTCATCCTCTGCTTGGTCTTGGTTCTCGCCTTCAGCCTGGTCTTACCCTTCTTCCTCCTCAAGATCCAGTTCCTCCTCTGCCTGGTCCTGGCCCTCCTCCTGAATTAGATCGTGCGCCTCCTCTGTCTTTTGGTCTTAGCCTCCTTTTGGATCTTTTCCTGGCCCTCCAACTCTTCCTGGTCCTTGTAATCCTCCTCCACCAAACACTGGCCCTCCAGCTACGCCTTGTCCTGGCCTTCGTCCTCGGCCTGACCCTGGATCTCCTGGGACCTCCAACTGGTACTTGCCTTCCTCGTCCATCTAGCTTGCCTCCTCCTCCTCCTAGGTTTGGCCCTCCTCCTCCCACGATGCAGGTCCTCTTCCTCTGCCTCATCCTGGCCTTCCTTCTCCTCCAGATCGTGAACCTCCTACATCTGCTGATCGTCATCTTCGTCTTCTGCCTGGTCCTGGCCCACCCCCTTCCGTCTGGTCCTGGGCCTCCTCCTCCACCTGCTCCTGGCTCTCCTCCTCCCAATGATCTTTTTCCCACCTCTTCTGTCTGATAGTCACTACCCACCTTCTCCTGGGCCTGGCACTCCTCCTCCACATGGTCCTGGCCCTCCTCCCCCACCTGGTCATGGCCATCCTCACCCACCTGGTCATGGCCATCCTCCTCTGCCTGGTTCTGGTCCTCGTACCCCATCTGGCTCTTCCTCCGCGCACTGCCCCTCATCCTCTCCTTGGTCTTGGTTCTCGCCTTCAGCCTGGCCTTAACACTCTTCCTCTTCATGATCCAGTTCCTCAAATACATGGACCTGGTCCTCCTCCTCTGCTAGATTCTGCGCCTCCTCCTTCCCTTGGTCTTGGCCTCCTTCTTGTTCTTTTCCTGGCCCTCCAACTCTTCCTGGTACAAGTACTCCTCCTGAACCAAACACAGGCCCTTCAGTTCTGCCTTGTCCTGACCTTCATACTCGGCCAGATCCTGGCTCTCCTGGTACCTCCAACTGGGACTTGCCTTCCTCGTCCATCTAGGTCGCCTCCTCCTCCTCCTAGTCTTGGCCCTCATCCTCCCTCGGTCCAGATCCTCTTCCTCTGCCTCATCCTGGCCTTCCTCCTCCTCCAGATCCTGGCCCTCCTCCTTCTGCTGATCCTCGTATTCTTCTTCTACCTGATCCTGGCCAACCCCCTTCGGTCTGGTCCTGGGCCTCCTCCTCCACCTGCCCCTAGCTCTCCTCCTCCAAATTATCTTTTTGCGTCCTCCTCTGTCTGATCGTCACTCCCCTCCTGCGCCTGGGCCTGGCACCCCTCCTCCACATCGTTCTGAACGTCCTCACCCACCTGGTCTTGGCCATTCTCCACTGCGTGGGCCTGGCCCTCCTACCCCATCTGGCTCTTCCACCGGGCACTGGCCCTCATCCTCTGCTTGGTCTTGGTTCTCGCCTTCTGCCTGGTCTTAAGCTTCTTCCTCCTCATGATCCAGTTCCTCCTCTGCCTGGTCCTGGCCCTCCTCCTCAGCTAGATCTTATGCCTCCTCCTTCTCTTGGTCTTGGCCTCCTTCTCGTTCTTTTCCTGGCCCTCCAACTCTTCCTGGTTCTGGTAATTATCCTCCACCAAACACTGGCCCTCCAGCTCTGCCTTGTCCTGGCCTTCGTCCTCGGCCTGATCCTGGATCTCCTGGGACCTCCACATGGTACTTGCCTTTCTTGTCCATCTACCTCGCCTCCCTCTGCTCCTAGTTTTGGCCCTCCTCCTCCCTCGATCCAGGTCCTCTTCGTCTGCTTCATCCTGGCCTTCCTTCTCCTCCAGATTGTGGACCTCCTACTTCTGCTGATCCTCTTCTTCTTCTGCCTGGTCCTGGCCCACCCTCTTCCGTCCGGTCCTGGGCCTCCTCCTCCACCTACTCCTGTCTCTCCTCCTCCCAATGATCTTTTCCACACGTCCTCTGTCTCATCCTTACTCTCCTTCTTCGCCAGGGCCTGGCTCACCGCTACCACATGGTCCTGACCCTCCTCACCCACCGGGGCTTGGCCATTCTCCACTGCCTGGTCCTAGCCCTCCTACCCCATCTGGCTCCTCCACCTGACCCTGGCCCTCATCCTCACCTTGGTCTTTGGTTCTTGCCTTCAGCCTGGTCTGTACCCTCTTCCTTCTCATGATCCAGTAACTTCTCTGCCTGGGCCTGGCCCTTGGCCGTCCTTCTCTTTCACTTCCTGGCCCTCCAACTCTTCCTGGTACTGGTAATCCTCCTCCACCAAACACTGGCCCTCCTTCTCCGGCTAGTCCTGGACTTTATGCTCGGCCCGCTCCTGGCTCACCTTTGACCTCAACCTGGTACTTGCCTTCCACGTCCATCTGGCCGCCTCCTCTTCCTCCTAGTCTTTGCCCTCCTCCTCCCTCGATGCAGGTCCTCTTCCTCTACCTAATCCTGTCCTTCCTCCTCCTCCAGATCCTGGCCCTCTTACTTCTTCTGGTGCTCTTCTTCTTTTTCTGCCTTATCCTGGCCCACCCCCAACCGTCTGGTCCTGGGTCTCCTCCTCCATGTGCTCCTGGCTCTCCTCCTCCCAATGATCTTTTTCCCACCTCCTCTGTCTGATAGTCACTACGCACCTTCTCCTGGGCCTGGCACTCCTCCTCCACATGGTCCTGACCCTCCTCACCCACCTGGTCTTGGCCATCCTCCTGTGCCTGGTCCTGGCCCTCCTCCCCCATCTGGCTCCTCCACCTGGCACTGGCCCTCATCCTCTGCTTGGTCTTGGTTCTAGCCTTTAGCCTGGTCTTAACCCTCTTCGTCCTCATGATCCAGTTCCTCCTCTGCCAGATCCTGGCCCTCCTCCTCAGCTAGTTCCTGCGCCTCCTCCTTCACTTGGTCTTGGCCTCCTTCTCGTTCTTTTACAGGCCTTCCAACTCTTCCTGGTACTGGTAATCCTCCTCTACCAAACACTGGCCCTCCTACTCCGGTTACCCCTGGCCTTCGTCCACGGCCGGATCCTGGCTCTCCTGGGATCTCCAACTGGTACTTGCCTTCCTCGTCCATCTAGGTCACCTCCTCCTCTTCCTAGTCTTGGACCTCCTGCTCCCTCGGTACAGATCCTCTTCCGCTGCCTCATCCTGGACTTCCTCGTCCTCCAGATCCTGGCTCTCCTCCTTCTCCTGATCCTCGTCCTCTTCTTCTACCTGGTCCTGGCCCACCACCTTTTGTCTGGTCCTGGATCTCCTCCTCCAAATGATCTTTTTGCCTACACCTCTGTCTGATCTTCACTCCCCTCCTTCGCCTGGGCCTGGCACTCCTCCTCCACATCGTTCTGAACGTCCTCACCCACCTGGTCTTGGCCACTCTCCACTTTCTGGTCCTGGCCCTCCTACCCCATCTGGCTCTTCCACCGGGCACTGGTCCTCATCCTCTGCTTGGTCTTGGTTCTCGCCTTGAGCCTGTTCTTAACCTTCTTCCTCCTCATGATCCCGTTCCTCCTCCTCCTCCGGGTCCTTTCCCACCTCCTCAGCTAGATCCTGCCCCTCCTCCTTCTCTTGGTCTTGGCCTCCTTCTAATTCTTTTCCTGGCCCTCCAACTCTTTCTGGTACTAGTAATCCTCCTCCACCAAACAGTGGCCCACCAGCTCCGCCTTGGCCTGCGCTTCGTCCTCGGCCAGATCCTGGATCTCCTGGGACCTCCAGCGCGTACTTGCCTTCCTCGTAAATCTACCTCGCCTCCTCCTCCTCCTAGTTTTGGCCCTCCTCCTCCCTCGATCCGGGTCCTCTTCCTCTGCATCATCCTGACCTTCCTCCTCCTCCAGATACTGGCCCTCCTCCTTCTTCTGGTCCTCTTCTTCTTCTTCTGCCTTGTCCTGGCCCACCCCCATCCGTCTGGTCCTGGGTCTGCTCCTCCACCTACTCCTGGCCCTCCTCTTCAATTAATTATTTTCCCACCTCCTCTGTCTTATCTTTACTCTCCTCTTTCGCCTGAGCCTAGCACTCCTCCTGCACATAGTCCTGACACTCCACACCCACCTTGTCTTGGCCGTCATCCACTTCCTGGTCCAGGCCCTCCTACCACATCGGGCTCCTCCACCTGACACTGCCCCTCATCCTTTGCTTGGTCTTGGTTCTCGCCTTCAGCCTGGTCTTAACCTGCTTCCTCCTCATGATCCAGTTCCTCCTCTGCCAGGTCCTGGCCCACCTCCTCGGCTAGATCCTGTGCCTCCTCCTTCCCTTGGTCTTGGCCTCCTTCTCGTTCTTTTCCTGGCCCTTCAACTCGTCCTGGTACTAGTAATCCTCCTTCACCAAACACTGGCCCTCCAGCTCCGCCTTGTCCTGGCCTTCGTCCTCGGCCAGATCCTGGATCTCCTGCGACCTCCACCTGGTACTTGCCTTCCTCGTAAATCTAGCTCGCCTCCTCCTCCTCCTCCTAATTTTGGCCCTCCTCCTCCCTCGATCCAGGTCCTCTTCGTCTTCCTCATCCTGGCCGTCCTTCTCCTCAAGATCGTGGACCTCCTACTTCTGCTAATCCTCTTCTTTTTCTTCTGCCTGGTCCTGGCCCACCCTCGTCCTTCGGGTCCTGGGCCTCCTCTTCCACCTGCTCCTGTATTTCCTCCTCCCAGTGATCTTTTTCCCACCTCCTCTGTCTCATCTTTACTCTCCTTCGCCTGCGGCTGGTCCTCCTCCACCACATGGGCCTGACCCTCCTCACCCACCTGGTCTTGGCCATTCTCCACTGCCTGGTCCTGGCCCTCCTATCCCATCTGGATCCTCCGCCTGACCCTAGCCCTCATCCTCTGCTTGGTCTTGGTTCTTGCCTTCAGCTTGGTCTTAACCCTCTTCCTCCTCATGATCCAGTTCCTCCTCTGCCTGGTCCTGGCCATCCTCCTCTGTTTGATCCTGCGCCTCCTCTTTCTCTTGGTCTTGGCCGTCCTTCTCTTTCACTTCCCGGTCCTCCAACTCTTTGTGGTACTGGTAATCTTCCTCCACCAAACACTGGCCCTCCTTCTCCGGCTAGTCCTGGCCTTTGTCCTTGGACAGATCATGGCTCACCTTTGCCCTCCAGCTGGTACTTGCCTTTCTCGTCCATCTAGGCCGCCTCCTCTTCCTCCTAGTCTTTGCCCTCCTCCTCCCTCGATCTGGGTCCTCTTCCTCTGCGTCATCCTGGCCTTCTTTCTCCTCCAGATCCAGGTCCTCCTCCTTCCTCTGGTCCTCTTCCTCTTCTTGTGCCTTGTCCTGGCCCACCCCCATCCGTCTGGTCCTGGATCTCCTCCTCCACCTGCTCCTGGCCCTCCTCCTCCCTTTGATTTTTTTCCCACCTGCTCTGTCTCATCTTTACTCTCCTCCTTCGCCTGGGCCTGGCACGCCTCCTCCACATGGTCCTGAGCCTCCTCACCCACCTGGTCTTGGCCATCCTCCACTGCCTGGTCCTGGCCCTCCTACCACATCTGGCTCCTGCACCTGGCACTGGCCCTCATCCTCTGATTGGTCTTGGTTCTCGCCTTCAGCCTGGTGTTAACCGTCTTCCTCTTCATGTTCCAATTCCTCCTCTGCCTGATCCTGGCCCTCCTCCTCTGCTAGATCCTGCGCCTCCTCCTTCTCTTGGTCTTGGCCTCCTTCTTATTCTTTTCCTGGCCCTCCCACGCTTACTGGAACTACTAATCCTCCTGACCCTTCAGCTCCACCTTACCCTTCAGCTCCACTGGCCCTTCAGCTCCACCTTGCCCTGGCCTCCGTCCTCGGCCAGATCCTGGCTCTCCTGGGACCTCCACACAGTACTTCCCTTCCTCCTCCATCTAGGTCGCCCACTCCTCCTCCTAGCTTTGGTCCCCCTCTTCCTTCGTCCCACGTCCTCTTTCTCTGCCTCATCCTGGCCTTCCTTCTCCCCCGTATCCTATCCCTCCTCCTTATGCTGATCCCCATCTTCTTCTTCTGCATGGTCCTGGCCCACCCCCATCTGTCTGGTCCTGGGCCTCCTCCTCCATCTGCTCCTGGCTAGCCTGCTCCCAGTAATCTTTTTCCCACCTCCTCTGTCTCACCTAGGCTCTCTCCTTCTTTGCCTGGGCATCGCCCTTCTCCACCACATGGTCCTGACCCTCCTCACCCACCTGGTCTTGGCCATTCTCCACTGCCTGGTCCTGGCCCTCCTACCCAATCTGCCTCCGCCACCCGACCCTGGCCCTCATCCTCTGCTTGGTCTTGGCTCTTGCCTTCAGCCTGGTCTTCACGCACTTCCTCCTCATGATCCAGTTCCTCCTCTGCCTGGTCCTGGCCATCCTCCTCTGTTTGATCCTGCGCCTCCTCTTTCTCTTAGTTTTGGCTGTCCTTCTCTTTCACTTCCCGGTCCTCCAACTCTTTCTGGTACTGGTAATCCTCCTCCACCAAACACTGGCACTCCTTCTCCGGGTAGGTCTGGCCTTTGTCCTATGGAAAGTTCCTGGATCACTTTTGACCTCCACCTGGTACTTGCCTTCCTCGTCCATCAAGGCCGCCTCCTCTTCCGCCTAGTCTTTGCCCTCCTCCTCCCTCGATCCAGGTCCTCTTCCTCTGCTTCATCCTGGCCTTCCTCCTCCTCCAAATCCTGGCCCTCCTCCTTCTTCTGGTCCTCTTCTTCTTCTTCCGCCTTGTCCTGGCCCACCAACAACCGTCTAGTCCTGGGTCTCCTCCTCCACCTGCTCCTGGCTCTCCTCCTCCCAGTGATCTTTTCCCCACCTCCTTTGTCTGATCTTCACCGCCTCCTTCGCCTTGGCCTGGCACTCCTCCTCCACATGGTCCTTACCCTCCTCACCCACCTGGTCTTGGCCATCCTCCTCTGCCTGGTCCTGGCCCTCCTCCCCTATCTGGCTCCTCCACCTGACACTGACCCTAATCCGCTGCTTAGGCTTGGTTCGCGCCTTTAGCCTGGTCTTAACCCCCTTCCTCCTCATGATCCAGTTCCTCCACTGCCAGGTCCTGCCATTCCTCCTCAGCTAGATCCTGCGCCTCCTCCTTCTCTTGGTTTTGGCCTCCTTCTCGTTCTTTTCCAGGCCTTCCAACTCTTCCTGGTATTGGTAATTCTCATCTACCAAACACTGGCCCTCCTACTCCGGTTACTCCTGGCTTTCGTCCTCGGCCAGATCCTGGCTCTCCTGGGACCGCCAACTGGTACTTGCCTTCCTCGTCCATCTAGGTCGCCTCCTCCTCCTCCTAGGCTTGGCCCTCCTCCTGCCTCGGTCCAGGTCCTCTTCCTCTGCCTCATCCTGGCCTTCCCTCTCCTCCAGATCCTGGACCTCCTCCTTCTCCTGATCGTCGTCCTCTTCTTCTATCTGGTCCTGGCCCACCCCCTTTTGTCTGGTTCTGGGCCTCCTCCTCCCCCTGCTCCTAGCTCTCCTCCTCTCAATGCTCTTTATCCCACCTCCTCTGTCTCATCATTACTCCCCTTCTTCGCCTGGGCCTGGCCCTCCTCCACCGCATGGTCCTGACCCTCCTCACCCACCTGGTCTTGGCCATTCTTCTCTGCCTGGTCCTGGCCCTCCTACCCCATCTGGCTCCTCAACCTGGCACTGGCCCTCATCCTCTGCTTGGTTTGGTTCTCGCCTTTAGCCTGGTCTTAACACTCTTTCTCCTCATGATCCAGTTCCTCCTCTGCCTGGCCCTGGCCCTCGTCCTCAGCTAGATCCTGCGCCTGCTCCTTCTCTAGGTCTTGGCCGCTTTCTCGTTCTTTTCCAGGCAGTTCAACTCTTCCTGGTACTGGTAATCCTCCTCTACCAAACACTGGGCCTCCTTCTCCGGCTACTCCTGGCCTTCGTCCTCGGCCAGATCCTGGCTCTCCTGGGACCTCCAACTGGTATGTGCCTTCCTAGTCCCTCTAGGTCGCCTCCTCCTCCTCCTCCTAGTCTTGGCCCTCCTCCTCCCTCGGTCCGGGTCTGCTCCCTCTGCCTAATCCTGGCCTTCCTCCTCCTCCAGATCCTGGCCATCCTACTTCTGCTGATCCTCTTCTTCTTCTTCTGCCTGGTCCTGGCCCACCCACTTCCGTCTGGCCCTGGGCCTCCTCCTCCACCTGCTCGTGGCCCTCCTCCTTCCATTCATCAATTCCCCACCTCCTCTGTCTCACCTTTACTCCCCTCCTTCTCCTGGACCTGGCATCCCTCCTCGACATGGTCCTGACCCTCCTCACCCACCTGGACTCAGCCATCCTCCACTGCCTTTTCCTGGCCCTCCTACCCCATATGGCTCCTCCACCTGACCCTGGCCCTCATCCTCTGCTTGGTCTTGGCTCTTGCCTTCAGGCTGGTCTTAACCCTCTTCCTCCTCATGATCCAGTTCCTCCTCTGCCTGGTCCTGGCCATCCTCCTCTGTTTGATCCTGCGCCTCCTCTTTCTCGTGCTCTTGGCCGTCCTTCTCTTTCTTTTCCTGGTCCTCCATCTCTTCCTGGTACTGGTAATCCTCCTCCATCAAACACTGGCCCTCCTTCTCCGGCTAGTCCTGGCCTTTGTCCTCGGACAGATCCTGGCTCACCTCTGACCTCCACCTGGTACATGCCTTCCTCGTCCATCTAGGCCGTCTCCTGATCCTCTTTGTCTTTGCCCTCCTTCTCCCTCGATCCAGGCGCTCTTCCTCTGCGTCATCCTGGCCTTCTTTCTCCTCCAGATCCGGGCCCTCCTACTTGCTCTGGTCCTCTTCTTCTTCTTGTGCCTTGTCCTGGCCCACCCCCATCCGTCTGGTCCCGGGTTTCCTCCTCCACGTGCTCCTGGCCCTCCTCCCCCCATTGATTTTTTTCCCACCTCCTCTGTCTCATCTTTCCTCTCCTACTTCGCCTGGGTCTGGCACCGCTCCTCCATATGGTCCTGAGCCTCCTCACCCGCCTGGTCTTGACCATCCTCCACTGCCTGGTCCTGGCCCTCCTATCACATCTGGCTCCTCCACCTGGCACTGGCCCACATCCTCTGATTGGTCTTGGTTCTCGCCTTCAGCCTGGTCTTAACCCTCTTCCTCTTCATATTCCAATTCTTACTCTGCCTGGTCCTGGCCCTCCTCCTCTGCTAGATCCTGCGCCTCCTCCTTCTCTTGGTCTTGGCCTCCTTCTTGTTCTTTTCCTGGCCCTCCAACTCTTCCTGATACTAGTAATCCTCCTGAACCAAACACAGGCCCTTCAGCTCCGCCTTGTCCTGGCCTGCGTCCTCGGCAAGATCCTGGCTCTCCTGGGACCTCCACCTAGGACGTGCCTTCCTCCTCCATCTAGGTCGCCTCCTCCTCCTTGGTTTGGCCCTCCTCCTCCTCCTTCGTTCCACGTCCTCTTCCTCTGCCTCATCCTGGCCCTCCTTCTCGCCCATATCCTAACCCTCCTCCTTATGCTGATCCTCTTCTTCTTCTTCTGCCTGGTCCTGGCCCACCCCCATCGGTCTGGTCCTGGGCCTCTTCCCCAACCTGCTCCTGGCTCTCCTCCTCCCATTGATGTTTTCCCCACCTCCTCTTTATGAGGTTCACTCCGCTTCTTCGCCTGGGCCTGGTGCCCCTCCTCCACATGGTCCTCCTCCATCTAGGTCGCCTCCTCCTCTTCCTAGTCTTGGCCCTCCTCCTCCCTCGGTCCAGGTCCTCTTCCTCTGCATCATTCTGGCCTTCCTCCTCCTCCAGATCCTGGCCCTCCTCCTTCTTCTGGTCCTCTTCTACTTCTTCTGCCTTGTCCTGGCCCACCCCCATCCGTCTGGTCCTGGGTTTCCTCCTTCACCTGCTCCTGGCCCCCTCCTCCCATTGATCATTTTCCCACCTCCTCTGTCTCATCTTTACTCTCCTCCGTCGCCTGGGCCTGGCACTCCTCCTCCACATGGTCCTGACCCTCCTCACCCACCTTGTCTTGGCCATCCTCCACTGCCTAGTCCTGGCCCTCCTACCCCATCTGGCTCTTCCACCGGGCACTGGCCCTCACCCTCTGCTTGGTCTTGGTTCTCGCCTTCAACATGGTCGTAACTTTCTTCCTCCTCATGATCCTTTTCCTGCTCTGCCTGGTCCTTTCCCATCTCCTCAGCTAGATCGTGCGCCTCCTCCTTCTCTTGGTCTTGGCCTCCTTCGAATTCTTTTCCTAGCCCTCCAACTCTTCCTGGTACTGGTAATCCTCCTCCACCAAACACTGGCCCACCAGCTCCGCCTTGTCCTGGCCTTCGTCCTCGGCCAGATCCTGGATCTCCTGGGACCTCCAGCTCGTACTTGCCTTCCTCGTAAATCTACCTCGCCTCCTCCTCCTCCTAGTTTTGGCCCTTCTCCTCCCTCGATCCAGTTCCTCTTCGTCTGCCTCATCCAGATCCAATTCCTTCTCCAGATCGTGGACCTCCTACTTCTGCTGCTCCTCCTCTTCTTCTTCTTCTGCCTGGTCCTGGCCCACCCACTTCCGTTTGATCCTGGGCCTCCTCCACCCCCTGCTCCTGGCTCTCCTCCTCCCAGTGACCTTTTCCCCACCTTCTCTGTTTCATCTTTACTCTCCTTCATCGCCTGGGCCTGGCCCTCCACGACCACATGGTTCTGACCCTCCTCACCCAGCTGGTCCTGGCCATTCTCCACTGCCTGGTCCTGGCCCTCCTACCCCATCTGGCTCCTCCACCTGATCCTGGGCCTCATCCTCTGCTTGGTCTTGGTTCTTGCCTTCAGCTTAGTCTTAACACTCTTCCTCCTCATGATCCAGTTTCTCCTCTGCCTGGTCCTGGCCCCCCTCCTCTGCTAGATCCTGCGCCTCCTCTTTCTCTGGGTCTTGGCCGGCCTTCTCTTTCTCTTCCTGGCCCTCCAACTCTTCCTGGTACTGGTAATTCTCCTCCACTAAAACCTGGCCATCCTTCTCCGGCTAGTCCTAAGCATTGTCCTCGGCCGGATCCTGGCTCACCTTTGACCTCCACCTAGTACTTGCCTTCCTCGTCCATCTAGGCTGCCTCCTCTTCCTCCTAGTCTTTGCCCTGCTCCTCCCTCGGCCCAGTTCCTCTTCCTCTGCGTCATCCTGACCTTCTTTCTCCCCCATATCCTATCCCTCGTCCTTCTGCTGATCCTCCTCTTCTTCTTCTCCTGCCTAGTCCTGGCCCACCCCCATCTGTCTGGTCCTGGGTTTCCTCCTCCACCTGCTCCTGGCCCTCTTCCTCCCATTGATCATTTTCTCACCTCCTCTGTCTCATCTTTACTCTCCTCCTTCGCCGGGGCCTTGCACTCCTCACCCGCCTGGTCTTGACCATCCTCCACTGCCTGGTCCTGGCCCTCCTACCCCATCTGGCACTTCCACCTCGCACTGGCCCTCATCCTCCGCTTGGCCTTGGTTCTCGCCTTCAGCCTGGCTTTACCCTGCTTCCTCTTCATGATCCAGGTCCTCCTTTGCCTGGTCCTGGCCCTACTCCTCTGCTAGATCCTGTGCCTCCTCCTTCTCTTGGTCCTGGCCTCCTTCTTGTTATTTCCTGGCCCTCCAACTATTCCTGGTACTAGTAATCCTCTTGAACCAAACACTGCTCCTTCAGCTCCGCCTTGTCCTGGCCTCCGTCCTCGGGCTGACTCCGTCCTGGCTCTTCTGGGACCTCCACCTAGTACTTGACTTCCTCCTCCATCTAGCTCGCCTCCTCCTCCTCCTCCTCCTCCTCCTCTTAGTTTTGGCCCTCCTCGTCCTTCGTTCCACGTCCTCTTCCTCTGTCTCATCCTGTGCTTCCTTCTCCCCCATACCCTATCCCTCCTCCTTCTGCTGATCCTCATCTTCTTCTTCGGCCTGGTCCTGACCCACCCCCATCTGTCTGGTCTTGGGCCTCCTCCTCCGCCTGCTCCTGGTTCTCCTCCTCACAATGACTTTTTTCCCACCTCCTCTGTCTGACCTTCACTCCCCTCCTTCGCCTGGGCCTGGCCCTCCTCCTCCACATGGTCGTGACCCTCCTCACCCACCTGGTCTTGGCTATCGTCTTCTGCCTGGTCCTAGCCCTCCTAGCCTATCTGGCTACTCCACCTGGCACTGGCCCTCATTGTCTGCTTGGACTTCGTTCTCGCCTTTAGCCTGGTCTTAACAATCTTCCCCCTCATGATCCAGTTCCTCCTCTTCCTGGCCCTGGCCCTCCTCCTCAGCTATACACTGCGCCTGCTCCTTCTCTAGGTCTTGGCAGCCTTCGCGTTCTTTTCCATGCCCTCCAACTCTTCCTGGTACTGGTAATCCTCCTCTACCAAACACTGGCCCTCCTGCTCCGGCTACTCCTGGCCTTCGTCCTCGGCCAGATCCTGGCTCTCCTGGGACCTCCAAATGGTACTTGCCTTCCTCGTCTATCTAGGTCGCCTCCTCCTCCTCCTAGTCTTGGCCCTCCTCCGCCCTCGGTTCAGGTCCTCTTCCTCTGCCTCATCCTGGCCTTCCTCCTCCTCCAGATCCTGGCCCTAATACTTCTGCTGATCATCTTCTTCTTCTTCTGCCTTGTCCTGGCCAACCCATTTCGGTCTGGTCCTGGGCCTCCTCCTCCACCTGCTCGTGGCCCTCCTCCTTCCATTCATCATTTTCCCACCTCCTCTGTCTCATCTTTACTCCCCTCCAACGCCTGGGCCTGTCACTCCTCCTCCACATGGTCCTGACCCTCCTCACCCGTCTGGTCTTGGCCATACTCCATTGCCTGGCCCTGGCCCTCCTACCCCATCTGGCTCTGCCACCTGGCACTGGCCCTCATCCTCTGCTTGGTCTTGGTTCTCGCTTTCAGCCTGGTCTTAACCCTCTTCCTCTTCATGATCCAGTTCCTCCTCTGCCTGGTCCTGGCCCTCCTCCTCTGCTAGATCCAGCGCCTTGTCTTTGTCTAGGTCCTGGCCTCCTTCTTGTTCTTTTCCTGGCCCTCCAACTCTTCCTGGTACTAGTAATCCTCCTGAACCAAACACTGCCCCTTCTGCTCCGCCTTGTCCTGGCCTCCGTCCTCGGCCAGATGCTGGTTCTTCTGGGACCTCCAAAGAGTACTTGCCTTCCTCCTCCATCTAAGCCGCCTCCTCCTCCTCCTAGTTTTGGCCCTCCTCCTCCTTCGTTGAACGTTCTATACCTCTGCATTATCCTGACCCAGCATCTCCCCCATATCCTATCCCTCCTCCTTCTGCTGATCCTCTTCTTCATCTTCAGCCTGGTCCTGGCCCACCCCATCTGTCTGGTCCTGGGCCTCCTCCTCCACCTGCTCCTGGCTCTCCTCCTCCCAATGATCGTTTACCCACCTCCTCTGTCTGCTCTTCACTCCCCTCCTTTGCCAGGGCCTGGCACTCCTCCTCCACATGGTCCTGACCCTCCTCACCCGCCTGGCCTTGGTCATCCTCCTCTGCCTGGTCCTGGCCCTCCTACGCCATCTGGCTCCTCCACCTGGCACTGGCCCTCATCCTCCCCTTGGTCTTGGTTCTCGCCTTTAGCCTGGTTTTAACCCTCTTCCTCCTCATGATCCAGTTCCTTCTCTGCCTGATCCTGGACCTCTTCCTCAGCAAGATCCTGCGCCTCCTCCTTCCCTTGGTCTTGGCCTCCTTCTTGTTCTTTTCCAGGCCCTCCAACTCTTTCTGGTACTGCTAATCCCCCTGTATCAAACAGTGTCCCTTCTACTCCGGCTACTCCTGGCCTTCGTCCTCGCCCAGGTCCTGGCTCTCCTGGGACCTCCAACTGGTACTTGCCTTCCTCGTCCATCTAGGTCGCCTCCTCCTCCTCCTAGTCTTGGCCCTCCTCCTCCCTCGGTCCAGGTCCTCTTCCTCTGCCTCATCCTTGCCTTCCTCCTCCTTCAGATCCTGGCACTCTCCCTTCTCGTGATCCTTGTCCTCTTCGTCTACCTGGTCCTGGCCCACCTCCTTCCGTCTGGTCCTGGGCCTCCTCCTCTCCCCCATATCCTATCCCTCCCTCGTCTGCTGATCATCTTCTTCTTCTTCTGCTTGGTCCTGGCCCACCCCCATCTGTCTGGTCCTGGGCCTCCTCCTCCACCTGCTACTGGCTCTCCTCCTCCGAATGATCTTTTTCACACCTCCTCTGTCTGATCTTCACTCCCCTCCTTCGACTGGGCCTGGCACTCTTCCTCCTCATGGTCCGGCCCCTCCTCACCCACCTGGTCTTGGTCATCCTCCTCTGCCTGGTCCTGGCCCTCTTACCCCACCTGGTCTTGGCCATTCTCCACTGCCGGTTCCTGGCCCTCCTACCCCATCTGGTTCCTCCATATGACCCGGGCCCTCATCCTCTGCTTGGTCTTGGTTTCTGCCTTGTCTTATCCCTCTTCTTCCTCATTATCCAGTTCCTCCTCTGCCTGGTCCTGGCCCTCCTTCTCTCTTAGATCCTGCGCCTCGTCTTTGCCATGGTTTGGCTGTCACTCTCTTTCTCTTCCTGGCCCTCCAACTCTTCCTAGTACTGGCAATCCCCCTGTACCAAACACTGGACCTCCTACTCCGGCTATTCCTGGAATTCGTACTCGGCTAGATCCTGGCACTCATGGGACCTCCTACAGGTACTTGCCTTCTTCGTCCATCGAAGTCGCCTCCTCCCCCTCCTAGTCTTGGCCCTCCTCCTCCCTCGGTCCAGGTCCTCTTCCTTTGCCTCATCCTGGCCTTCCTCCCCCCCCCCCCACCCCGCGATATCCTAACCCTCAGCCTTCTATTGATTCTCTTTTTCTTCTTCTGCCTGGTCCTGGCCCACCCTCATCTGTAAGGTCCTGGGCTTCCTCGTCTACCTGCTCCTGGCTCTCCTCCTCCCAATGATTTTTTTCCCACCTCCTCTGTCTCATCTTTACGCCCCTTCTTCGCCTGGGCCTGGCCCTCCTCCACCACATGGTCCTGACCCTCCTCACCCACCTGGTCGTGGCCATTCTCCACTGCCTGGTCCTGGCCCTACTACCCCATCTGGCTCCTCCACCTTACCCTGGCGCTCAACCTCTGCTCGGTCTTGGTTCTTGCCTTCAGCCTGGTCTTAACCCTCTTCCTCCCCTCCTAGTCTTTGCCCTCCTCCAGTTCCTCCTCTGCCTGGTCCTGGCAATCCTCCTCTACTAGATCCTGGGCCTCCTCTTTCTCTCGGTCTTGGCTGTCCTTTTCTTTCTCTTCTCGGCCCTCCAACTCTTCCTGGTCCTGATAATCCTCCTCCACCAAACACTGGCCCTCCTTCTCCGGCTAGTCCTGGGCTTTGTCCTCGCAGATCCTGGCTCACCTTTGACCTCCACCTGGTTCTTGACTTCCTCGTCCATCTAGGCCGCCTCCTCATCCTCCTAGTCTTTGCCCTGCTCCTCCCTCGATCCAGGTCCTCCTCCTCTGCGTCCTCCTGGCCTTCTTTCTCCTCCTTCTTCTGGTCCTCCTCTTCTTCTTCTGCCTTGTCCTGGCCCACCCCATCCGTCTGGTCCTGAGTCTCTTCCTCCACCTGCTCTTGGCCTTCCTTCTCCCGTTGAACTATTTCCCACCTCCTCTGTCTCATCTTTACTCTCCTCCTTCGCCTGGGCCTGGCACTCCTCCTCCACATGGTCCTGACCAATCTTAACCCACCTGCTCTTGGCCACCCTCCACTGCCTGGTCCTGGCCCTCCTACACCATCTGGCACTTCCACCTGGCACTGGCCCTCATCCTTTGCTTGGTCTTGGTTCTCGCCTTCATCCTGGTCTTAACCCTCTTCCTCTTCATGATCCAGTTCCTCCCCTGCCTGGCCCTGGAACTCCTCCTCTGCTAGATCCTGTGCATTCTCCTTCTCTTGGTCTTGGCCTCCTTCTTGTTCTTTTCCTGGCCCTCCAACTTTCCCTGGTACTGGTAATCCTCCTGAACCAAACACTGGCCCTTCAGCTCCGCCTTGCCCTGGCCTTCGTCCTCGGCCATATCTTGGCTCTCCTGGAACCTCCACCTAGGACTTGCCTTCCTCCTCCATTTAGGTCACCTCCTCCTCCTCCTCGTTTTGGCCCTCCTCCTTCTTCGTTCCACGTCCTCTTCCTCTGCCTCATCCTGGCCTTCCTTCTCTCCCGTATCCTATCCCTCCTCCTTCTGCTGATCCTCTTCTTCTTCTTCTGCCTCGTCCTGGCCCACCCCCATCTGACTGGTCCTGGGCCTCCTCCTCCACCTGCTCTTAGCTCTCCTCCTCCCAATGATCGTTTTCCCACTCCTCTTCTTCGCCTGGGCCTGGCACCCCTCCTCCACATGGTCCTGACCCTCCTCACCCACCAGGACCTGGCCATGCTCCTCTGCCTTTTCCTGGCCCTCCTACCCCATCTGGCTCCTCCACCTGGCACTGGCCCTCATCCTCTGCTTGGTCCTGGTTCTTGCCTTTAGCCTGGTCTTAACCATCTCCCTCCTCATGATCCCGTTCCTTTTCTGCCTGATCCTGGCCCTCCTCCTCAGCTGGATCCTGCGCCTCTTCCTTATCTTGGTCTTGCCCTCCTTCTCGTTCTTTTCCAGGTCCCCCAACTCTTCCTGGTTCTGGTAATCCTCTTCTACCAAACATAGGCCCTCCTACTGCGGCTACTCCTGGCCTTCGTCCTCGGCCAGATCCTGGCTTTCCTGGGACCTCCTACTGGTACTTGCCTTCCTCGTCCGTCTTGGTCGCCCCCTCCTCCTCCTCCTAGTCTTGGCCCTCCTCCTCCTAGTCTTGGCCCTCCTCCTCCCTCGGTACAGGCGTTCTTCCTGTGCCTCATGCTGGCCTTCTTCCTCCTCATGATCCTGGCCCTACTCCTTCTCCTGATCCTCGTGCTCTTCTTCTACCTGGTCCTGGCCCACCCCCTTCCGTCTGGTCCTGGGCCTCCTTCTCCACCTGCTCCTAGCTCACGACCTTCAAATGGTCTTTTTGCCTCCTCCTCTTTCTGATCTTCACTCCCCTCCTTCGCCTGGGCCTGGCACTCCTCCTCCACATCGTTCTGACCGTCCTCACCCACCTGCTCTTGGTCATTCTCCACTGCCTGGTCCTCGCACTCATACCCCATCTGGCTCTTCCACCGGACACTGGACCTCATCCTCTTCTTGGTCTTGGTTCTCGCCTTCAGCCTGGTCTTGACCCTCTGCCTCCTCATGATCCAGTTCCTCCTCTGCCTGGTCCTGGCCCACCTCCTTCTGCTGATCCTCTTCTTCTTCTTCTGCCTGGTCCTGGCCCACCCTCTTCCGTCTGAACCTGGGCCTTCTCCTCCACCTGCTCCTAGCTCTCCTCCTCCAAATGATCTTTTTGCCTCTTCCTCTGTCCGATCTTCACTCCCCTCCTTCTCCTGGGCATGGCACCACCTCCTCCACATCGTTCTGAACGTCCTCACCCACCTGGTCTTGGCCATTCTCCACTGCATGGTCCTGGCCCTCCTACTCCATCTGGCTCTTCTACCGGTCACTGGCCCTCATCTTCTGCTTGGCCTTGGTTCTCGCCTTTAGCCTGGTCTTACGCTTCGTTCTCGTGATGATCCAGTTCCTCGTCTGCCTGGTCCTGGTCCTCCTCCTCAGCTGCGTCCTGCGACTCCTCCTTTTCCTGGACTTGGCCACCTTCTCCTTCTTTTCCTGGCCTCCAACCCTTCCTGGTACTGGTAAACCTCCTCCACCAAACACTGGCCCTCCAGCTCCGCCTTGTCCTGGCCTTCGTCCTCGGCCAGATCCTGGATCTCCTGGGACCTCCACCTGGTACTTGCCTTCCTCGTAACTCTATCTCTCCTCCTCCTCCTCCTCCTCCTAGTTTTGGCCCTCTGCCTCCATCGATCCAGGTCCTCTTCGTTTGCCTCATCCTGGCCTTCCTTCCCCTCCAGATCGTGGACCTCCTACTTCTGCTGATCCTCTTTTTCTTCTTCTGCCTGGCCCTGGCCCACCCTCTTCCGTTTGGTCCTGGGCCTCCTCCTCCACCTTCTCTTGCCTCTCCTCCTCCCAGTGATATTTTCTCCACCTCCTATGTCTTATCTTTACTCTCTCCATCTTCGCCTGGGCCTCGCTCTCATCTAACATATGGTCCCGACCCTCCTAACCCACCTGGTCTTGGCCATTCTCCACTGCCTGGTCCTGGCCCTCCTACCCCATCTGGTTCCTCCACCTGACCCTGGCCCTCATCCTCGGCTTGGTCTTGGTTCTTGCCTTCAGCCTGGTCTTAGCCCTCTTCCTGCTCATGATCCAGTTCCTCCTCTTCCTGGTCCTGGCCCTCCTCCTCTGCTAGATCCTGCACCTCCTCCTTCTCTTCGTCTTGGCCTCCTTCTTGTTCTTTTCCTGGCCTTCCAACTCTTCCTGGTACTAGTAATCTTCCTGAAACAAACACTGCTCCTTCAGGTCCGCCTTGTCCTGGCCCCCGTCCTCGGGCAGATCCTGGCTCTTCTGAGACCTCAACCTAGTGCCTGCCTTCCTCCTCTATCTAGGTCGCCTCCTTCTCCTCCTAGGTTTGGCCCTCTTCCTCCTTCGTTCCACGTCCTATTCCTCTGCCTCATCCTGGCCTTCCTTCTCCCCCATACCCTATCCCTCCACCTTCTGCTGATCCTCTTCTTCTTCTTCTGCCTGGTCCTGACACACCCCCATCTGGCTGGTCCTGGGTCTCCTCCTCCACCTGCTCCTAGCTCCCCTCTTCACAGTGACGTTTTTCCCACCTCCTCTTTCTGATCTTCACTCCCCTCCTTCGTCTGGGCCTGGCACCCCTCCTCCACATGGTCCTGACCCTCCTCACCCACCTGGCCCTGGCCATCCTCCACTGCCTGGTCCTGGCCCTCCAACCCCATCTGGCTCCTCCACCTGACACTGGCCCTCATCCTCTGCTTGGTTTTGGTTCTCGCCTTCCTCCTGGTCTTAACCCTTTTCCTCTTCATGATCCAGTTCACCCTCTACCTGGTCCTGGCTCTCCTCCTCAGGTAGGTCCTGCGCCTCCTCCTTTTCTTGGTCTTGGCCTCCTTCTCGTTCTTTTCCTGGCATTCCAACTCTTCCTGGTAACACTGACTCCCCAGCTCCGCATTGTCCTGGCCTTCGTCCTTGGCCAGATCCTGGATCCCCTGGGACCTCCACCTGGTACTTGCCTTCCTCGTTAATCTAGCTCGCCTCCTCCTCCTCCTAGTTTTGGCCCTCTTTCTCCCTCGATCACAGGCCTCTTCGTCTTCCTCATCCTGGCCTTCCTTCTCCTCAAGAGCGTGGACCTCCTACTTCTGCTTATCCTGTTCTTCTTCTTCTGCCTGGTCCTGGCTCACCCTCTTCCGTCTGGTCCTGGGCCTCCTCTTCAACCTGCTCCTGGCTTTCCTCCTCCCAATGATCTGTTTCCCACCTCCTCTATCTCATCTTTACTCTCCTTCGCCTGGGCCTGGCCCTCCTCCACTACAAAGGCCTGACCCCCCTCACAAACCTGGTCTTGGCAATTCTTCACTGCCTGGTCTCTCTTCCAGGTGCTGGCCCTCCTCCTTCTTCTTGCCCTCTTCTTCTTCTTCTGCCTTGTCCTGGCCCACCCCCATCCGTCTGGTCCTGGGTTTCCTCCTCCACCTGCTCCTGGCCCTCCTCCTCCCATAGATCTCTTTCCCACCTCCTCTGTCTCCTCTTTACTCTCCTCCTTCGCCTGGGCCTGGCACTCCTCCTCCACATGGTCCTGAACCTCCTCACCCACCTGGTCTTGGCCATCCTCCACTGCCTTGTCCTGGCCCTCCTACCCCATCTGGCTCCTCCAAATGGCACTGGCCCTCATCCTCTGATCGGTCTTGTTTCTCGCCTTCAGCCTGGTCTTAACCCTCTTCCTCTTCTTGATCCAGTTCCTCCTCTGCCTGATCCTGGCCCCACTCCTCAGCTTGATCCTGCGCCTTGTCCTTCTCTTGGACTTGGCCTCCTTCTTGTTCTTTTCCTGGTCCTCCAACTCTTCCTGATACTAGTAATCCTCCTGAAAGAAACACTGGCCCTTCAGCTCTGCCTTGTCCTGGCCTCCGTCCTCGGCCAGATCCTGGCTCTTCTGGGACCTCCACATAGTACTTGCCTGCCTCCTCCATCTAGGTCGCCTCCTCCTCCTCCTAGTTTTGGCCCTCCTCCTCCTTCGTTCCACTTTCTCTTCCTCTACCTCATCCTGGCCTTCCTTCTCCCCCATATCCTATCCCTCCTCCTTCTGCGGATCCTCTTCTTCTTCTTCTGCCTGGTCCTGGCCCACCCCCATCTGTCTGGTCCTGGGCCTCCTCCTCCACCTGCTCCTGGCTAGCATCCTCCCAGTGATCTTTTCCCCACCACCTCAGTCTCACCTTTAGGGTCTCTTTCTTTGCCTGGGCCACGCCCTCCTCCACCACATGGTCCTGCCCCTCCTCATCCACCTGGTCTTGGCTATCCTCCACAACCTGGCCCTGGACCTCCTACCCCATCTGGGACCTCCACCTGATCCTAGCCCTCATTCTCTGCTTTGTCTTGGTTCTTGCCTTCAGCCTGGTCTTTACCCTCTTCCTCCTCATGATCCAGTTCCTCCTCTGCCCTGGGCCTGACCCTCCTCCTCTACCAGATCCTGCGCCTCCTCTTCCTATTGGTCTTGGCCGTCCTTCTCTTTCAATTCCTTGCCCTCCAACTCTTCCTGGTACTGGTAATCCTCCTCCAGCAAACACTGGCCCTCCTTCTCCGGCTAGTCTGGCCTTTGTCTTCGGCCAGATCCTGGCTCACCTTTGACCTCCACCTGGTACTTGCCTTCCTCGTCCATCTAGGCCGCCTCCTCTTCCTCCTAGTCTTTGCCCTCCTCCGCCCTCGATCCAGGTCCTCATCCTCTGCCTCATCCTGGCCTTCCTCCTCCTCCAGATACTGGCCCTCCACCTTCTTCTTGTCCTCTTCTTCTTCTTCTTCAGCCTTCTCCTGGCCCACCCCCAATCTCCTCCTTCCAGTGATCTTTTTCCCACTTCCTCTGTCTGATCCTCACACCCTCCTTCGCCTTCGCCTGGCACTCCTCCTCCACATGGTTCTGACCCTCCTCACCCACCTGGTCTTGGCCATCCTCCTCTGCCTGGTCCTGGCCCTCCTACCCCATCTGGCTCCTCCACCTGGCACTGGCCCTCATCTTCTGCTTGGTCTTGGTTCTCGCCTTTAGCCTGGTCTTAACCCTCTTTCTCCTCATGATCCAGTTCCTTCTCTGCCTGGTCCTGGCTCTCCTCCGCAGCTAGATCCTGCACCTCCTCCTTCTCTTGGTCTTGGCCTCCTTCTGGTTCTTTTCCAGGCCCTCCAACTCTTCCTGGTACTGGTAACCCTCCTCCACGTAGCACTGGCCCTCCTACCTCGGCTACTCCTGGCCTTCGTGCTCGGCCAGATCCAGGCTCTCCTGGGACCACCAACTGGTACTTGCCTTCCCCGTCCATCTAGCTCGCCTCCTCCTCCTCCTAGTCTTGGCCCACCTTCTCCCTCCGCCCAGGTCCTCTTCCTCTGCCTCATCCTGGCCTTCCTTCTTCTCCAGACCTGGCCCTCCTCCTTCTGCTGATCCTCTTCTTCTTCTTCTGCCTGGTCCTGGCCCACCCCCTTCCGTCTGGACTCCTCCACCTGTCCCTAGCTCTCCTCCTCCAAATGATGTTTTGCCTGCTCCTCTGTCCGATCTTCACTCCGCTCCTTCTCCTGGGCCTGGCACTCCCTCCTCCACATCGTTCTGAACGTCCTCACCCAGCTGGTCATGGCCATTCTCCACTGCCTGGTCCTGGCCCCCCTACACCATCTGGCTCCTCCACCTGACCCTGGCCGTCATCCTCTGCTTGGCCTTGGTTCTCGCCTCCGGCCTGGTATTAACCCTATCCCTCTTCATGATCCAGTTCCCCCTCTGCCTGGTCCTGGCCCTCCTCCTCTGCTAGATCCTCCGCCTACTCCTTCACAATGTCTTGGCCTCCTTCTTGTTCTATTCCTGGCCCTACAACTCTTCCTGTTACTAGTAATCCTCCTAAACCAAGCACAGGCCCTTCAGCTCCACCTTGTCCTGGCCTTCGTCCTCGGCCTGATCCTGGCTCTCTTGGGAACTCCATCCAGTCCTTCCCTTCCTCCTCCATCTATGTCGCCTCATCCCCCTCCAAATTTTGGCCCTCCTCCTCCTTCGTTCCAGGTCATCTTCCTCTGCCTCATCCTGGCCTTCCTTCTCCCCCATATCCTATCCCTCCTCCTTCTGCTGATCCTCTTCTTCTTCTTCTGCCTGGTCCTGGCCCACCCCGATCTGTCTGGTCCTGGGCCTCATCCGCCACCTGCTCCTGGCTCTCTCCCTCCCAATGACCTTTTTCCCACCTCCTCTGTCTCATCTTTACTCTCCTTCTTCGCCTGGGCATGGCCCTCCTCCACAACATGGTCCTGACCCTCCTCACCCACCTGGTCTTGGCCATTCTCCACTTCTTGGTCCTGGCCCTCCTACCCATCTGACTCCTCCACCTGACCCTGGCCCTCATCCTATGCTTGGTCCTGGTTCTTGCCTTTAGACTGGTCTTAACTCTCTTTCTCCTCATGATCCAGTTTCACCTCTGCCTGGTCCTGGACATCCTTCTCTGGTAGATCCTGCACCTCCTCTTTTTCTTGGTCTTTGCCGTCATTCCCTTTCTTTTCCTGGCCCTCCAACTCTTCCTGGTACTGGTAATCCTCCTTCACCAAACACTGGCCCTCCTTCTCCGGCTAGTCCTGGCCTTTGTCCTCGGCCAGATCCTGGATCACCTCTGACCTCCACCTGTTACTGGCCTTCCTTGTCCATCTAGGCCCCCTCCACTTACTCCTAGTCTTTGCCCTCCTCCTCCCTCGATCGAGGTCCTCTTCCTCTGCGTCATCCTTCCCTTCTTTCTACTCCAGATCCTGGCCCTCCTACTTCTTCTGGTCCTGTTCTCCTTCTTCTGCCTTGTCCTGGCCACCCCCCATCCGTCTGGTCCTGGGTCCCCTCCTCAACCTGCTCCTGACACTTCACCTCCCATTTATATTTTTCCCCCATCCTCTGTCTTATCTTTATTCTCCTAGTTCGCCTGGGCCTGACACTCCTCCTCCACATGGCCCTGACCCTCCTAGCCCACCTGTTCTTGGCCATCCTCCACTGCCTGGTCCTGGCCCTCCTACCCCATCTGGCTCCTACACCTGGCACTGGCCCTCATCCTCTGCTTGGTCTTGGTTCTCGCCTTTAGCCTGGTCTTAACCCTCTTCCTCCTCATGATCCAGTTCCTTCTCTGCCTGGTCCTGGCCTTCCTACCCGACCTGGCTCCTCCCCTGACCCTGGCCCTCATCCTCTGCGTGGTCTTGGTTCTTGCCTTCAGCCTGGTCTTAACCCCCTTCCTCTTCATGATCCAGTTCCTCCTCTGCCTGGTCCTGGCCCTCCTCCTCTGCTAGATCCTGCGCCTCCTCCTTCTCTTGGTCTTGGCTTCCTTCTTGTACTTTTCCTGGCCCTCCAACTCTTCCTTGTACTAGTAATCCTCCTGAACCAAACACTAGCCCTTCAGCTCCGCCTTGTCCTGGCCTCCGTCCTCGGCCAGATCCTGGCTCTCCTGGGACCTCCACCTAGGACTTGCCTTCCTTCTCCGTTTAGGTCGCCTCCTCTTCCTAGTTTTGGCCCTCCTCCTCCTCCTACGTTCCACGTCCTCTTCATCTGCCTCATCCTGGCCTTCCTTCTCCCCCATATCCTATCCCTTCTCCTTATGCTGATCCTCTTCTTCTTCTTCTGCCTGGTCCTGGGCCTCCTCCTCCATCTGCTCCTGGCTAGCCTCCTCCCAATTTCCCCACCTCCTCTGTCTCACATTTACTCCCCTCCTTCGCCCGCACCTGGCATCCCTCCTCCACATGGTCCTGACCCTGCTCACCCACCTGGTCTTGGCCATTCTCCACTACCTGGCCCTGGCTATCCTACCCCATCTGGGTCCTCCACCTGACCCTGGGCCTCATCCTCTGCTGGTCTTGGTTCTTCCCTTCAGCCAGGTCTTTACTCTCTTCATCCTCATGATCCAGTTCCTCCTCTGCCTGGTCCTGGCCCTCGTCCTCTGCTAGATCCTGCACCTCCTCTTTCTCTTGGTCTTGGCCGTCATTCTCTTTCTTTTCCTGGCCCTCCAACTCTTCCTGGTACTGGTAATCCTCCTCCACCAAACACTGGCCCTCCTTCTCCGGCTAGTCCTGGCCTTTGTCCTCAGCCAGATCCTGGCTCACCTTTGACCTCCACCTGGTACATGCCTTCCTCGTCCATCTAGGCCGTCTCCTCATCCTCTTAGTCTTTGCCCTCCTCCTCCCTCGATCCAGGTGCTCGTCCTCTGTGTCATCCCGGCCATCCTCCTCCTCCAGATCCTGGCCCTCCTTCTTCTGGTCCGCTTCTTCTTCTTCAGCCTTGTCCTGGCCCACCCTCTTCCGTCTGGTCCTGGGCCTCCTCTTCCACCTACTCATGGCTCTCCTCCTCCCAGTGATCTTTTTCCCACCCCCTCTGTCTCATCTTCACCCCCTCCTTCACCTTGGCCTGGCACTCCTCCTCCACATGTTCCTGACCCTCCTCACCCACCTGGTCTTGGCCATCCTCCTCTGCCGGGTCCTGGCCCTCCTACCCCATCTGGCACCTCCACCTGGCACTGGCCCACGTCCCCTGCCTGGTCTTGGTTGTCGCCTTCCGCCTGGTCTTAACCCTCTTCCTCTTCATGATACAGTTCCCCCTCTGCCTGGTCCTGGCCCTCATCCTCAGCTAGATCCTGCGCCTCCTCCTCTTGTTCTTGGCCTCCTTCTCTTTCTTTCCTGGCATTCCATCTCTTCCTGGTACTGGTAATCCTCCTTCCCCAAACACTGGCCCTCCAGCTAAGCCTTGTCCTGGCCTTCGTCCTCGGCCAGATCCTGGGTATCCTGGGACCTGCACCTGGTACTTGTCTTCCTCGTAAATCTAGCTCGCCTACTCCTCCTCCTAGTTTTGGCCCTCCTCCTTCCTCAATCCAGGTCCTCTTCGTCTTCCTCATCCTGGCCTTCCTTCTTCTCAAGATGGTGTACCTCCTACTTCTGCTAATTCTCTTCTTCTTCTTCTGCCTGGTCCTGGCCCACCCTCTTCCGTCTGGTCCTGGGCTTCCTCTTCCACCTGCTCCTGGCTCTCCACCGCCCAGTGATCTTTTTCCCACCTCCTCTATCTCATCATTACTCTCCTTCGCCTGGGCCTGGCCCTTCTCCACCTCATGGGCCTGACCCTCCTCACCCACCTGGTCTTGGCCATTCTCCACTGCCTGGTCCTGGCCCTCCTACCCCATCTGGCTCCTCCACTGGAACGTGGCCCTCATCCTCTGCTTGGTCTTGGTTCTTACCTTCTGCCTGGTCTTAACCCTCTTCCTGCTCATGATCCAGTTCCTACTCTGCCTGGTTCTGGCCATCCTCCTCTGCTAGATACTGCGCCTCCTCTTTCTCTTCGTCTTGGCCGTCCTTCTCTTTCTCTTCCTGGCCCTCCAGCTCTTCCTGGTACTGGTAATCCTCCTTCACCAAACACTGGCCCTCCTTCTCCGGCTAGTCTAGGCCGTCTCCTCTTCCTCCTAGTCTTTGCCCTCCTCCTCCCTCGATCCAGGTCCTCTTCCTCTGCATCATCCTGACCTTCTTTCTCCTCCAGATCCTGGCCCTCGTCCTTCTTCTGGTCCTCTTCTTCTTCTTGTGCCTTGTCCTGGCCCACCCCCATCCGTCTGGTCCTGGGTCCCCTCCTCCACCTGCCCCTGGCCCTCCTCCCCCCATTGATTTTTTTCCCGCCTCCTCTGTCTCATCTTTACTCTCCTCCTTCTCCTGGGCCTGACACTGCTCCTCCACATGGTCCTGAGCCTCCTCACCCACCTGGTCTTGGCCATCCTCCACTGCCTGGCTCTGGCCCTCCTACCACATCTGGCTCCTCCACCAAGCACTGGCCCTCATCCTCTGATTGCTCTTGGTTCTCCCCTTCAGCCTGGTCTTAACCCTCTTCCTCTTCATATTCCAATTCCTACTCTGCCTGGTCATGGCCCTCCTCCTCTGCTAGATCCTGCCCCTACTCCTTCTCTTGGTCTTGGCCTCCTTCTTGCTCTTTTCCTGGCCCTCCAACTCTTCCTGGTATTAATAATCCTCCCGAACCAAACACTGGCCCTTCTGTTCCGCCTTGTCCTGGCTTCCGTCCTCGTCCAGATCCTGGCTCTCCTGGAACCTCCACCTCTTGTCTGGAACCTCTTGTCTTCCGTCTCCATCTAGGTTGCCTCCTCCTCGTCCTAGTTTTGGCCTTCCTCCTCCTCCTTCGTTCCACGTCCTCTTCCTCTGCCTCATCGTGGCCTTCCTTCTCCCCCATACCCTATCCCTCCTCCTTATGCTGATCCTCTTCTTCTTCTTCTGCCTGGTCCTGGCCCACCCTCATCTGTCTGGTCCTGGGCCTCCTCCTCTGCCCGCTCCTGGCTAGCCTCCTCCCAATGATCGTTTCCCCACCTCCTCTGTCTCACCATCACACTCTCCTTCTTCGCCTGGTCCTCGCCCTACTCTACCACATGGTCCTGACGCTCCTCACCCACCTGGTCTTGGCCATTCTCCCCTACCTGGCCCTGGCACTCCTACTCCATCTGGGTCCTCCACCTGACCCCGGCCCTCATCCTCTGCTTGGTCTTGGTTCTTCCCTTCAGCCTGGTCTTTACCCTCTTCCTCCTCATGATCCAGTCCCTCTGCCTGGTCCTGGCCATCCTCCTCGGCTAGATCCTGCGCCTCCTCTTTCTCTTGGTCTTGGCCGTCCTTCCCTTTCACTTTCTGGCCCTCCAGCTCTTCCTGGTACTGGTACTCCTCCTTCACCAAACACTGGCCCTCCTTCTCCGGCTAGTCCTGGACTTTGTCCTCGGCCAGATCCAGGCTTACCTTTGACGTCCACCTGGTACTTGGCTTCCTCGTCCATCTAGCTCGCCTCCTCCTCCTCCTAGCTTTGGCCCTCCTCCTCCCTCGATCCAGGTCCTCTTCGTCTGCCTCATCCTGGCCTTCGTTCTCCTCCAGATCGTGGACTTCCTACTTCTGCTGATCCTCTTCTTCTTCTACGTCCTGGTGCTGGCCCACCCCCTTCCGTCTGGTCCTGGGCCTCCTCCTCAAGCTGCTCCTAGCTCTCCTCCTCCAAATAATATTTTTGCCTCCTCCTCTGTCTGATTTTCACTCCCCTCCTTCGCCTGGGCCTGGCACCCCTCCTCCACATCGTTCTGACCGTCCTCACCCACCAGGCCTTGGCCATTCTCCACTGCCTGGTCCTGGCCCTCCTACCACATCTGGCTCTTCCACTTGGCACTGGCCCTCATCCTCTGCTTGGTCTTGGTTCTCGCCTTCAGCCTGGTTTTAAACCTCTTCCTCCTCATGATCCAGTTCCTCCTCTGCCTAGTCCTGGCCCTCCTCCTCAGCTAGATCCAGCACCTCCTCCTTCTCTTGGTTTTGTCCTTCTTCTTGTTCTATTCCTGGCCCTCCAACTCTTCGTGGTACTAGTAATCCTCCTGAACCAAACATTTGCCCTTCAGCTCCGCCTTGCCCTGGTCTTCGTCCTCGGCCAGATCCTGGCTCTCCTGGGACCCCACCCAATACTTGCCTTCCTCCTCCATCTAGGTCGCCTCCTCCTCCTCCTAGTTTTGGCACTCCTCCTCCTTCATTCCACGTCATCTTCCTCTGCCTCATCCTGGCCTTCGATCTCCCCCATATCCTATCGCTCCTTCTTCTGCTGATCCTCTTCTTCTTCTGCCTGGTCCTGGCCCACCCTCATCTGTCTGGTGCTGGGCCTCCTCCACCACCTGCTCCTGGCTCTCCTTCTCCAGTGATCTTTTTCCCACCTCCTCTGTCTCATCGTTACTCCCCTTCTTCGCCTGGGCTTGGCCCTCCTCCACCACATGGTCCTGACCCTCCTCACCCACCTGGTCTTGGCCAGGTCCTGGCCCTCCTACCCCATCTGGTTCCACCACCTTACCCTGGCCCTCATCCTCTGCTTGAGCTTGGTTCTTGTCTTTAGCTTGGTCTTCACCCTCTTCCTCCTCATGAACCAGTTTCTCCTCTGCCTGGTCCTGGCCCTCCTTCTCTGCTAGATCCTGCGCCTCCTCCTTCTCTTGGTATTCGCCGTCGTTCACTTTCTTTTCCAGGCCCTCCTACTCTTCCTGGTAGTGGTAGTCCTCCTCCACCAAACAATGGCCCTCCTTCTCCGCCTAGTCCTGGCCTTTGTCCTTGGCCAGATCCTGGCTCACCTTTGACCTCCACCGGGTACTTGCCTTCCTTCTCCATCTAGGCCTCCTCCTCTTCCTCTTAGTCTTTGCCCTCCTCCTCCCTCGATCCAGGTCCTCTTCTTCTGCGTCATTCTGGCTTTCTTTCTCCTCCAGATCCTGGCCGTCCTCCTTCTTCTGGTCCTCTTCTTCTTCCTCTGTCTTGTCCTGGCCCACCCCCATCCGTCTGGTCTTGGGTCTCCTCCTCCACCTGTTCCTGGCCCTCCTCCTCCCATTGATCGTTTTCCCAATTCGTCTGTCTCATCTTTACTCTCCTCCTTCGCCTGGGCCTGGCACTCCTCATCCACATGGTACTGAACCTCCTCACCCACCTGGTCTTGGCCATCCTCCTCTGCCTGGTCCTGGCCCTCCTACCCCCTCTGGCTCCTCCACCTGGCACTGGCCCTCATCCTTTGCTTGGTCTTGGTTCTCGCCTTTAGCCTGGTCTTAACCCTCTACCTCCTCATGATCCAGTTCCTTCTCTGCCTGGTCCTGGCCGTCCTCCTCAGCTGGATCCTGCGTCTCCTCCTTCTCCTGGTCTTGGCTCCTTCTCTCTCTGTTCCAGACCCTCCAACTCTTCCTGGTACTGGTAATCCTCCTCTACCAAACACTGGCCCTCCTACTCCGGCTTCTCCTGGCCTTCGTCCTCGGCCAGATCCTGGCTCACCTTTGACCTCCACCTGGTACTTGCCTTCCTCGTCCACCTAGGCCGCCTCCTCTTCCTCCTAATCTTTGCCCTCCTCCTCCTTCGATCCAGGTCCTCTTCCTCTGCATCATCCTGGCCTTCCTCCTCCTCCAGATACTGGCCCTCCTCCTTCCTCTGGTCCTCTTTTTCTTCTTCTGCCTTGTCCTGGCCCACCCCCATCCGTCAGGTCCTGGGTCTCCTCCTCCACCCGCTCCTGGCCCTCCTCCTTCAATTCATCATTTTCCCATCTCCTCTGTCTCATCATTACTCTCCTCTTTCGCCTGGGCCTGGCACTCCTCCTCCACATGGTCCTGACCCTCCTCACCCACCTTGTCTTGGCCATCCTACATTGCCTGGTCCTGGCCCTCCTACCCCATCGGGCTCCTCCACCTGGCACTGGCCCTCATCCTCTGCTTGGTTTTTTTTTCTCACTTTCAGCCTGGTCTTAACCTGCTTCCTCCTCATGATCCAGTTCCTCCTCTGCCCGGTCCTGGCCCTCCTCCTCGGCTAGACCCTGCGTCTACCCCTTCTCTTGGTCTTGGCCTACTTCTCGTTCTTTTCCTGGTCATCCAACTCTTCCAGGTACTGGTAATCCTACTCCACCAAACACTGGCCCTCCAGCTCCGCCTTGTCCTGGCCTTCGTCCTCGGACTGATCCCGGATCTCCTGGGTCCTCCACCTGGTACTTGCCTTCCTGCTCCATCTAGTTCGCCTCCTCCTCCTCCTAGTTTTGGCCCTCCTCCTCCTCCTTCGTTCCACGTCATCTTCCTCTGCCTCATCCTGGTCTTCCTTCTCCTCCAGATCGTGGACATCCTACTTCTGCTGATCCTCTTCTTCTTCTTCTGCCTGGTCCTGCCCACCCTCTTCCGTCTGCTCCTGAGCCTCCTCCTCCACCTGCTCCTGGCTCTCCTCCTCCCAATGTTCTTTTCCCCACCTCCTCTTTCTCATCTTTACTCTCTTTCTTCGCCTGGGCCTGGCCCCCCTCTACCACATGGTCCTAACCCCCTCACCCACCTGGTCTTGGCCATCCTCCAATGCCTTGTCTCGGCCCTCCTACCCCATCTGTCTTCTCCACCTGGTACTGGCCCTCATCCTCTGCTTGGTCTTGGTTCTCGCCTTCAGCCTGGTCTTAACGCTCTTCCTCTTCATGATCCAGTTCCTCCTCTGCTGGGTCCTGGTCCTCCTCCTCTGCTAGATCCTGCGCCTCCTCCTTCTCTTGGCCTTGGCCTCCTTCTTGTTCTTTTCCTGGTCCTCCAACTCTTCCAGGTACTAGTAATTCTCCTGAACTGGCCCTTCAGTTCCGGCTTGTCCTGGCCTCCGTCATCGGCCAGATCCTGGCTCTCCTGGGACCTCCACCTAGTTCTCGCCTTCCTCCTCCATCTAGGTCGCCTCCTCCTCCTCCTCCTAGTTTTGGCCCTCCTCCTACTTCATTCCACGTCCTCTTCCTCTGCCTCATCCTGGCCTTCCTTCTCCCCTATATCCTACCCCTCCTCCTTCTGCTGATCCTCTTCTTCTTCTTCTGCCTTGTCCTGGCCCACCCGCATCTGTCTGGTCCTGGGCCTCCTCCTCCACCTGCGCCTTGGTCTCCTCCTCCCAATGAACTTTTTCCCACCTCCTCTGTCTGATCTTCACTCCCCTGCTTCGCCTGGGCCGGGCACTCCTCCTCCACATGGTCCTGACCCTCCTCACCCACCTGGTCTTGGCCATCCTCCTCTACCTGGTCCTGGCCCTCCTACCCCATCTGGCTCCTCCACCTGGCACTGGCCCTAATCCTCTGCTTAGTCTTGGTTCTCGCCTTTAGCCCGGTTTTGACCCTCTTCCTCCTCATGATCCAGTTCCTTCTCTGCCACGATCCTGGCCCTTCTCCTCAGCTAGATCCTGCGACTGCTCCTTCTCTTGGTCTTGGCCCCCTTCTCCTTCTTTTCCAAGCCTTCCAACTCTTCTTGGTACTGGTAATTCTCCTCTACCAAACACTGGCCCTCCTACTCCGGCTACTCCTGGCCTTCTTCCTCGGTCAGATCCCGGCACTCCTGGGACCTCCCAATGGTACTTGCCTTCCTCGTCCATCTAGGTCGCCTCCTCCACTTCCTAGTCTTTGCCCTCCTCCTACCTCGGTCCAGGTCCTCTTCCTCTGCCACATCCTGGCCTTCCTCCTCCTCCAGATCCTAGCCTTCCTCCTTCTCCTGATCCTCGTCCTCTTCTTCTACCTGGTCCTGGCCGACCCCCTTCCATCTGGTCCTGGGCCTCCTCCTCCACCTGCTCCTAGCTCTCCTCCTCCAAATGATCTTTCTGCCGCCTTCTCTGTCTGCTCTTCACTCCCCTCCTTCGCCTGGGCATGGCACGCCTCCTCCACATCGGTCTGAACGTCCTCACCACCTGTTCCTGGCCATTCTCCACTGCCTGGTCCTGGCCCTCCTAAGCCATCTGGCTCTTCCACTGGACACTGGCCCTCATCCTCTGTTTGGTCTTAGTTCTCACCTTCAGTCTGGTCTTAGCCCTCTTCCTCCTCATGATCCAGGTACTCCCCTGCCCGGTCCTGGCTTTCCTCTTCTGCTAGATCCTGTGCCTCCTCCTTCTCTTGGTCTTGGCCTTCTTCTTGTTCTTTTCCTGGACCTCCAATTCTCCCTGGTACTAGTAATCCTCCTGAACCAAACACTGGCCCTTCAGCTCTGCCTTGTCCTGGCCTTCGTCCTCGGCCACATCCTGGCTATCCTGGGAACTCCACCTAGTACATGCCTTCAACCTGCATCTAGGTCGCCTCCTCCTCCTCCTCCTTGTTTTGGCCCTCCTCCTCCTTCGTTCCAGGCCCTCTTCCTCTGCCTCATCCTGGCCTTCCTTCTCCCCCATATCCTATCCCTCCTCCTTCTGCTGATCCTCTTCTTCTTCTTCTGCCTTGTCCAGGTCCACCCCCATCTATCTGGTCCTGGGCCTCCTCCTCCACCTGCTCCTGGCTCTCCTCCTTCCAATGATCTTTTTCCCACCTCCTCTGTCTGTTCTTCCCTCCCTTCCTTCGCCTGGGCCTGGCACTCCTCCTCCACATGGTCCTACCTCTCCTCACCCACCTGGTCTTAGCCATCCTCCTCTGCCTGATCCTGGCCCTTCTCCCCATCTAGCTCCTCCACCTGGCACTGGCCCTCATCCTCTGCCTGGTCCTGGTTCTTGCCTTTAGCCTGGTCTTAACCCTCTTCCTCCTCATGATCCAGTTCCCTCTCTGCCTGATCCTGGCCCTCCTCCTCAGCTGGATCCTGCGCCTCCTCCTTCTCTTGGTCTTGGCCTCCATCTCGTTCTTTTCCAGGCCCCCCAACTTCTTCTGGTACTGGTAATCCTCTTCTACCAAACACTGGCCCTCTTACTCCGGCTACTCCTGGCCTTGGTCAACGGCCAGATCCTGGCTCTCCTGGGACCTCCACCTGGTACTTGCCTTCCTCGTAAATCTACCTCGCCTCCTCCTCCTCCTAGTTTTGGCCCTCCACCTCCCGCGATCCAGGTCCTCTTTGTCTGCCTCACCCTGGCCTTCCTTCTCCTCCAGATCGTGGACCTCCGACTCCTGCTGATCCTCTTCTTCTTCTGCCTGGTTCTGGCCCACCCTCTTCCGTCTGGTCCTAGGCCCCCTCCTCCACCTGCTCCTGGGTCTCCTCTTCGCAATGATCTTTTCCCGACCTCCTCTGTCACATCTTTACTCTCTCCTTCCTCGCCTTGGACTGGTCCTCTTCCACCACATGGTCCTGACCTTCCTTACCCATCTGGTCATGGCCATCCTCCACTTCCTAGTCCTGGCCCTCCTACCCCATCTGGCTCCTCCACCTGGCACTGGCCCTCATCCTCTGCTTGGTCTTGGTTCTCGCCTTCAGCCTCCTCTTAACTCTCTTCCTCCTCAAGATCCAGTTCCTCCTCTGCCTGGTCCTGGCCCTCCTCCTCTGCTAGATCCTGCGCCACGTCTTTCTCTTGGTCTTCGCCGTCCTTCTCTTTCTCTTCCTGGCCCTCCAACTCTTCCTGGTACTGGTAATCCTCCTCCATCAAACACTGGCTCTCCTTCTCCGGTTAGTTCTGGCCTGTGTCCTCGGCCAAATCCTGGCTCACATTTGCCGTCCACCTGGTACTTGCCTTCCTCGCCCATCTAGGCCGCCTCCTCTTCCTCCTAATCTTTGCCCTCCTCCTCCTCCTCCTTCGATCCAGTTCCTCTTCCTCTGCCTCATTCTGGCCTTCCTTCTCCTCCTGATCCTGGCCCTCCTCCTTCTTCTGGTCCTCTTCTTCTTCTTCTGCCTTGTCCTGGCCCACCCCCATCCGTCTGGTCCTGGATCTCCTCCTCCACCTGCTCCTGGCCCCCCTCCTCCCATTGCTCATTTTCCCACCTCCTCTGTCTCATCTTTACTCTCCTCCTTCGCCTGATCCTGGTACTCCTCCTCCACATGGTCCTGACCCTCCTCACCCACCTTGTCTTGGCCATCCTCCACTGCCTACTCCTGGCCCTCCTACCCCATCTGCCTCTTCCACCGGGCACTGGCCCTCATCCTCTGCTTGGTCTTGGTTCTCGCCTTCAGCCTGGTCTTAAACGTCATCCTCCTCATGATTATGTTCCTCCTCTGCCTGGTCCTTTCCCACCTCCTCAGCTAGATCCTGCGCCTCCTCATTCTCTTGGTCTTGGCCTCCTTCTAATTCTTTTCCTGACCCTCCAACGCTTCCTGGTACTGGTAACCCTCCGCCACCAAACACTGGCCCACCAGCTCCGCCTTGTCCTGGCCTTGGTTCTCGGCCAGATCCTGGATCTCTTGGGGCCTCCACCTGGTACTTGCCCTCCTCGTAAATCAACCTCGCCTCCTCCTCCTCCTAGTTTTGGCCCTCCTCCTCCCTCATTCCAGTTCCACTTCGTCTGCCTCATCCTGGTCTTCCTTCTCCAGATCGTGGACCTCCTACTTCTGCTGGTCCTCTTCTTCTTCTTCTACCTGGTCCTGGCCCACCCTCTTCCGTCTGGTACTGGGCCTCCTCCTCCACTTGCTCCTGGCTCTCCTCCTCCCAATGATCATTTCCCCACCTCCTCCGTCTTAACTTTACTCTTCTTCTTCGCCTGAGCCTAGCCCTCCTCCACCACATGGTCCTGACCCTCCTGACCCACCTGGTCCTGGCCCTCCTACCCCATCTGGCTCTTCCACCTGACCATGGCCCTCATCCTTTGCTTGGTCTTGGTTCTTGCACTTAGCCTGGTCTTCACCCTCTTCCTCCTCATCATCCAGTTCCTCCTCTGCCTGGTCCTGGCCCTCCTTCTCTGCTAGATCCTGCGCCTCCTCTTTCTCTTCGTCTTGGCCGTCCTTCTCTTTCTTTTCCTGGCCCTCCAACTCTTCCTGGTACTGGTAATCCTCCTCCACCAAACACTGGCCCTCCTTCTCTGGCTAGTCCTGACCTTTATCCTCGGCCAGATCCTGGCTCACCTTTGACCTCCACCTGGTACTTGCCTTCCACGTCCATCTAGGCTGCCTCCTCTTCTTCCTAGTCTTTGCCCTCCTCCTCCCTCGATCCAAGTCCTCTTCCTCTGCGTCATCCTGGCTTGCTTTCACCTCCAGATCCTGGCCCTCCTCTTTCTTCTGATCCTCTTCTTCTTCTTCTGTCTTGTACTGACCCACCCCCATCCGTCTGGTCTTGGGTCTCCTCCTCCACCTGCTCCTGGCCCTCCTCCTCACATTGATCATTTTCCCACCTCCTCTGCCTCATTCTTACTCTCCTCCTTTGCCTGGGCCTGGCTCCCCTCCTCCACATGGCCCTGACCCTCCTCCCTCAGCTTGTCTTGGCCATCCTCCACTGCCTACTCCTGGCCCTCCTACCCAATCTGGCTCTTCCACCGGGCACTGTACCTCATCCTCTGCTTGGTCTTGGTTCTCGCCTTCAGCCTGGTCTTAACCCAGTTCCTCTTCATGATCCAGTTCCTCCTCTTCCTGGTCCTGGCCCACCTCCTCTGCGAGATCCTGCGCCTACTCCTTCTCTTGGTCTTGGCCTCCTTCTTGTTCTATTCCTGGCCCTCCAACTCTTCCTGGTACTAGTAATCATCCTAAACCAAACACTGGCCCTTCAGCTCTGCCTTCTCCTGGCCTTCGTCCTTGGCCAGATCCTGGCTTTCCTGGGACGTCCAGCCAGTACTTGCCTTCCTTCTCCATCTAGGTCGCCTCCTCCTCCTCCTAGTTTTGGCCATCCTCCTCCTTCGTTACACGTCATCTTCCTCTGCCTCATCCAGGCCTTCCGTCTCCCCCATATCTTACCCCTCCTCCTTCGGCTGATCCTCTTCTTCTCCTTCTGCCTGGTCCTGGCCCACTCCCGTTTGTCTGGGCCTGGGCCTCCTCCACCACCTGCTCCTGGCTCTCCTCCTCCCAGTGATCTTTATCCCACCTCCTCTGTCTCATTTTTACTCTCCTTTTTGGTCTGGGCCCTGCCCTCCTCGACCACATAGTCCTGACTCTCCTCACCCACCTGGTCTTGGCCATTCTCCGCTGCCTGGTCCTGGCTCTCCTACCCCATCTGGTTCCTCCACCTGACCCTGGCCCTCATCCTATGCTTGGTCTTGGTTCTTGCCGTCAGCCTGGTCTTAACTCTCTTTCTCCTCATGATCCACTTCCACCTCCGCCTGGTCCTGGCCCTCCTTCACTGCTAGATCCTGCGCCTCCTCTTTTTCTTGGTCTTGGCCGTCATTCTCTTTCTTTTCCTGGCCCTCCAACTCTTCCTGGTACTGGTAATCCTCCTCCACCAAACACTGGCCCTCCTTCTCCGGCTAGTCCTGAACTTTGTAATCGGCCAGGTCCTGGCTCACCTTTTACCTCAAGCTCGTACTTGCCTTCCTCGTCCATCTAGGCCGCCTCCACTTCCTCCTAGTCTTTACCCTCCTCCTCCCCTGATCCAGGTCCTCTTCCTCTGCGTAATCCTTGCCTTCTTTCTCCTCCAGATCCTGGCCCTCCTCCTTCTTCTGGTCCTCTTCTTCTTCGTCTTTCCTGTCCTGGCCCACCCCCATCCATCTGGTCCTGGGTCTCCTCCTCCACCTGCTCCTGGCCCTTCTCCTCCCATTGATCTTTTTCCCACCTCCTCTGTCTCATCTTTACTCTCCTCCTTCACCTGGGCCTGGCACTCCTCCTCCACATGGCCGTGACCCTCCTCACCCACCTGGTCTTGGCCATCCTCCTCTGCCTGGTCCTAGCCCTCCTACACCATCTGGCTCCTCCACCTGGCACTGGCCCTCATTCTCTGCTTGGTCTTGGTTCTCGCCTTCAGCCTGGTCTTAACCCAATTCCTCTTCATGATCCAGTTCCTCCTCTGCCTGGACCTGGTCCTCCTCTTCTTCTAGATCCTGTGCTCCTCCTTCTCTTGGTCTTGGCCTCCTTCCTGTTCTTTTCCTGGCCCTCCAACTCTTCCTGGTACTAGTAATCCTCATGAACCAAACACTGGCCCTTCAGCTCCGCTTTGTCTTGGCCTTCGTCCTCGGCCAGATCCTGGCTCTCCTAGGACCTCCACCTAGTATTTGCCTTCCTCCTCCATCTAGGTCGCCTCCTCCTCGTCCTAGTTTTGGCCCTCCTCCTCCTTCGTTCCACGTCATCTTCCTCTGCCTCATCCTGGCCTTCCTTCTCCCCCATATCCTATCCCTCCTCCTTCTGCTGATCCTCTTCTTCTTCTTCTGCCTGGTCCTGGCCCACCCCCATCTGTCTGGTCCTGGGTCTCCTCCTCCACCTGCTCCTGGCCTCCCTCCTCCCATTGATCATTTTCCCACCTCTTCTGTCTCATCTATATTCTCATCCTTCTCCTGGGCCTGGCACCCCTCCTCCACATGGTCCTGACCCTCCTCACCCACCTTGTCTTGGCCATGCTCCACTGCCTAGTCCTGGCCCTCCTACCCCACCTGACTCTTCCAGCGGGCACTGGCCCTCATCCTCTGCTTGGTCTTGGTTCTCGCCTTCAGCATGGTCTTAACTGTCTGCCTCCTCATGATCCTTTTGCTCCTCTGCCTGGTCCTTTCCCACCACCTCAGCTAGATCCTGCGCCTCCTCCTTCTCTTGGTCTTGGCCTCCTTCTAATTCTTTTCCTGGCCTTCCAACTCTTCCTGGTACTGGTAATGCTCCTCCAACAAACACTGGCCCCCCAGCTCCGCCTTGTTTTGGCCTTCGTCCTCGGATAGATCCTGGATCTCCTGGGGCTTCCACCTGGTGTTTGTCTTCCTCATAAATCTACCTTACCTCCTCCTCCTCCTAGTTTCGACCCTCCTCCCTCAGTCCAGTTCCTCTTCATCTGCCAGATCGTGGACCTCCTACTTCTGCTGATCCTCTTCTTCTTCTGCCAGCTCCTGGCCCACCCTCTTCCGTCTGGTCCTGGGCCTCCTTCTCCACCTGCTCCTGGCTCTCCTCCTCCCAATGATCTTTTCTCCACCTCCTCTGACACATCCTTACTCTCCTTCGTCGCCTGGGCCTGGCCCTCCTCCACCACATGGTCCTGACCCTCCTCGCCCTCCTGGTCTTGGCCATTCTCCACTGCCTGGTCCTGGCCATCCTACCCTATCTGGCTCCTCCACCTGACCCTGGCCCTCATCCTCTGCTTGGTCTTGGTTCTCGCCTTTAGCCTGGTCTTAACACTCTTCCTCCTCATGATCCAGTTCCTCCTCTTCTTGGCCCTGGCCCTCCTCCTCAGCTAGATCCTGCGCCTGGTCCTTCTCGAGGTCTTGGCCGCCTTCTCGTTCTTTTCCAGACCCTCCAACTCTTCCTGGTATTGGTAATCTCCCGCTACCAAACACCGGCCCTCCTACTCCGGCTAATCCTGGCCTTCGTCCTCGGCCAGATCCTGGCTCTCCTAGGACCTCCAAGTGGTACTTTCCGTCCTCGTCCATTTTGGTTGCCTCCTGCTCCTCCTAGTCTTGGCCCTCCTCCTCCCTCGTCTCAGGTCCTCCAGCTCAGCCTCATCCTGGCCTTCCTCCTCCTCCAAATCCTGGCCTTCCTCCTTCTGCTGATCCTCGCCCTCTTCTTCTACCTGGTCCTGGCCCACCCCCTTCCGTCTGGTCCTGGGCCTCCTCCTCCACCTGCTCCTAGGTCTCATCCTCCAAATTATCTTTTTGCCTCCTCCTCTATCTGATCTTCACACCCCTCCTTCGACTGGGCCTGGCACTCCTCCTCCACATTGTTCTGAACGCCCTCACCCACCTGGTCCTGGCCATTCCCGACTGCTTGGTCCTGGCGCTCCTACACCATCTGGCTCTTCCACCGGGCACTGGCCCTCATCCTCAGCTTGGGCTTGGTCCTCGCCTTCAGCCTGGTCGTAAACCTCTTCCTCAGCATGATCAAGTTCCTCCTCTGCCTGTTCCTGGCCCTCCTCCTCTGCTAGATTTTGCGCCTCCTCCTTCTCCTGGTCGTGGCTTCCTTCCTGTTCTTTACCTGGCCCTCCTACTCTTCCTGGTACTAGTAATCCTCCTGAACCAAACACTGGCCCTTCAGCTCCACCTTGTCCTGGCCTCCGTCCTCGGCCATATCCTGGCTCTCCTGGGACCTCCACCTAGTACTTGCCTGCCTCCTCCATCTAGGTCGCCTGCTCCTCCTTCTAGTTTTGGCCCTCCTCCTCCTTCGTTCCACATCCCTTTCATCCGCCTCATCCTGGCCTTCCTTCTCCCGCATACCCTATCCCTCCTCATTCTGCTGATCCTCTTCTTCTTCTTCTACCTGGTCCTGGCCCACCCCCATCTGTCTGGGCCTGGGCCTCCTCCTCCCCCTGCTCCTGGCTCTCCTGCTCCCAATGCTCTTTTCCCACCTCCTCTGTCTGATCTTCACTCCCCTCCTTCGCTTGGCCCTGGCACTCCTCCTCCACATGGTCCTGACCCTCCTCACCCACCTGGTCTTGGCCATCCTCCTCTGCCTGGTCCTGGCCCTCCTACCCAACCTGGCTCCTCTCCTTGGCACTGGCCCTCATCCTCTGCTTGGTCTTGGTTTTCGCCTTTAGCCTGGTCTTAACCCTCCTCCTCCTCATGATCCCTTTCGTTCTCTGCCTGGTCCTGGCCCTCCTCCTCAGCTAGATCCTGCACCTCCTCCTTCTCTTGGTCTTGGCCTCCTTCTCGTTCTTTTTCAGGCCCTGCAACTCTTCCTGGTACTGGTAATCCTCCTCTACCAAGCACTGGCCCTCCTACTCCGGCTACTCCTGGCCTTCGTTTTCGGCCAGATCCTGGCTCTCCTGGGACCTCCAACTGGTACTTGCCTTCCTCGCCCATCTAGCTCGCCTCCTCCTCCTCCTAGTCTTGGCCCTCCTCCTCCCTCGGTACAGGTCCACTTCGCCTGCCTCAAACGGGCCTTCCTTCTCCTCCAGATCCTGGCCCCCTCCTTCTGCAGATCCTCGTCCTCTTCTTCTACCTGGTCCTGGCCCACCCCCTTCCGTCTTGTCCTCGGCCTCCTCCTCCACCTGCCCCTAGCTCTCCGCCTCCAAATGATCATTTTGCCTCCTCCTCTATCTGCCCTTCTCTCCCCTCCTTCGCCTATGCCTGGCACCCCTCCTCCATATCGTTCTGAACGTCCTCACCAACCTGTTCTTGCCGATTCTCCAATGCCTGGTCCTGGCCCTCCTACCCCATCTGGCTCTTCCACCGGGCACTGGCCCCCATCCTCTGCTTGGTCTTGGTTCTCGCCTTCAGCCTGGTCTTAACCTTCTTCCTCCTCATGATCCAGTTCCTCCTCTGCCTGGTCCTGACCCTCCTCTTCAGCTAGATCCTGCGCCTCCTCCTTCTGTTGGTCTTGGCCTCCTTTTCTTTCTTTTCCTGGACCTACAATTCTTCCTGGTATTTGTAATCCTCCTCCACCAAACACTGGCCCTCCAGCTACTCCTTGGCCTGGCCTTCGTCCTCGGCCAGATCCTGGATCTCCTGGGACCTCCAACTGGTACTTGCCTTCCTCGTCCATCTAGCTTGTTTCCTCCTCCTACTAGGTTTGGCTCTCCTCCTCCCACGATCCAGGTCCTCTTCCTCTGCCTCATCCTGGCCTTCCTTCTTCTCCAGATCGTCGACCTCCTACGTCTGCTGATCGTCATCTTATTCTTCTGCCTGGTCCTGGCCCACCCTCTACTGTCTGGTCCTGGGCCTCCTCCTCCACCTGCTCCTGGCTCTCCTCCTCCCAATGATCTTTTTCCCACCTCCTCTGTCTGATCTTCACTACCCACCTTCGCCTGGGCCTGGCACTCCTCCTCCACATGCTCCTGGCCCTCCTCACCCACCTGGTAATGGCCATCCTCCTCTGCCTGGCCCTGGTCCTCCTACCCCATCTGGCTCTTCCTCCGGGCACTGTCCCTCATTCTCTCCTTGGTCTTGGTTCTCGCCTTCAGCCTGGTCTTAGCCCTCTTCCTCTTCATGATCGAGTTCCTCCTCTGCCTGGTCCTGGCCCTCCTCCTCTGCTAGATCCTGCGTCGCCTCCTTCTCTTGGTCTTGGCCTCCTCGTTCTGTTCCAGGCCCTCCAACTCTTCCTGGTACTAGTAATCCTCCTGAACCAAACACGGGCCCTTCAGCTCCGTCTTGTCCTCGCCTCCGTCCTCGGCCAGATCCTGGCTCTCCTGGGACCTCCACCCAGTACTTGCCTTCCACCTTCATCTAAGTTGCCTCCTCCTCCTCCTCCTAGGTTTGGCCCTCCTCCTCCTTCGTTCCACGTCATCTTCCTCTGCCCCATCCTGGCCTTCCTTCTCTCCCATATCTTATCCCTCCTCCTTCTTCTGGTCCTCTTCTTCTTCCTCTGCCTTGTCCTGACCCACCCCCATCCATCTGGTCCTGGGCCTCCTCCTCCACCTGCTCCTGGCTCTCCTACTCCCAATGATCTTTTCCCCACCTCCTCTGTCTCATCTTTACTCTTCTTCTTGGCCTGGGCCTGGCCCTCCTCCACCACATGGTCCTGATCCACCTTGTTTGGCCATTCTCCACTTCCTGGTCCTGGCCCTCTTACTCCTTCTGGCTCCTTCACCTGTCCCTGGCCCTCATCCTCTGCTTGGTCTTGGTTCATGTCTTTATCCTGGTCTTAACTCTCTACCTCCTCATGATCCAGTTCCACCTCTGCCTGATCCTGGCGCTCCTTCTCTGCTAGATCCTGTGCCTCCTCTTTCTCTTGGTCTTTGCCATCATTCTCTTCCTTTTCCTGGCCCTCCAACTCTTCCTGGTACTGGTAATCCTCCTTCACCAAACACTGGCCCTCCTTCTCCGGCTAGTCCTGACCTTTGTCCTCGGCCAGATCCTGGCTCACCTTTGACCTCCACCTGGTACTTGCCTTCCTCCTCCATCTAGGTCGCCTCCTCCTCCTCCTCCTTTTGGCCCTCCTCCTCCTTCGTTCCACGTCCTCTTCATCTGCCTCATCCTGGCCTTCCTTCTCGCCCATACCCTATCCCTCCTCCTTCTGCTGATCCTCTTCTTCTGCCTGGTCCTGGCCCACCCGCATCTGTCTGGGCCTGGGCCTCCTCCTCCACCTGCTCCTGGCTCTCCTGCTCCCAATGATCTTTTTCCCACCTCCTCTGTCTGATCTTCGCTCCCCTCCTTCGCCTGGGCCTGGCACTCCTCCTCCACATGGTCGTGACCCTCCTCACCCACCTGGCCCTGGCCATCCTCCTCTGACTGGTCCTGGCCTTCCTACCCAACCTGACTCCTCCCCTTGGCACTGGCCCTCATCCTCTGCTTGGTTTTGGTTCTCGACTTTAGCCTGGGCTTAACCCTCCTCCTCCTCATGATCTCTTTCCTTCTCTGCCTGGTCCTGGCCCTCCTCCTCAGCTAGATCTTGTGCCTCCTCCTTCTCTTGGTCTTGGCCTCCTTCTCGTCCTTTTCTTGGCATTCCAATTCTTCCTGGTACTGGTAATCCTCCTCCACCAAACACTGGCCTTCCAGCTCCGCCTTGTCCTGGCCTTCTTCCTCGGCCAGATCTTGGATCTCCTGGGTCCTCCACCAGGTACTTGCCTTCCTCGTAAATCTAGCTCGCCTCCTCCTTCTCCTAGTTTTGGCCCTCCTCCTCCCTCGATCCAGGTCCTCTTCGTCTTCCTCATCCTGGCCTTCCTTCAACTCAAGATCATGGACCTCCTACTTCTGTTAATCCTCTTCTTCATCTTCTGCCTGGTCCTGGCCCACCCTCTTCCGTCAGGTCGTGGGACTCCTCTTCCACCTGCTCCTGGCTCTCCTCCCCCAAATGATCTTTTTCCCACCTCCTCTGTCTCATCTTTACTCCCCTTCGCCTGGGCCTGGCACTCCTCCACCACATGGGCCTGACCCTCCTCACCCACCTGGTCTTGACCATTCTCCTCTGCCAGGTCCTGGCCCTCGTACCCCATCTGGCTCCTCCACCTGGCACTGGCCCTCATCCTCTGCCTGGTCTTGGTTCTTGCCTTCAGCCTGGTCTTAACCCTCTTCCTCCTCATGATCCAGTTCCTCCTCTGCCTGGTCCTGGCCCTCCTCCTCTGCTAGATCCTGCACCTCCTCTTCTCTTGGTCTTGGCCGTCCTTCTCTTTCTCTTCCTGGCCCTCCAACTCTTCCTGGTAATGGCAATCCGCCTCCACCAAACACTGGCCCTCCTTCTTCGGTTAGTCCTGGCCATTGTCCTCGGCCAGATCCTGGCTCACCTTTGACTTCCACCTGGTACTTGTCTTCGTCGTCCATCTAGGCCGCCTCCTCTTCCTCCTAGTCTTTGCCCCCCTCCTCCCTCGATCCAGGTCCCCTTCCTCTACGTCAATCCTGGCCTTCTTTCCCTCCCAGATCCTGGCCCTCCTCCTTCTTCTGTTCCTCTTCTTCTTCTTCTGCCTTGTCCTGGCCCACCCTCATCTGTCTGGTCCTGGGTCTCCTCCTCCACCTGCTCCTGGCCCTCCTCCTCCCATTGAACTATTTCCCACCTACTCTGTCTCATCTTTACTCTCCTCCTTCGCCTGGGCCTGGCACTCATCCTCCACATAGTCCTGACCCTCGTCACCCACCTAGTCTTGGCCATCCTCCACTCCTCGTCCCGGCCCTCCTACCACATCTGGCTCTTCCACCTGGCACTGGCCCTTATCCTCCGATTGGTCTTGCTTCTCGCCTTCAGCCTGGTCTTAACCCTCTTCCTCTTCATTTTACAATTCCTCCTCTGCCTGGTCCTGGCGCTCCTCCTCTGCTAGATCCTGCGCCTCCTCCTTCTCTTGGTCTTGGCCTCCTTCTTGTTCTTTTCCTGGTCCTCCAACTCTTCCTGGTACTAGTAATCCTCCTGAACCAAACACTGGCCCTTCAGCTCTGCCTTCTCCTGGCCTTCGTCCTCGGCCAGATCCTGGCTCTCCTGGGACCTCCACCTAGGTCTTGCCTTCCTTCTCCATCTAGGTCGCCTCCTCCTCCTCCTCCTTTTGGCCCTCCACCTCCATCGTTCCACGTCCTCTTCATCTGCCTCATCCTGACCTTCCTTCTCGCCCATACCCTATCCCTCCTCCTTCTGCTGATCCTCTTCTTCTGCCTGGTCCTGGCCCACCCGCATCTGTCTGGGCCTGGGCCTCCTCCTCCACCTGCTCCTGGCTCTCCTGCTCCCAATGATCTTTTTCCCACCTCCTCTGTCTGATCTTCGCTCCCCTCCTTCGCCTGGGCCTGGCACTCCCCCTCCACATGGTCCTGACCCTCCTCACCCACCTGGCCCTGGCCATCCTCCTCTGACTGGTCCTGGCCTTCCTACCCAACCTGACTCCTCCCCTTGGCACTGGCCCTCATCCTCTGCTTGGTTTTGGTTCTCGACTTTAGCCTGGGCTTAACCCTCCTCCTCCTCATGATCTCTTTCCTTCTCTGCCTGGTCCTGGCCCTCCTCCTCAGCTAGATCCTGCACCTCCTCCTTCTCCTGGTCTTGGCCTCCTCCTCGTTTTATTTCCTGGCCCTCCAATTCTTCCTGGTACTGGTAATCCTCCTCCACCAAACACTGGCCCTCATTGTCCGGCTAGTCCTGACATTTGTCCTCGGCCGGATCCAGGCTCACCTTTGACCTCCACTTGGTACTTGCTTTCCTCGTCCATCTAGGCAGCCTCCTCTTCCTCCTAGTCTTGGCCCTCCTCCTCCCTCGGTCCTGGTCCTCTTCCTCTGCCTCATCCTGGCCTTCCTCCTCCTCCAGATCCTGTCCCTCCACCTTCTGCTGATCCTCGTCCTCTTCTTCTACCTGGTCCTGGCCCATCCCCTTCCGTCTGATCCTCAGCTTCCTCCTCCACCTGCTCCTAGCTCTAATCCTCCAAATGATTTTTTTGCCTCCTCCTCTGTCTCATTTTTACTCTCTTCCTACAACTGGACCTGGCACTGCTCCTCCACATGGTGCTGACCCTCCTCACCCACCTGGGCTTGACCATCCTCCTCTGCCTGGTCCTGGCCTTCCTAACACATCTCGCTCCTCCACCTGGCACTGGCCCTCATCCTCTGCTTGGTCTTGGTTCTCCCCTTTAGCCTGGTCTTAACCCTCTTCCTGCTCATGATCTAGTTCCTTCTCTGCCTGGTCCTGGCCCTCCTCCTCAGCTAGATCCTGCGCCGCCTCCTTCTCTTGGTTTTGGCCTCCTTCTCGTTCTGTTCCAGGCCCTCCAACTCTTCCTGGTACTGGTAATCCAGGAGGGCCAGTATCTGGAGGAGAAAGAAGGCCAGGATGACACAGAGGAAGAGGACCTGGATCGAGGGAGGAGGAGGTCAGAAACTAGGAAGAAGAAGAGGCGGCCTAAATGGACACGGAAGGCAAGTACCAGGTGGAGGTCAAAGGCGAGCCAGGATCTGGCCGAGGACGAAGGCCAGGACTAGCTGGAGAAGGAGGGCCAGTGTTCGGTAGAGGAGGATTACCAGTACCAGGAAGAGTTGGAGGGCCAGGAAAAGAAAGAGAAGGACAACCACGACCAAGAGAAAGAGGAGGTGCAGGATATAGCAGAGGAGGAGGGCCCGGACCAGGCAGAGGAGGAACTGGATCATGAGGAGTAAGAGGGTTCAGACCAGGCTGAAGGCAAGAACCAAGACCAAACAAAGAATGAGGGCCAGGGTCAGGTGGAGGAGCCAGATGGTGTAGGAGGGCCAGGACCAGGTGGGTGAGGAGGGTCAGGACCAGGTTGTGGAGGAGGGCGAGGCCCAGGCGAAGAAGGCGAGTGAAGATGAGACTGAGGAGGTGAGGAAAAGATCATTGGGAGGAGGAGAGCCAAGATCAGGGGGAGGAGGAGTCCCAGGACCAGACGGAAGAGGGTGGGCCAGGACCAGGTAGAATAAAAGGAGGATCAGCAGAAGTATGAGGTCCACGATCTGGAGGAGAAGGTAGGCCAGGATGAGGCAGACGAAGAGAACCTGGATCAAGGGAGGAGGATGGCCAAAACTAGGAGGAGGAGGAGGAGGCGACCTAGATGGACGAGGAAGGCAAGTACCAGGTGGAAGTTCCAGGAGAGCCAAGATCTGGCCAATGACGAAGGCCAGGGCAAGGCGGGGCTGGAGGGCCAGTGTTTGGTGTAGGAGGATTACCAGTACCAGGAAGAGTTGGAATGCCATGAAAAGAACGAGAAGGAGGCCAAGACCAAGAGAAGGAGGAGGTGCAGGATCTAGCTGAGGAGGAGGGCCAGGACCAGGCAGAGGAGGAACTGGATCATGAAGAAGAAGAAGGTTCAGACCAGGCTGAAGGCGAGAACCAAGACCAAACAGAGGATGAGGGCCAGTGTCCGGTGGAAGAGCCAGATGGCTAGGAGGGCCAAGACCAGGCAGTGGAGAATGGCCAGGAACAGGTGGGTGAGAACGGTCAGAACGATGTGGAGGAGGGGTGCCAGGCCTAGGCGAAGGAGGGGAGTGAAGATCAGACAGAGAAGGAGGCAAAAAGATCATTTGGAGATGAAGAGGTAGGAGCAGGTGGAGGAGGAGTCCCAGGACCAGACGGAAGGGGGTGGGCCAGGGCCAGGTAGAAGCAGAGGACGAGGATCAACAGCAGGAGGAGGGCCAGGATCTGGAGGAGGAGGAAGGCCAGGATGAGGCAGAGGAAGAGGACCTGGACCAAGGGAGGAGGAGGGCCAATACTAGGAATAGGAGGAGGTGACCTAGATGGACGAGGAAGACAAGTACCATTTGGGGATCCCAGGAGAGCCCGGACCTGGTCGAGGAAGAAGGCCTGGAGTAGCCGGGGTAGGAGGGCCAGTGTTTCGTAGAGGAGGATTACCAGTACCAGGAAGAGTTGGAGGGTCCGGAGAAGAACGAGAAGGAGGCCAAGACCAAGAGAAGGAGCAGGCGCAGGATCAAGCTGAGTAGGAGGGCCAGGGCCAAGCAGAGGAGGAACTGGATCATGAGGAGGAAGAGTGTTAAGACCAGGCTAAAGGCGAGAACCAAGACCATGCAGAGGATGAGGGCCAGTGCCAGGTGGAGAAGCCGGATTGGGTAGGAGGGCCAGGACCAGGCAGTGGAGAATGGCCAAGAACAGGTGAGTGAGTGCGGTCAAAACGATGTGGAGGAGGAGTGCCAGGCCCAGGTGTAGGAGAGGAGTGAAGGTCAGACAGAGGAGTGGGCAAAAGGATCATTTGAAGGAGGAGAGCCAGGAGCAGGTGGAGGAGGAGACCCAGTACCAGACGCAAGGGGGTGGGCCAGTACCAGGTAGAAGAAGAGGACGAGGATAAGCAGAAGGAGGAGGGCCAGGATCTGGAGGAGGAGGAAGGCCAGGATGATGCAGAGGAAGAGGACCTGGACCGAGGGAGGAGGAGGGCCAAACTAGGAAGAGGAGGAGGCGACCTAGATGGACGAGGAAGGCAAGTACCATTTGGGGATCCCAGGAGAGCCCGGACCTGGCCGAGGACGAAAGCCAGTAGTAGCCAGACTAGGAGGGCCAGTGTTTGGAAGAGGAGGTTTACCAGTACCAGGAAGAGTTGGAAAGCCTGGAAAAGAAGGAGGAGGCCAAGACCAAGAGACGGAGTAGGCGCAGGATCTAGCAGAGGAGGAGGGCCAGGACCAAGCAGAGGAGGAACTGGATCATGATGAGGAATTGGGTTGAGACCAGGCTGAAGGCGAGAACCAAGGCCAAGCAGAGGAAGAGGGCCAGTGCCAGGTGGAGTAGCCAGATGGGGTACGAGGGCCAAGACCAGGCAGTGGAGGACGGCCAAGTCCAGGTGGGTGAGGAGGGTCAGGACCATGTGGAGGAGGGGTGCCAGGCCCAGGCGAAGGGGGAGAGTAAAAATGAGACAGAGGAGGTGGGAAAAAGATCAATAGGAGGAGGAGGGCCAGGTGCAGGTGGCGGAGGAGACCCAGGACCAGACGGATGGGAGTGGGCCAGTACAAGACCGAAAAAGAAGAAAGTCTTTTAGACTGTGAGCCCACTGTTGTGTAGGGACTGTCTCTATATGTTGCCAATTAGTACTTCCCAAGCGCTTAGTACAGTGCTCTGCACATAGTAAGCGCTCAATAAATACGATTGATGATGATGATGATGAAGAGGACCAGAAGAAGGAGGAGGGCCAGAATCTGGAGGAGAACAAAAGCCAGGATGACACAAAGGAAGGGGATCTGGATCGAGGGAGGAGGAGGGCAAAGACTAGGAGGAAGAGGAGGCGGCCTAGGTGGACTAGGAAGGCAAGTACAGGTGGAGGTCCCAGGAGAGCCAGGATCTGGCCGAGGAGGAAGGCGAGGAGGAGCCGGAGTAGGAGGGCCAGTGTTTGGTGGAAGAGGATTACCAGTACCAGGAAGAGTTGTAGGGCCAGGAAAAGAAAGAGCAGGACGGTCAAGACCAAGAGAAAGAGGAGGCACAGGATCTAGCAGAGGAGGAGGGCCAGGACCAGGCAGAGGAGGAACTGTAACATGATGAGGAAGAGGGTTAAGACCAGGCTGAAGGCGAGGACCAAGCCCAAGCAGAGGATGAGGGCCAGTGCCCTGTGGAAGAGCCAGATGGGGTAGGAGGGCCAGGACCAGGCAGTGGAAAATGGCCAGGCCCAGGTGGGTGAGGACGTTCAGAACGGTGTGGAGGAGGAGTGCCAGGCCCAGGCGAAGGAGGGGTGTGAAGTTCAGACAGAGGAGGCAAAAAGATGATTTGGTGGAAGAGAGCTAGGAGAAGGTGGAGGAGGAGGCCCAGGACCAGACGGAAGAGGGTGGGCCAGGACCAGGCAGAAGAAGAAGAAGAGGATCCGTAGAAGTAGGAGGTCCACGATCTGGAGGAGAAGGAAGGCCAGGATGGGGCAGACGAAGAGGACCAGGATAGAGGGAGGAGGAGGGCCAAAACTAGGAGGAGGAGGAGGCGAGGGAGATTTACGAGGAAGGCAAGTACCAGGTGGAGGTCCCAGGAGTTCCAGGATCTAACCGAGGACGAAGGCCAGGACAAGGCGGAGCTGGTGGGCCAGTGTTTGGTGGAGAAGGATTACCAGTACCAGGAAGAGTTGGAGGGCCAGGAAAAGAACGAGAAGGAGGCCAAGACCAAGAGAAGGAGGAGGCGCAGGATCTAGCTGAGGAGGAATCCAGGACCAAGCAGAGGAGGAACTGGATCATGAGGAGGAAGAGGGTTAAGACCAGGCTAAAGGCGAGAACCAAGACCAAGCAGAGGATGAGGGCCAGTGCCAGGTGGAGGAGCCAGATGGGGTAGGAGGGCCAGGACCAGGCAGAGGAGGATGGCCAAGACCAGGTGGGTGAGGAGGGTCAGGACCATGTGGAGGAGGAGTGCCAGGCCCAGGCGAAGGAGGGGAGTGAAGATCAGACAGAGGAGGTGGGGAAAAGATCATTGGAAGTAGGAGAGCCAGGAGCAGGTGGAGGAGGAGGCCCAGGACCAGACAGATGGGGGTGGGCCAGGACCAGGCAGAAGAAGAAGAGAATCAGCAGAAGGAGGAGAGATAGGATATGGGGGCGAAGGAAGGCCAGGATGAGGCAGATGAAGAGGACGTGGAACGAAGGAGGAGGAGGGCCAAAACTAGGAGGAGGAGGAGACGACCTAGATGGAGGAGGCAGGCAAGTACTATGTGGAGGTCCCAGAAGAGCCAGGATCTGGCCGAGGACGGAGGCCAGGACAAGGCAGAGCTGAAGGGCCAGTGTTTGTTTCAGGAGGATTACTAGTACCAGGAAGAGTTGGAGGACAAGGCAAAGAACAAGAAGGAGGCCAAGACCAAGAGAAGGACAAGGCGCAGGATCTAGCTGAGGAGGGGGGCCAGGATCAGGCAGGGGAGGAACTGGATCAAGAAGAGGAAGAGGGTTAAGACCAGGCTGAAGGCGAGAAACAAGGCGAATCAGAGGATGAGGGCCAGTGCCAGTTGGAGGAGCCAGATGGGGTAGGAGGGCCAGGACAAGGCAGTGGAGGATGGCCAAGACCAGGTGGGTGAGGAGGTTCAGGACCATGTGGAGGAGGAGTGCCAGGCCCAGGCGAAGGAGGAGAGTAAAGATGAGACTGAGGAGGTGGGAAAGAGATCGATGGGAGGAGGAGGGCCAGGAGCAGGTGGAGGAGGAGACCCAGGACCAGACGGATGGGGGTGGGCCAGGACAAGGCAGAAGAAGAAGAAGAGGACAAGAAGAAGGAGGAGGGCCAGCATCTGGAAGAGAAAGAAGGCCAGGATGACGCAGGGGAAGGGGACCTGGATCGAGGGGGAAGGAGGGCAAAGACTAGGAGGAAGAGGAGGCGGCATAGATGGACGAGGAAGGCAAGTACCTGGTGGAGGTCAAAGGTGAGCCAGAATCTGGCCGAGGACAAAGGCCAGGACAAGCCGGAGAATGAGGGCCAGTGTTTGGTGGAGGAGGATTACCTGTACCAGGAAGAATTGTAGGGCCAGGAAAAGAAAGAGAAGGACGGCCAAGACCAAGAGAAAGAGGAGGCGCAGGATCTAGCTGAGGAGGAGGGCCAGGACCAGGCAGAGGAGGAACTGGATCATGATGAGGAAGAGGGTTAAGACCAGGATGAAGGCGAGGACCAGGCCCAAGCAGAAGATGAGGGCCAGTGCCCTGTGGAAGAGTCAGATGGGGTAGGAGGGCCAGGATAATTCAGTGCAGAATGGCCAAGACCACAAGACCAGGTGGGTGAGGACGTTCAGAACGATGTGGAGGAGGAGTGCCAGGCCCAGGCGAAGGAGGGGTGTGAAGATCAGACAGAGGAAGAGGCAAAATGATGATTTGGAGGAAGAGAGCTAGGAGCAGGTGGAGGAGGAGGCCCAGGACCAGACGGAAGGGGTTGTTCCAGGACCAGGTAGAAGAAGAGGACGAGGATCAGCAGAAAGAGGAGGGCCAGGATTTGGAGGAGGAGGAAGGCCAGGATGAGGCAGAGTTAGAGGACATGGACCGAGGGAGGAGGAGGGCCAAGACTAGGAGGAGGAGGAGGCGACCAAGATGGACGAGGAAGGCAAGTATGAGTTGGATGTCCCAGGAGAGCCAGGATCTGGCCGAGGACGAAGGCCAGGAGTAGCCGGAGTAGGAGGGCCAGTGTTCGGTAGAGGAGGATTATCAGGACCAGGAAGAGTTGGAGGGCATGGAAAAGAAGGAGAAGGAGGCCAAGACCAAGAGAAGGAGGAGGCGCAGGATCTAACTGAGGAGGAGGGCCAGGACCAGGCATTTCCAGGTCCTCTTCCTCTGCGTCATCCTGGCCTTCTTTCTCCTCCAAATCCTGGCCCCTCCTCCTTCTTCTGGTCCTCTTCTTCTTCTTCTGCCTTGTCCTGGCCCACCCCCATCCGTCTGGTCCTGGGTCTCCTCCTCCACCTGCTCCTGGCCCTCCTCCTCCCATTGATCTTTTTCCTACCTCCTCTGTCTCATCTTTACTCTCCTCCTTCGCCTGGGCCTGGCACTCATCCTCCACATGGTCCTGACCCTCCTCACCCACCTGGTCTTGGCCATCCTCCACTGCCTTGTCCTGGCCCTCCTACCACATCTGGCTCCTCCACCTGGCACTGGCCCTCATCCTCTGATTGGTCTTGGTTCTCGCCTTCAACCTGGTCTTAACCCTCTTCCTCTTCATGTTACAATTCCTCCTCTGCCTGGTCCTGGCCCTCCTCCTCTGCTAGATCCTGCGCCTCCTCCTTCTCTTGGTCTTGGCCTCCTTCTTCTTGTTTTCCTGGCCCTCCAACTCTTCCTTGTACTAGTAATCCCCCTGAACCAAACACTGGCCCTTCAGCTCCGCCTTGTCCTGGCCTTCGTCCTCGGCCAGATCCTGGATCTCCTGGGACCTCCACCTAGGACTTGCCTTCCTTCTCCATCTAGGTCGCCTCCGCCTCCTAGTTTTGGCCCTCCTCCTCCTCCTTCGTTCCACGTCCTCTTCCTCTACCTCGTCCTCGCCTTCCTTCTCCCCTATATCCTATCCCTCCTCCTTCTGCTGATCCTCTTCTTCTTCTTCTGCCTGGTCCTGGCCCACCCCCATCTGTCTGGTGCTGGGCCTCCTCCTCTACCTGCTCCTGGCTAGCCTCCTCCCAGTGATCTTTTCCCCACCTCCTCTGTCTCACCTTTACTGTCTCCTTCTTCGCCTGGGCCTCGCCCTCCTCCACCACATGGTCCTTCCCCTCCTCACCCACCTGGTCTTGGCCATCCTCCACTACCTGGCCCTAGCCCTCCTACCCGATCTGGGTCAGGTGGAGACATGACCCTGGCCCTCATCCTCTGCTTGGTCTTGATTCTTGCCTTCAGCCTGGTCTTTACCCTCTTCCTCTTGATGATCCAGTTCCCCCTCTGCCTTGTCCTGGCCCTCCTCCTCAGATAGATCCTGTGCCTCCACCTTCTCTTGGTCTTGGCCTCCTTCTCGTCCTTTTCTTGGCATTCCAATTCTTCCTGGTACTGGTAATCCTCCTCCACCAAACACTGGCCCTCCAGCTCCGCCTTGTCCTGGCCTTCTTCCTCGGCCAGATCTTGGATCTCCTGGGTCCTCCACCGTGGGGAGCGTGGGAAAGATAGGGAGTATGTGCACACAAACCGTACCCAACGGCTCAAGGCCAAACAGACTCAACAACAGGAGATATAAAGGGACCAGGGAAAGAAAAACAAGCTTGCACCTGCAAAGCTCGGAGGCAACCTCAAGGCCATATCCACAGCCAGCAATGGTTGGCAACGGGTGGCTGGGGGCCAGCCAGAGCAAACGCTTCGTGATGGACAGAGCTGTTGCTAGGCTAGTGGCTGGAGGGTGGCGAGTGAGTGTGCTACATGGCCTGAGAAAATCCTGCCCCCGGGCAACGGGGGGTATAAGAGACGAACAAGACAAGGGGGGGTGCACGCACACGCACACACACACACAGGTGCCCTCTTTCCCTCCTTTCTCTCTCTCTCTCTCGTTCTCTCTCTCTTTATTAAGTATGTAATCGCTGATAGCAAATAAACGGCAACCAAGCTTTGGACCTCTGGCTGACTCTTCCTGGTGTGAACGCGCGGCCTGCGTCCGGAGACGTCCGAAGACCCGGAAAGGGTAAGAACCCGAGAGTTGCCCCCGAAACCCCGGGGAGCAACGACCCACCAGGTACTTGCCTTCCTCGTAAATCTAGCTCGCCTCCTCCTTCTCCTAGTTTTGGCCCTCCTCCTCCCTCGATCCAGGTCCTCTTCGTCTTCCTCATCCTGGCCTTCCTTCAACTCAAGATCATGGACCTCCTACTTCTGTTAATCCTCTTCTTCATCTTCTGCCTGGTCCTGGCCCACCCTCTTCCGTCAGGTCCTGGGACTCCTCTTCCACCTGCTCCTGGCTCTCCTCCTCCAAATGATCTTTTTCCCACCTCCTCTGTCTCATCTTTACTCTCCTTCGCCTGGGCCTGGCACTCCTCCGCCACATGGGCCTGACCCTCCTCACCCACCTGGTCTTGACCATTCTCCTCTGCCAGGTCCTGGCCCTCGTACCCCATCTTCTCCTCCACCTGGCACTGGCCCTCATCCTCTGCCTGGTCTTGGTTCTTGCCTTCAGCCTGGTCTTAACCCCCTTCTTCCTCCTCATGATCCAGTTCCTCCTCTGCCTGGTCCTGGCCATCCTCCTCTGCCAGATCCTGCACCTCCTCTTTCTCTTGGTCTTGGCCGTCCTTCTCTTTCTCTTCCTGGCCCTCCAACTCTTCCTGGTACTGGGAATCCTCCTCCACCAAACACTGGCCCTCTTTCTCCGGCTAGTCCTGGCCTTTGTCCTCGGCCGGATCCTGGCTCACCTTTGACCTCGACTTGGTACTTGTCTTCCTCGTCCATCTAGACCACCTCCTCTTCCTCCTAGTCTTTGCCCCCCTCCTCCCTCTATCCAGGTCCTCTTCCTCTGCGTCATTCTGGCTTTCTTTCACTTCCAGATCCTGGTCCTCCTCCTTCTTCTGTTCCTCTTCTTCTTCCTCTGCCTTGTCCTGGCCCACCCTCATCTGTCTGGTCCTGGGTCTCCTCCTCCACCTGCTCCTGGCCCTCCTCCTCCCATTGAACTATTTCCCACCTACTCTGTCTCATCTTTACTCTCCTCCTTCGCCTGGGCCTGGCACTCATCCTCCACATAGTCCTGACCCTCGTCACCCACCTAGTCTTGGCCATCCTCCACTCCTCGTCCTGGCCCTCCTACCACATCTGGCTCTTCCACCTGGCACTGGCCCTTATCCTCCGATTGGTCTTGCTTCTCGCCTTCAGCCTGGTCTTAACCCTCTTCCTCTTCATTTTACAATTCCTCCTCTGCCTGGTCCTGGCCCTCCTCCTCTGCTAGATCCTGCGCCTCCTCCTTCTCTTGGTCTTGGCCTCCTTCTTGTTCTTTTCCTGGTCCTCCAACTCTTCCTGGTACTAGTAATCCTCCTGAACCAAACACTGGCCCTTCAGCTCTGCCTTCTCCTGGCCTTCGTCCTCGGCCAGATCCTGGCTCTCCTGGGACCTCCACCTAGGACTTGCCTTCCTTCTCCATCTAGGTCGCCTCCACCTCCTACTTTTGGCCCTCCTCCTCCTTCGTTCCACGTAATCTTCCTCTGCCTCTTCCTGGCCTTCGTTCTCGATCATATCCTATCGCTCGTACTTCTGCTGATCCTCTTCTTCTTCTTCTGCCTGGTCTTGGCCCACCCTCATCTGTCTGGTCCTGGGCCTCCTCCACCACCTACGCCTGGCTCTCCTTCTCCCAATGATCATTTTCCCACCTCTGCTGTCTCATCCTTTCTCCCCTTCTTCGCCTGGGCCTGGCCATCCTCCACCACATGGTCCTGACCCTCCTCACCCACCTGGCCTTGGCCATCCTCCACTGCCTGGTCCTGGCTCTCCTACCCCACCTGGCTCTTCCACCTGGCACTGGCCCTCATCCTCTGCTTGGTCTTGGTTCTCGCCTTCAGCCTGGTTTTAACCCTCTTCCTCCTCATGATCCAGGTCCTCCTCTGCCTGGTCCTGGCCCTCCTCCTCAGCTAGATCCTGCGCCTCCTCCTTCTCTTGGTCTTGGCCTTCTTCTTGTTCTTTTCCTGGCCCTCCAACTCTTCCTGGTACTAGTAATCCTTCTGAAACAAACATTGGCCCTTCAGCTCCGCCTTGTCCTGGCCTTCGTCCTCGGCCAGATCCTGGCTCTCCTGGGACCCCACCCAGTACTTGCCTTCCTCCTCCATCTAGGTCCCCTCCTCCTCCTAGTTTTGGCCCTCCTCCTCCTTCGTTCCTCGTCCTTTTCCTCTGCCTCATCCTGGCCTTCCTTCTCCCCCATATCCTATCCCTCCTCCTTCTGCTAATCCTCTTCTTCTTCTTCTGCCTGGTCCAGGCCCACCCCCATCTCTCTGGTCCTGGGCCTCCTCCTCCACCTGCCCCTGGCTCTCCTCCTCCGAACGATCTTTTTCCCACCTCTTCTGTCTGATCTTCACTCCCCTCCTTCGCCTGGGCCTGACACTCTTACTCGACATGGTCCTGCCCCTCCTCACCCACCTGGTCTTCGCCATCTTCCTCTTCCTGGTCCGGGCCCTCCTACCCCATCTGGCTCCTCCACCTAACACTGGCCCTCATCCTCGGCTTGGTCTTGGTTCTCGCCTTTGGCCTGGTCTTAACTCTTTTCCTCCTCATGATCCAATTCCTCCTCTGCCTGGTCCTGGCCCTCCTCCTCAGCTGGATCCTGGGCATCCTCCTTCTCTTGGCCTTGGCTTCCTTCTCGTTCTTTTCCAGGCTCTCCAACGCTTCCTGGTAATGGTAATCCTCCTCTAACAAACACTGTCCCTCCTACTCCGGCTACTCCTGGCCTTCGTCCTCGGCCAGATCCTGGCTCTCTTGGGACCTCCAACTGGTACTTGCCTTGCTCGTCCATCTTGGTCGCCTCCACCTTCTCCTAGTCTTGGCCCTCCTCCTCCCTCGGTCCAGGTCCTCTAACTCGGCCTCATCCTGGCCTTCCTCCTCCTCCAGATCCTGGACCTCCTCCTTCTGCTGATCCTCGTCCGCTTCTTCTACCTGGAACTGACCCACCCCCTTCCGTCTGGTCCAGGGCCTCTTCTTACACCTGATCCTAGCTCTCTTCCTCCAAATCATCTTTTTGCCTCCTCCTCTGTCTGATCTTCACACCCCTCCATCGCCTGGGCCTGGCAATCCTCCTCCACATTGTTCTGAACGTCCTCACCCACCTGGTCTTGGCCATTCTCCACTGCCTGGTCCTGGCCCTCCTACCCCATCTGGCTGTTCCACCGGGCACTGGCCCTCATCCTCTGCTTGGGCTTGGTCCTCGCCTTCAGCCTGGTCTTAACCCTCTTCCTCATCATGATCAAGTTCCTCCTCTGCCTGGTGCTGGCCCACCTCTTCTGCTAGATCCTGCACCTCCTCTTTTTCTTGGTCTTGGCCGTCCTTCTCTTTCTCTCCCTGGCCCTACAACTCTTCCTGGTTCTGGTAATCCAACTCCACCAAACACTGACCCTCTTTCTACGGCTTGTCCTGGCCTTTGTCCTCGGCCAGATCCTGGCTCACCTTTGACCTCCACCTGATACTTGCCTTCCTCGTCCATCCATGCCGCCTCCTCTTCCTCCTAGTCTTTTCCGTCCTCCTCCCTCGATCCAGGTCCTCTTCCCCTGCAGCATCCTGGCCTTCCTTCTCTTCCAGATGCTGGCCCTCCTCCTTCTTCTGGTCCTCTTCTTCTTCTTCTGCCTTGTCCTGGCCCACGCCCATCCGTCTGGTCCTGGGTCTCCTCCTCCACCTGCTCCTGGCCCTCCTCTTCCCATTGGCCTTTTACCCACATCCTCTGTCTCATCTTTACTCTTCTCCTTCAACTGGGCCTGGCAGTCCTCCTCCACATGGTGCTGACCCTCCTCACCCACCTGGTGTTGGCCATCCTCCAGGTCCTGGTCCTGGCCCTCCTACCCCATCTGGCTCCTCCATCTGGCACTGGCCCTCATCCTCTGCTTGGTCTTGGTTCTCGCCTTCAGCCTGGTCTTAGCCCTCTTCCGCTTCATGATCCAGTTCCTCCTCTGCCTGATCCTGGCCCTCCTCCTCTGCTAGATCCTGGGCCTTGTCTTTTCTCTTGGTCTTGGCCTCCTCCTTGGTCTTTTCCTGGCCCTCCAACTCGTCCTGGTACTAGTAATCCTCCTGAACCAAACACTGGCCCTTCAGCTCCGCCTTGTCGTGGCCTCTGTCCTCGGCCAGATCCAGGCTCTCCTGGGACTTCCACCTAGTACTTGCCTGCCTCCTCCATCTAGGTCGCCTCCTCCTCCTCCTAGTTTTGGCCCTCCTCCTCCTTCGTTCCACGTCCTCTTCATCTGCCTCATCCTGGCCTTCCTTCTCGCCCATACCCTATCCTTCCTCCTACTGCTGATCCTCTTCTTCTGCCTGGTCCTGGCCCACCCCCATCTGTCTGGTCCTGGGCTTCCTCCTCCACCTGCTCCTGGCTCTCCTGCTCCCAATGATCTTTTTCCCACCTCCTCTGTCTGATCTCCTCTCCCTTCCTTGGCCTGGGCCTGGCACTCCTCCTTCACATGGTCCTGACCCTCCTCACCCACCTGGTCCTGGCCATCCTCCTCTGCCTGGTCCTGGCCCTCCTACCCAACCTGGCTCCTCTGCTTGGTCTTGGTTCTCGCTTTTAGCCTGGTCTTAACCCTCCTCCTCCTCATGATCCCTTTCCTTCGCTTCCTGGTCCTGGCCCTCCTCCTCAGCTAGATCCTGCACCTCCTCCTTCTCTTGGTCTTGGCCTCCTTCTCTTTTTCTCCTGGCCCTCCAACTCTTCCTGGTACTGACAATCCTCCTCCACCAAACACTGGCCCTCCTTCTCCGGCTAGTCCTGACCTTTGTCCTCGGCCAAATCCTGGCTCACCTTTGACCTCCACCTGTTACTTGCCTTACTCGTCCATCTAGGCCGCCACCTCTTCCTCCTAGTCTTGGCCCTCCTCCTCCCTCGGTCCTGGTCCTCTTCCTCTGCCTTATCCTGGCCTTCCTCCTCCTCCACATCCTGGCCCTCCTCCTTCTGCTGATCCTCGTCCTCTTCTTCTACCTGGTCCTGGCCCATCCCCTTCCGTCTGGTCCTCGGCCTCCTCCTCCACCTGCTCCTAGCTCTAATCGTCCAAATGATCTTTTTGTCTCCTCCCCTGTCTCATTTTTACTCTCCTCCTTCGCCTGGACCTGGCACTGCTCCTCCACATGGTCCTGACCCTCCTCACCCACCTGGTCTTAGCCATCCTCCACTGCCTGGTCCTGGCGCTCCTACCCCGTCTGGCTCTTCCACCGGGCACTGGCCCTCATCCTCTGCTTGGTCTTGGTTCTCGCCTTCAGCCTGGTCTTAACCTTCATCCTCCTCATGATCCAGTTCTTCCTCTGCCTGGTCCTGGTCCTCCTCCTCAGCTAGATCCTGCGCCTCCTCCTCTTGGTCTTGGCCTCCTTCTCGTTCTTTTCCTGGCCCTCCAACTCTTCCTGGTACTGGTAATCCTCCTCCACCAAACACTGGTCCTCCAGCTCCGCTTTGTCCAGGTCTTCGTCCTCGGCCTGATCCTGGATCTCCTGGGACCTCCACCTGGTACTTACCTTCCTCGTCCATCTAGCTCGCCTCCTCCTCCTCCTAGTTTTGGCACTCCTCCTCCCTTGGTCAAGGTAATCTTCATCTGCCTCAACCTGGCCTTCCTTCTGCTCCAGATCGTGGGCCTCCTACTTCTGCTGATCCTCTTCTTTTTCTTCTGCCTGGTCCTGGCCCACCCTCTTCCTTCTGCTCCTGGGCCTCCTCCTCCACCTGCTCCTGGCTCTCCTCCTCCCAATGATCTTTTCCACACCTCCTCTGTCTCATCTTTACTCTCTTTCATCGCTAGGGCCTGCCCCCCACCCTCCCCTACCACCTGGTCATGACCCTCCTCACAGTCCTGGGCTTGGCCGTTCTCCACTGCCTGGTCCTGGTCCTCCTACCTCATCTGGCTCCTCCACCTGACCCTGGCCCTCATCCTCTGCTTGGTCTTGGTTCTTGCCTTCAGCCTGGTCTTAACCCTCTTCCTCTTCATGATCCAGTTCCTCCTCTGCCTGGTCCTGGCCCTCCTTCTCTGCTAGATCCTGCGCCTCCTCTTTTTCTTGGTCTTGGCCGTTCCTCTTTTTCTTTTCCTGGCCCTACAACTCTTCCCGGTACTGGTAATCCTCCTCCACCAAACACTGGCCCTCATTCTTCGGCTTGTCCTGGCCTTTGTCCTCGGACAGATCCTGGCTCGCCTTTGACCTCCACCTGCTACTTGCCTTCCTCGTCCATCTAGGCCGGCTCCTCTTCCTCCTAGTCTCCTCACAGACCTGGGCTTGGCCATTCTCCACTGCCTGGCCCTGGCCCTCCTACCCCATCTGGCTCCTCCACCTGACTCTGGCCCTCACGCTCTGCTTGGTCTTGGCTCTCGCCTTTAGCCTGGTCTTAACCCTCCTCCTCCTCATGATCCCTTTCCTTCTTGTCCTGGTCCTGGCCCTCCTCCTCAGCTAGATCCTGCACCTCCTACTTCTCTTGGTCTTGGCCTCCTTCTCGTTTTTTTCCTGGCCCTCCAACTCTTCCTGGTACTGGTAATCCTCCTCCACCAATCAATCAATCAATCGTATTTATTGAGCGCTTACTGTGTGCAGAGCATTGTACTAAGCGCTTGGGAAGTACAAGGTGGCAACATATAGAGACAGTCCCTACCCAACAGTGGGCTCACAGTCTCAAAGGGGGAGACAGAGAACAAAACCAAACATACTAACAAAATAAAATAAATAGAATAGGTATGTTACAAGTAAAATAAATAAATAAATAAATAAACAGAGTAATAAATATGTACAAACATGCCAACCTCGTTCACTTCATGTTTATCCTTTCCTGCCTCAACTCAGCCCTCTCCTCTGCCTGACAAAACTATTTCTCCTCCCTCATTGACACCCATGCCCATCATCCCCGCCAGCTCTTCCATACATTTAACTCCTTACTCAGACCCCCGGTTCCTCCCCCTCCTCCTTCCCTCACCCCCAACGATCTGGCCTCCTACTTCACTAACAAAATGAAATCCATCAGGTCCGACCTCCCCAAAGTCACTGCCCCCTTCTCCAAATCCCCGGCTCTCAACACTCTCTGCTACTCTCCCATCCTTCCCAGCAGTATTCTCAGGGGAGCTCTCCTCCTTCATCTCAAGTGCTACTCCGGCCACCTGTGCTTCTGACCCCATTCCCTCTCATCTCATGAAATCTCTCGCTCCATCCCTTCTGCCCTCCTTAAATTCCATCTTCAACCGCTCTTTCTCCACTGGTTCCTTCCCTTCTGCCTTCAAACATGCCCATGTCTCTCCCGTCCTAAAAAACCCTCTCTTGACCCCACCTCACCTTCTAGTTATCGCCCCATCTTCCTCCTACCATTCCTTTCCAAACTCCTTGAACGAGTTGTCCACACGCGCTGCCTCGAATTCCTCAACACCTACTCTCTCCTCGACCCCCTCCAGTTTGGCTTCCGTCCCCTACATTCCACGGAAACTGCCCTCTCAAAGGTCACCAATGACCTCCTGCTTGCCAAATCCCACGGCTCATACTCTATCCTAATTCTCCTCGACCTCTCAGCTGCCTTCGACACTGTGGACCATCCCCTTCTCCTCAACACGCTATCCGACCTTGGCTTCACAGACTCCGTCCTCTCCTGGTTCTCCTCTTATCTCTCCGGTCGTTCATTCTCAGTCTCTTTTGCAGGCTCCTCCTCTCCCTCCCATCCCCTTACTGTGGGGGTTCCCCAAGGTTCAGTGCTTGGTCCCCTTCTGTTCTCGATCTACACTCACTCCCTTGGTGACCTCATTCGCTCCCAAGGCTTCAACTATCATCTCTACGCTGATGACACCTAGATCTACATCTCTGCCCCTGCTCTCTCCCCCTCTCTCCAGGCTCGCATCTCCTCCTGCCTTCAGGACATCTCCATCTGGATGTCTGCCCGCCACCTTAAACTCAACATGTCCAAGACTGAACGCCTTGTCTTCCCTCCCAAACCCTGCCCTCTCCCTGACTTTCCCATCTCTGTTGACGCCACTACCATCCTTCCCGTCTCACAAGCCTGCAACCGTGGTGTCATCCTCGATTCCACTCTCTCATTCACCCCTCACATCCAAGCCGTCACCAAAACCTGCCAGTCTCAGCTCCGCACCATTGCCAAGATCCGCCCTTGCCTCTCCATCCAAACCGCTACCCTGCTCGTTCAAGCTGTCATCCTATCTCGTCTGGACTACTGCACCAGCCTTCTCTCTGATCTCCCATCCTCGTGTCTCTCCCCACTTCAATCCATACTTCATGTTGCTGCCCGGATTGTCCTTGTCCAGAAACGCTCTGGGCATGTTACTCCCCTCCTCAAAACTCCCCAGTGGCTACCAATCAATCTGCGCATCAGGCAGAAACTCCTCACCCTGGGCTTCAAGGCTCTCCATCACCTCGCCCCCTCCTACCTCACCTCCCTTCTCTCCTTCTACAGCCCACCCCGCACCCTCCGCTCCTCTGCCGCTAATCTCCTCACCGTGCCTCGTTCTCGGCGAAGGGAAAGGGGAGCGAGTGAGTCTAGCTGAGTAGAAAGGGTAGAGTTGAGAGCAGTAAACTGATCATCAAGACTGGGTAGAGAGGAGAGGGAGGCGAGGTGGGGTGTGAGGGGCTCAGAAAGATGGATGGGGTCAAGAGAGCGGAGATCTCTGTGAGGGAGTAATGTGGATTTACAGGGGAAAGGTGTGTGAGTGAGGAGGCAGGTGAGAAGATTAACACCAAACACTGGCCCTCCTTCTCCGGCTAGTCCTGACATTTGTCCTCGGCCGGATCCAGGCTCACCTTTGACCTCCACTTGGTACTTGCTTTCCTCGTCCATCTAGGCAGCCTCCTCTTCCTCCTAGTCTTGGCCCTCCTCCTCCCTCGGTCCTGGTCCTCTTCCTCTGCCTCATCCTGGCCTTCCTCCTCCTCCAGATCCTGGCCCTCCTCCTTCTGCTGATCCTCGTCCTCTTCTTCTACCTGGTCCTGGCCCATCCCCTTCTGTCTGGTCCTCGGCCTCCTCCTCCACCTGCACCTAGCTCTAATCCTCCAAATGATATTTTTGCCTCCTCTGTCTCATCTTTACTCTCCTCCTTCGCCTGGACATGGCATTGCACCTCCACATGGTCCTGACCCTCCTCACCCACCTGGTCTTGGCCATCCTTCACTGCCTGGTCCTGGCCCCCCCCCTACCCCATCTGGCTCTTCCACCGGGCACTGGCCCTCATCCTCTGCTTGGTCTTGGTTCTCGCCTTCAGCCTGGTCTTAACCTTCATCCTCCTCATGATCCAGTTCCTCCTCTGCCTGGTCCTGGACTTCCTCCTCTGCCAGATCCTGCACCTCCTCTTTCTCTTGGTCTTGGCCGTCCTTCTCTTTCTCTTCCTGGCCCTCCAGCTCTTCCTGGTACTGGTAATCCTCCTCTACCAAACACTGGCCCTCCTTCTCGGGCTAGTTCTGGCCTTTGTCCTCGGACAGATCCTGGCTCACCTTTGACCTCCACTTGGTACTTGCCTTCCTCGTCCATCTAGGCCGCCTCCTCTTCCTCCTAGTCCCTCCTCCTCCCTCGATCCAGGTCCTCTTCCTCTGCGTCATCCTGGCCTTTCTTCCCCTCCAGATCCTGGCCCTCCTCCTTCTTCTGTTCCTCTTCTTCTTATTCTGCCTTGTCCTGGCCCACCGCCATCCGTCTGGTCCTGGGTCTCCTCCTCCACCTGCTCCTGGCCCTCCTACTCCCAGTGATTTTTTTCCCACCTCTTCTGTCTCATCTTTATTCTCCTCCTTCACCTGGGCCTGGCACCGCTCCTGCACATGGCCCTGACCCTCCTAAGCCCACCTGGTCTTGGCCATCCTGCTTTGCCTGGTCCTGGTCCTCCTACCCCATCTGGCTCCTCCACCTGGCAATGGTCCGCATGCTCTGCTTGGTCTTGGTTCTCGCCTTCAGCTTGGACTTAACCCTCTTCCTCTTCATAATCCAGTTCCCCCTCTGTCTGGACCTGGCCCTCCTCCTCTGCTAGATCCTACACCTCCTCCTTCTTCTTGTTCTTTTCCTGGCCCTCCAACTCTTCCTGATACTAGTAATCCTCCTGAACCAAACATTGGCCCTTAAGCTCCGCCTTGTCCTGGCCTTCGTCCTCGTCCAGATCCTGGCCCTCCCGGGACCCCACCCAGGACTTGCCTTCCTCCTCCATCTCGGTCGACTCCTCCTCCTCCTAGTTTTGGCCCTCCTCCTCCTTCGTTCCACGTCATCTTCCTGTGCCTCATCCTGGCCTTCGTTCTCCCCCATATCCTATCGCTCCTCCTTCTGCTGATCCTCTTCTTCTTCTTCTGCCTGGTCCTGGACCCCCCTCATCTGTCTGGTCCTGGGCCTCCTCCACCACCTGCTCCTGGCTCTCCTCCTCCCAATGAACTTTTTCCCACCTCCTCTGTCTCATCTATACTCCCCTTCGCATGGACCTGGCCCTCCTCCACCACATGGTCCTGACCCTCCTCATCCACCTGGCAGTGGCCCTCATCCAGGCTGAAAGCGAGAACCAAGACCAAGCAGAAGATGAGGTCCAGTGCTCGGTGGAAGAGCCAGATGGGGTAGGAGGGCCAGGGACCAAGTAGTGGAGAATGGCCAAGACCAGGTGGGTGAGGACGTTCAGAACGATGTGGAGGAGGAGTGCCAGGCCCAGGTGAAGGAGGGGAGAGAAGATCAGACAGAAGAGGAGGCAAAAAGATCATTTGGAATAGGAGAGCTAGGAGCAGGTGGAGGAGGAGGCCCAGGACCAGACAGAAGGTGATGGGCCAGGACCAGGGAGAAGAAGAGGACGAGGATCAGGAGAAGGAGGAGGGCCAGGATCTGGAGTAGGAGGAAGGCCAGGATGAAGCTGAGGAAGACGACCTGGACAGAGGGAGGAGGAGGGCCAAAACTAGGAGGAGGAAGAGGAGGAGGAGGCGGCCTAGATGGACAAGGAAGGCAAGTATCAGTTGGATGTCCCAGGAGAGCCAGCATCTGGCCGAGGACGAAGGCCAGGAGGAGCCGGAGTAGGAGGACCAGTGTTTGGTAGAGGAGGATTACCAGTACCAGGGAGAGCTGGAGGGCCTGGAAAAGAAGGAGAAGGAGGCCAAGACGAAGAGAAGGAGGAGGCGCAGGATCTAGCTGAGGAGGAATCCAGGACCAAGCAGAGGAGGAACTGGAACATGAGGAGGAAGAGGGTTAAAACCAGGCTAAAGGCGAGAACCAAGACCAAACAGAGGATGAGGGCCAGTGCCAGGTGGAGGAGCCATATTGGGTAGGAGGGCCAGGACCAGGCAGAGGAGGATGGCCAGGACCAGGTGGGTGAGGAGGGTCAGGACCATGTGGAGGAGGAGTGCCAGGCCCAGGCGAAGGACGGGAGTGAAGATCAGACAGAGGAGGTGGGAAAATGATCATTGGAAGGAGGAGAGCCAAGAGCAGGTAGAGGAGGAGGCCCAGGACCAGACAGATGGGCGTGGGCCAGGACCAGGCAGAAGAAGAAGAAGAGGATCAGCAGAAGGAGGAGAGATAGGATACGGGGGAGAAGGAAGGCCAGGATGAGGCAGATGAAGAGGACGTGGAACGAAGGAGGAGGAGGGCCAAAACTAGGAGAAGGAGGAGGTGACCTAGATGGAGGAGGTAGGCAAGTACTATGCGGAGGTCCCAGAAGAGCCAGGATCTGGCCGAGGACGGAGGCCAGGACAAGGCAGAGCTGAAGGGCCAGTGTTTGCTTCAGGAGGACTACTAGTACCAGGAAGAGTTGGAGGACCAGGAAAAGAACAAGTAGGAGGCCAAGACCAAGAGAAGTACAAGGCGCAGGATCTAGCTGAGGAGGGGGCCAGGATCAGGCAGAGGAGGAACTGGATCAAGAAGAGGAAGAGCGTTAAGACCAGGTTGAAGGCGCGAAAGAAGACCAAGCAGAGGATGAGGGCCAGTGCGAGTTGGAGGAGCTAGATAGGGTAGGAGGGCCAGGACAAGGCAGTGGAGGATGGCCAAGACCAGGTGGGTGAGGAGGTTCAGGACCATGTGGAGGAGGAGTGTCAGTCCCAGGCCAAGGAGGCGAGTAAAGGTGAGACAGAGGAGGTGGGAAAGAGATCGACGGGAGGAGGAGGGCCAGAACAAGGCAGTGGAGGATGGCCACGACCAGGTAGGTGAGGAGGTTCAGGACCACGTCGAGGAGGACTGTCAGGCTCAGGCGAAGGAGGAGAGTAAAGATGAGACAGAGGAGGTGGGAAAGAGATCGATGGGAGGAGGAGGGCCAGGAGCAGGTGGAGGAGGAGACCCAGGACCAGACCGATGGTGGTGGACCAGGACAAGGCAGAAGAAGAAGAGGACAAGAAGAAGGAGGAGGACCAGCATCTGGAAGGGAAAGAAGGCCAGGATGACGCAGGGGTAGGGGACCTAGATCGAGGGGGAAGGAGGGCAAAGACTAGGAGGAAGAGGAGGCGGCATAGATGGACGAGGAAGGCAAGTACCTGGTGGAGGTCAAAGGTGAGCCAGAATCTGGGCTAGGACAAAGGCCAGGACAAGCCGGAGAATGAGGGCCAGTGTTTGGTGGAGGAGCATTACCTGCACCAGGAAGAACTGTAGGGCCAGGAAAAGAAAGAGAAGGAGGGCCAAGACCAAAGAAAGAGGAGGCGCAGGATCTAGCTGAGGAGGAGGGCCAGGACCAGGCAGAGGAGGAACTGGATCATGATGAGGAAGAGGGTTAAGACCAGGATGAAGGCGAGGACCAAGCCCAAGCAGACGATGAGAGCCAGTGCCCCGTGGAAGAGCCAGATGGGGTAGTAGGGCCAGGACCAGGCAGTGGAGAATGGCCAAGACCAGGTGGGTGAGGACGTTCAGAACGATGTGGAGGAGGAGTGCCAGGCCCAGGAGAAGGAGGGGTGTGAAGATCAGACAGAGGAGGTGGCAAAAAGATGACTTGGAGGAAGAGAGCTACTAGCAGGTGGAGGAGGAGCCCCAGGACCAGACGGAAGGGGGTGGTCCAGGACCAGGTAGAAGAAGAGGACGAGGATCATCAGAAAGAGGAGGGCCAGGGTTTGGAGGAGGTGGAAGGCCAGGATGAGGCAGAGTCAGAGGACCTGGACCGAGGGACCAGTAGGGCCAAGACTAGGAGGAGGAGGAGGCGACCAAGATCTAGGTGGAAGGCAAGTACCAGTTGGAGTTCTAAGGAGAGCCAGGATTTGGCCGAGGACGAAGGCCAGGAGTAGCCGGAGTAGGAGGGTCAGTGTTTGGTAGAAGAGGATTACCAGTACCTGGAAGAGTTGGAGGGCCTGGAAAAGAACGAGAAGGAGGCCAAGACCAAGAGAAGGAGGAGGCGCAGGATCTCGCTGAGGAGGAGGGCCAGGACCAGGCAGAGGAGGAACTGGATCATGAGGAGCAAGAGAGTTAAGACCAGGCTAAAGGCGAGAACCTGTACCAAGCAGAGGATGAGGGCCACTGCCAGGTGGAGGAGCCAGATGGGGTACGAGGGCCAGGACCAGGCAGAGGAGGATGGCCAAGACCAGGTGGGTAAGGAGGGGCAGGACCATGTGGAGGAAGAGTGCCAGGCCCAGGCGAAGGAGGGGAGTGAAGATCAGACAGAGAAGTTGGGAAAAGGATCATTGGGAGGAGGAGAGCCAGGAGCAGGTGGAGGAGGAGGCCCAGGACCAGACTGATGGGGGTGGGCCAGGACCAGGCAGAAGACGAATAAGGGGATCAACAGAAGTAGGAGGGATAGGATATGGGGGAGAAGGAAAGCCAGGATGAGGCAGAGGAAGAGGACGTGGAACGAAGGAGTAGGAGGGCCAAAACATGGAGTAGGAGGAGGCGACCTAGATGGAGGAGGAAGGGAAACGCTGGGTGGAGGTCCCAAGAGGGCCTGGATCTGGCCGAGGACGAAGGCGGAGCTGAAGGGCCAGTGTTTGGTTCAGGAGCATTACTAGTACCAGGAAGGGTTGGAGGGCCAGGAAAGGAACAAGAAGGAGGCCAAAACCAAGAGAAGGAGGAGGCGCCGGATCTCGTAGAGGAGCAGGGCCAGGACCAGGCAGAGGAGGAGCTGGATCATGAAGAGGAATTGGGTTAAGACCAGGCTGAAGGCGAGAACCAAGACCAAACAGAGGATGAGGGCCAGTCCCAGGTGGAGGATCCAGAGGGGTAGGAGGATCAGGACCAGGCAGTGGGAGATGGCCAAGGCCAGGTGGGTGAGGAGAGTCTGGACCATGTATAGGAGGCGTGCCAGGCCCAGGCGAAGGGGGAGAGTAAAAATGAGACAGAGGAGGTGGGGAAAAGATCATTGGAAGGAGGAGAGCCAGGGGCAGGTGGAGGGGGAGGCCCCGGACCAGACGGAAGAGGCTGGGCCAGGATCAGGCAGAAGAAAAAGAGGATCAGCAGAAGTAGTAGGTCCACGATCTGGAGGAGAAGGAAGGCCAGGATGAGGCAGAGGAAGATGACCTGGATCGAGGGAGGAGAATGGCCAAAACTAGGAGGAGAAGGAGGCGAGCTAGATGGACGAGGAAGGCAAGTACCCGGTGGAGGTCCCAGGAGTTCCTGGATCTGGCTGATGACGAAGGCCAGGACAAGGCGGGGCTGGAGGGCCAGTGTTTGATGGAGGAGGATTACCAGTACCAGGAATAGTTGTAGGGCCTGGAAAAGAACGAGAAGGAGGCCAACACCAAGTGAAGAAGGAGGCGCGGGATCTAGCTGAGAATGAGTGCCAGGGCCAGGCAGAGGAGGAACTGGATCATGGGGAGGGGGAGGGGTAAGACCAGGCTAAAGGCGAGAACCAAGACAAAGCAGAGGATGAGGACCAGTGCCAGGTGGAGGAGCCAGATGAGGTAGGAGGTGCAGGACCAGGAAGAGGAGGATGGCCAAGACCAGGTGGGTGAGGAGGGTCAGGACCATGTGGAGGAGGAGTGCCGGGCCCTGGCGAAGGAGGGTAGTGAAGATCAGACAGAGGAGTTGGGAAAAAGATCATTGGGAGGAGGAGAGCCCGGGGCAGGTGGAGGAGGAGGCCCAGGACCAGACAGATGGGGGTGGGCCAGGACCAGGCAGAAGACGAAGTAGAGGATCAGCAGAAGGAGGAGGGATAGGATATGGGGGAGAAGGAAGGCCAGGATGAGTCAGAGGAAGAGGACCTGAATCGAGGGTGGAGGAGGGCCACAACTAGGAGGAGGAGGAGGCGAGGTAGATTTACGAGGAAGGCAAGTACCAGGTGGAGGTCCCAGGAGATCCAGGATCTGGCCGAGGACGAATGCCAGGATAAGGCGGAGCTGGTGGACCAGTGTTTGGTGGAGGAGGATTACCATTACCAGGAAGAGTTGGAGGGCCAGGAAAAGAATTAGAAGGAGGCCAACACCAAGAAAACGAGAAGGCGCAGGATCTAGCTGAGGAGGTGGGAAAGGACCAGGCAGAGGAAGATTCAAGATCCTGAGTAGGGGGAAGGTTAAGACCAGGCTGAAGGCTAGAACCAAGACCAAGCAGAGGATGAGGGCCAGTGCCAGGTGGAGGAGCCAGATGGGGAAGGAGGGCCAGGACCAGGCAGAGGAGGATGGCCAAGACGAGGTGGGTGAGGAGGGTCAGGCCCATGTGGAGGTGCAGTGCCAGGCTCACGCGAAGGAGGAGAGTAAAGATGAGACAGAGGAGGTGGGAAAAAGATAAATGGGAGGAGGAGGGCCAGGAGCAGGTGGAGAAGGAGACCCAGGTCCAGACGGATGGGGGTCGGCCAGCACAAGGCCGAAGAAGAAGAAGAGTACCAGACGAAGGAGGAGGGACAGGATCTGGAGGAGAAAAGGCCAGGATGACGCAGAGGAAGAGGACCTGGATCTAGGGAGGAAGAGGGCAAAGACTAGGAGGAAGAGGAGGCGGCCTAGGTGGACGAGGAAGGCAAGTACCAGGTGGAGGTCAAAGGTGAGCCAGGATCTGGCCGAGGACAAAGGTCAGGACTAGCCGGAGAAGGAGGCCCAGTGTTTGGTGGAGGAGGATTACCAGTACCAGGAAGTGTTGGAGGGCCAGGAAAAGAGTTAGAAGGAGGCCAAGACCGAGAGAAGGAGGAGGCGCAGGATCTAGCTGAGGAGGAGGGCCAGGACCAGGCAGAGGAGGAACTGGATCGTGAGGAGGAAGAGAGTTAAGACCAGGCTAAAGGCGAGAACCAAGACCAAGCTGAGGACGAGGGCCAGTGCCAGGTGGAGGAGCCAGGTGGCGTAGGAGGGCCAGGACCAGGCAGAGGAGGATGGCCGTGACCAGGTGCGTGAGGAGGGTCAGGACCATGTGGAGGAGGAGTGCCAGGCCCAGGTGAAGGAGGGGCGTGAAGATCAGACAGAGGAGGTGGGAAAAATCATTGGGAGGAGGAGAGCCAGGAGCAGACAGATGGGGGTGGGCCAGGACCAGGCAGAAGAAGAAGAAGAGGATCAGCAGAAGGAGGAGGGATAGGATTTGGGGGAGAAGGAAGGCCAGGATGAGGCAGAGGAAGATGACGTGGAACCAAGGAGGAGGAGGGCCAAAATTAGGAGGAGGAGGAGGCGACCTAGATGGAGGTCCTCCTTCTGCTGAACCTCTTCTTCTTCTTCTGCCTGGTCCTGGCCCACCCTCATCTGTCTGGTCCTGGGCCTCCTCCACCACCTGCCCCTGGCTCTCCTTCTCCCAATGATCTTTCTCCCACCTCTTCTGTCTCATCGTTTCTCCCCTTCTTCGCCTGGGCCTGGCCATCCTCCACCACATGGTCCTGACCCTCCTCACCCACCTGGTCCTGGCCATTCTCCACTGCCTGGTTCTGGCCCCCCTACCCCATCTGGCTCCTCCACTTTACCCAGGCCCTCATCCTCTGCTTGGTCTTGGTTCTCGCCTTCAGCCTGGTTTTAACCCTCTTCCTCCTCATGATCCAGATCCTCCTCTGCCTGGTCCTGGCCCTCCTTCTCTGCTAGATCCTGCGCCTCCTCTTTCCCTTGGTCTCGGCCGTCATTCTCTTTCTTTTCTTGGCCCTCCAACTCTTCCTGGTAGTGGTAATCCTCCTCCACCAAACACTGGCCCTCCTTCTCCGGCTAGTCCTAGCCTTGGTCCTGGGCCGGATCCTGGCTCACCTTTGACATCCACCTGGTACAAGCCTTCCTCGTCCATCTAGGCCGCCTCCTCTTCCTCCTAGTGTTTACCCTTCTTCTCCTTCGATCCAGGTCCTCTTCCTCCGCGTCATCCTTGCCTTCCTCCTCCTCCAGATCCTGGCCATCATCCTTCTTCTGGTCATCATCTTCTTCTTCTTCTGTCTTGTCCTGGCCCACCCTCCTCCGTCTGGTCCTGGGTCTCCTCCTCCACCTGCTCCAGGCCCTCCTCCTCCCGTTGATCTTTTTCCCACCTCCTCTGTCTCATCTTTACTCTCCACCTTCGTACTGGGCCTGGCACTCCTCCTCCATATGGTCCTGACCCTCCTCACCCACCTGGTCTTGGCCATCCTCCACTGCCTGTTCCTGGCCCTCCTCCCGCATCTGACCTCTCCACCTGGCACTGGCCCTCATCCTCTGCTTGCTCTTGGTTCTCGCCTTTAGCCTGGTATTAACCGTCATCCTCCTCATGATCCAGTTGCTTCTCTGCCTGGTCCTGGCCTTCCTCCTCAGCTGGATCCTGTGACGCCTCCTTCTCTTGTTCTTGTCTTCCTTCTCGTTGTGTCCCAGGCCCTGAAACTCTTCCTGGTACTGGTTGTCCTCCTCTACCAAACACTGGCCCTCCTACTCCGGCTGCTCCTGGCCTTCGCCATCGGTCGGATCCTGGCTCTCCTGGGCCCTCCCCCTGGTACTTGCCTTCCTCGTTCATCTAGGACGCCTTCCCCGCCTCCTGGTCTTGACCCTCCTCCTCCCTCGGTCCAGGTCCTCTTCCCGTGCCTCATCCTGGCCTTCCTCCTCCTCCTCCAGATCCTGACCCTCCTCCTTCGGCTAATCCTCGTCCTCTTCTTCTACCTGGTCCTGGCCCACCCCCTTCTGTCTGCTCCTGGGCCTCCTCCTCCACCTGCTCCAAGCTCACGTCCTTCAAATGATCTTTTTGTCTCCTCATCTGTCTGATCTTCACTCCCCTCCTTCGCCTGGGCCTGACACCCTCCTCCACATAGTTCTGACCGTCCTCACCCATCTGGTCCTGGCCATTCTTCACTGCCTGGCCCTGACCCTCCTGCTCCGTCTGGCTCCTCCACCTGGCACTGGCCCTCATCCTCTGCTTGGTCCTGGTTCTCTCTTTCATCCAGGTCTTAACCCTCTTCCTCGTCATGATTCAGTTCCTCCTCTGCCTGGTCCTGGCCCTCCTCCTCTGCTAGATCCAGCGCCTTGTCTTTCTCTTAGTCTTGGCCTTCTTCTTGTTCTTTTCCTGGCCCTCCAACTCTTCTTGGTACTAGTAATCCTCCTGAAGCAAACACTGGCCTTTCAGGTCCGCCTTGTCCTGGCCTCCGTCCTCGGCCAAATTCTGGCTCTTCTGGAATCTCCACAGAGTACTTGCCTTCCTGCTCCATCTAGGTGGCCTCCTCGTCCTCCTAGTTTTGGCCTTCCTCCTCCTTCGTTGAACATTCTATTCCTCTGCCTCATCCTGGCCTACCTTCTCCCGCATATCCTATCCCTCCTCCTTCTGCTGATCCTCTTCTTCTTCTTCTGCCTGGTCCCGGCCCACCCCCATCTGTCTGGTCCTTGACCTTCTCCTCCACCTGCTCCCTCTCTGTCCTCCTCCCAATGATCTTTTTCCGACCTCCTCTGTCTGATCTTCACTCCCCTCCTTTGCCAGGGCCTGGCACTCCTCCTCCACATGGCCCTGACCCTCCTCACCCACCTGGCCTTGGCCATCCTCCTCTGCCTGGTCCTGGCCCTCCTACCCCATCTGGCTCCTCCACCTGGCACTGACCCTCATCCTCTCCTTTGTCTTGGTTCTCGCTTACAGCCTGATTTTAACCCTCCTCCTCCTCATGATCCAGTTCCTTCTCTGCCTGATCCTGGCCCTCTTCTTCAGCAGGATCCTGTGCTTCCTCCTTCGCTTGGTCTTGGCGGATTGGATTCCCGATAGGCTGCTCACTGTAATGCAAAGATTGGCGTTGGGCTTTGCGATTCTTCCAAGACTTCGTCTGTTACAATATTACTATTTTAGTTGGATCTGAAGTTATATTTCAAGAAGAGTTCGCATTGTATTTCTTTCCACACGAGAAGCAAAGCAAACAAAGCAAGTTGCTTTGTAAGTTTGAGAGAAACAAACGGCTTTCTTTCTTAAGACGTTAGAAGATAAATGGTATGTGCGATAAATTAGACTCACTATGGGCTGCATACTGCAGTGCAGTGCAAGGATAGGCGTTGGTTTCTTCTATTCCTCTAAGACATCTTCTGTTACATTATTACTATTGTAGATGGACCTGTATTTATATTTCAAGAAGAGGTCATATAGTATTTCGTCCCACACGGGTTTCTTAGCAAGTGCCTTTGTAGGACTGCGAAGAGCAGACATTCAAAAGACTTTCTTTCTTAGCTTTGTAATTTAAGCACGCTAGAAATAAAACAGTACATACGGCGAATTTGACTCCCGATATGCTGGGTACTGGCAGGGCAAGGATTGGCGATGGTTTCTTCAATTTTTCTAAGATATCTTCTGTTTAAAATATTACTTTTGTAGATGGACCCGAATTTATATTTCAACGAGACTTCATAGCATTTCGTTCCAGTGGAATTTCAAAGCCAGTTGCGATTTCGAGAAACAAACGGCTTTGTTTCTCAACAAGTTAGAAGAAAAATGGTGCGTGTAATACATTAGATTCCCTATGGGCTGCATAGTGCAGTGCAAGTATAGGCGTTGGTTTCTTCGATTCCTCTAAGACATCTTCTGTTTACAATATTAGTATTATAGATGAACCTGAATTTATGTTTCCAGAAGAGTTCATACAGTATTTCGTTCCACACCAGGTTCAGAGCCAGTTGCGTCATAGGATTGCGAGAAACAAGCATTTTTCTTTTTTTAACAAGGTAGAAGAAAAATGGTGAGTTAATTTATTTAGACTCCCTATGGGCTGCATAGTGCAGTGCAAAGATAGGCGTTGGTTTCTTCTATTCCTCTAAGACACCGTCAGTAACTATATTACTACTGTAGATGGACCTGAATTTATATTTTTGGGAGAGTTCATAGAGTATATCGTCCCACCCCCGCTTCCTTTCCAAGTAAGTTGCTGTGTAGAATTGCGAGAAACAAGCAGCTTTCTTCTTAACAAGTTAGAAAAAAATGGTACTTTCCGCGGATTAGACGACCGATAGCCTGCATACTGCAAGGATTGGCGTTGGTTTCTTCGATTCCCTTAAAAGATATCTTCTGTTACATTATTACTAATGCAAATGGCTGTGAAATTATGTTTCAGGAAGGGTTCATATAGTATTTCGTCCCACACAGGTTTCAAAGCAAGTTACTTCGTGGGGTTGCGAGAAACAAACGGCTGACTTTATAAGAAGTTAGAAGAAAATTGATACGTGCGGTAAATTAGACTCCCGATGGGAGGCATACTGCAGTGCAAGGATTGGCGTTGGTTTCTTCGAATCCTCTGAGACATCTTCTCTTACATTATTACTACTGTAGGACCTGAATTTATATTTGAAGAAGACTTCTTATAATATTTCGTCCCACACTGGTTTCTCAGCAAGTGTCTTTGTAGGATTGCGAGGAACAGACATTCAAGCGACTTTCTTTCTTAGCTTTGCTCTTTAAGCACGTTCGAAGAAAAACTGTACATACGGCGAATTAGACTCCCGATATGCTGCATACATCAGTGTAATGATTAACGATGGCTACTTCGATTTTTCAAAGACATCTTCTTTTACCAAACTACTATTGTAGATGGACCTGAATTTACATTTCAAAAGGAAGTCATATACTATTTCGTTCCACACAGGTTTTTCAGCAAGTGGTTTGTAAGATTGCGAGGAACAGACATTCAAAGGATATGGTTTCTTAGCGTCTCTATTGAATCACGTTAGAAGAAAAAAGGTACATTTAGCGAATTAGACTCCCTATATGCGCAAGGATTCTTCGATTCCTGTAAGACATCTCCTGTACACAATATCACTTTTATAGACGAACTTGAATATATATTTCAAGAAAAGTTCATATAGTATTTCGTCCCACACCCGTTTGTAGGATTGGGAGAAACAAGCATCTTTCTTTCTAAACAAGTCAGAAGAAAAATGATACGTGCGGTAAATTAGACTCCTGATAAGCTGCCTGTATATTGCAGTGCAAGGATAGTCTTTGGTTTCTGCGATTCTTCTAAGACTTCTTCCTATACAGTAGTATAGTAATATTGTAGATGGACCTGAATTTATATTTCAAGAAGAGTTCATATCGTATTTTGTCTCACACGAGTTTCAAAGCAAGTTGTTTCTTAAGATTGCGAGAAACAAACAGGCAAAGCAAGTGGCTATACAGGATTACGAGGAACAGTCATTCAGACGACTTTCTTTCTTAGTTTGTCTACTTAAGCACGTTAGAAGAAAAATGGTTGGTGCGGTCGATTAGAATCTCAGTAGGCTACATTCTGCAGTTTAAGGATTTGCGTTCGTTTTTTTCGATTTTTTCTACGACATCTGCGACTATTACTATCGCAGATAGAACTGAGTTTGTTTTTTCAAGAAGAGTTCATGTAGTATTTCATCCCACACGGGTACCAAAGCAAATTGTTTCTTAAGATTGCGAGAAGCAAACAACTTTCTTTCTTAACAAGTTAGAAGAACAGCGGTACGTGCGGTAAATTAGAACCCGATGAGCTGCATACTGCAGTACAAGGATTGGCGTTGGTTTCTTCGATTCCTCTATGACATCTTCTGTTACAATATTACCTTTGTGGATGAGCATGAATTTACATGCCAAGAAGAGTTCATATAGTATTTCGTTCCACACGGGTTGATAAGCAAGTGGCTTTACAGGATTGCGAGAAATACACAAGTTTCTTTCTTAAGTGTTAGAAGAAGAATGGCCCGTGGGGTAGATAAGACTACCGAAAAGCTGCAAACGGCAGTGCCTGGATAGGCGGTTTTTTCTTCGATTCCTCGAAGACATCTTCTCTTACAATACTAATACTGTAGATGGACCTGAATTTATATTTCAAGAAGCGTTTATATAGTATTTCGTCCGACAAGGGTTTGAAAGCAAGTGGCTTTGTGGGATTGTGAGGAACAGCCATTCAAGCGACTTTCTTTCTTAGCGTGTGTATTTCAGCACTTTAGAAGAAAAATGGTTGGTGCGGTAAACTTGGCTCCCAATAAGCTGCATACTGCAGTGCAAAGATAAGGGTTGGTTTCTTCGATTCCTAATATCACTATTGTAGAGGGAGCTGAATTTGTATTTCCAGAGCAGTTCATACAGGATTTCATCCCACACGGTTTTCAAAACGAGTTGCTTTACAGGATTGTGAGAAACATGCATGTTTCTTTCTTAACAAGCTAAAAGAGAAATGGAACGCGCGATAAATTAGACTCCCGGTGAGCTGCATACTGCAGGGCAAGGATCGGTGTTGCTTTCTTCACCGAAGAAAGATGTCACTCTAAGACAGCTTCATTTACAATATTACTATTGTAGAGGGAGCTGAATTTGTATTTATAGAAGAGTTTATATACTATTTCCTCCGACAACTTTTTCAAAGCCAGTTGCTACATATGATTGCGAGAATCAAACAGCTTTCTTTCTTAACAAATTAGAAGAAAAATGGTATGTGCGATAAATTAGACTCCTTATGGGCTGCGTCCTGCAGTGCAAGGATAGGCGTTGGTTTCTTCGATCACTCTAAGACATCCTCTGTTACCATACCACTATTGTAGCTGGACCTGAATTTATATTTCAAAAAGAATTCATATACTATTTCGTCCCACACGGGTTTTTCAGCAAGTGGCTGTGCAAGATTGTGAAGTACAGACATTCAAAAGACTTTCTTTTTTAGCTTCTCTGTTTAATCACGTTAGCAGAAAAAAGTGTGCATACGGCAAATTAGACGTGATATGCTGCCTACTGCAGTGGAAGGATTCTTCTATTCCTGTAAGACTTCTTCTGTTTACAATATTACTATTGTAGATGGACCTGAGTATACGCTGCAAGAAGAGTTCATATAGTATTTCGTCCCACACTCGTTTTAGAACAAGTTGCTTTGTAGGATTGCGAGAAAGAAACGTCTTTCTTTCTAAATAAGTCAGAAGAAAAATGATACGTGGGGTAAATTAGACCCAACATAAGCTGCATACCGCAATGCAGGAATAGATGTTGGTTTCTTTGATTCCTCTAAGACATCTTCCTTTACAATATCATTATCGTAGATGGACCTGAATTTTTTTAAAGGAAGCGTTTATATAATATTTTGTATATGTGATACAAAGCAAGTTTTGGGTTTCAAAGCAAGTGGCATTACAGGATTACCAGGAACAGACATGCAGACGACTTTCTTTGTCTACTTGAGCACGTTAGAAGATAAATGGTTGGTGTGGTTAAATAGGCTGCATACTATAGAACAAGTATTGTCGTTGGTTTTTTCGATTTTTCTAATATGATTTTGTAGGATTGAAAGAAAGCAGCATCTCTCTTTATAAACAAGTCAGAAGAAAAATGATACGTGGGGTAAATTAGACTCCAGATAAGCTGCATACTACAATGCAAAGAATGGCGTTGGTTGTTTCGATTTTACTAAGACATATTCTGTTTGCAAGATTAGTACTGTTGATGGACCTGAATTTGTATTTCAAGAAGATTTCATTTTGTATTTCGTCCCACACGAGTTCCAAAGCCAGCTGCTTCATAAGATTTCGAGAAACAAACAACTTTCTTTCTTAACAAGTTAGAAGAAAAATGGTACATGCATTAAATTGGAGTCCCTGTGGGCTGCATACTGCAGTGCAAGGATAGGCGTTGATTCTTCTGTTCTTCTAAGACACCTTCTGTTTCTATATTACTATTGTAGATGGACCAGAATTTATATTTCCGGGAGAGTTCATATATATCATATTTGGTCCCACAACCAATTCGAAGCAAATTGCTTTGTAGAATTGCGAGAAACATAGAGCTTTCTTTCTTAACCAGTTCGAAGAAAAATGGTAGGTGCGGCGGATTAGACTCCCGATAGCCTGCAATCTGCAAGGATTGGCATTCCTTTCTTCGATTCCCTTAAGACATCTTCTGTTGCATTATTACTATTGTAGGATGGACGTGAAATTATAATTCAAGAAGTTTTCATATAGTATTTCGACCCACACCGGTTTCAAAGCACGTAGCTTTACAGGATTACGGAGGATAGACATTGAAACGACTTTCTTTCTTAGCTTGTCTATTTAAGCACGTTAGAAGAAAACTGGATGGTGCAGTAAAATAAACTCCTAATAGACTGCTTACTGTAGTGCAAGGAGAAGGGTTGGTTTCTTCGATTCTTCTAAGACATCTTCATTTACAATATTACTTTTGTAGATGGAGCTGACTTTGTATTTGTAGAAGAGTTCATATAGTATTTTCTCTTACACCCGTTTCAAAGCAAGGTGCCTAGTAGAATAGCGAGAAACATCATTTTTTCTAATCAACTAGAAGACAAATGGTATGCGTGGCAAATTAGATTCCCGACAGGCTGCGCACTGTAATGCAAGGATTGCGTTGGCTTTTTCGATTCTTCTATGACCTCTTCCTGTTACACTATTACCATTTTAGATGGACCTGAATTCATATTAAGGAAGCGTAAATATAATATTTCGTACTACATGGGTTTCACAGCTAAATTACCATTTAGCCTCTTGATGAGCTGCACACTGCAGTGCAAGGATAGGTGTTGGTTTCTCCGATTCTTCTAAGACATCTTCTTTTACACTATTACTATTGTAGATGGACCTGAATTTATATTAAAGGAAGAAGTTCATATAGTAATTTGTCTTACAAGGGTTTCAAAAGAAGTGGCTTTACAAGATCACGAGGAGCAGACATTCAAACGACTTTCTTTCTTAGTTTCTCTATTTCAGGAGGTTAGAAGACAAATGATTGCTGCGTTAAATTAGACTCTCAATAGGCTGCATACTGCAGTGCAAGGTTTGGAGTTGGTTTTTTTCGATTTTTCTAAGACATCTTCTGTTTATAGTATCAGTATTGTAGATGGACCTAAATTTATATTTCAAGAAGAGTTCAGATTGTATTCCCACACGAGATTCAAAGCAAGTTTTTTGGAGGATTGCGAGAAAGAAACGGCTCTCTTTCTTAAGAAGTTAGAAGATAAATAGTACGTGTGATAAATTACACTCCCATTGGGCTGCTACTGCAGTGCAAGAATAGGCATTGGTTTCTTCGATTCCTCTAAGACATTTTCTGTTACCTTACTACTATTGTAGATGGACCTGAATTTATATTTCAAACAGAATTCATAAACTATTTCGTCCCACACGGGTTTTTCAGCAAGTGGCTTTGCAGGATTGCGAAGAATAGACATTCAAGAGACTTTCTTTCATAGCGTCTCTATTTAATCAAGATAGAAGAAAAAGGGTACATACAGCTAATTAGACTCGCGATATGCTGCCAGCTGCAGTGAAAGGATGCTTCTATTCCTGTGAGACACGTATTTACAATGTTGCTATTGAAGATGGACATGAGTATATATTTCAAGAAGAGTTCATATAGTATTTCGGCCCACACCCTTTTCAAAGCAAGTTGCTTCGTAGGATTGCGAGAAAGTAGGCTCTTTCTTTCTAAACAGGTCAGAAGAAAAATGATATATTCGGTAAGTTAGACTCCTGATAAACTGGATACTGTAGTGCAAGGATAGGCATTCGTTTCTTCGATTCTTCTAACATATCTTCCTTAATAATATCACTATTGTAGAATAAACGGAATTGGTATTTTATGAAGACTTGATACGGTATTTCGTTCCACATGGGTTTCAAGACAAATGGCTTTGGAAGATTGCGAGGAACATACAGACGTTCAAGTGACTTTCTTTCTTAGTTTGTCTATTTAAGCACGCTAGAATAAAAATGCTTGGTGCAGTAAATTAGAATCCCAAAAGGCTGAAATACTACAGTGCAAAGAAAGGGGTTGGTTTCTTCGATTCCTCTAAGACATCTTCTTTACAATATTACTATAGTAGATGGAGCTGAATTTGTATTTCTAGAAGAGTTCATATAATCTTTCGTCCACGGGGTTTTCAAAGCGACTTGCTTTACGTGATTGCCAGAAACAAACATGTTTCTTTCCTAGCAAGTTAGAAGAAAAATGGTACAAGCGATTAATTCAACTCCCTCTGTGCTGTATGCTGTAATAATTTAAATAATGATGGCATTTATTACGTGCTTACTATGTGCAAAGCACTGTTCTAAGCGCTGGGGAGGTTACAAGAGAATCAGATTGTCCCACAGGGGGGCTCACAGTCCTAATCCCCATTTTACAGATGAGGGAACTGAGGCCCAGAGAAGTGAAGTGACTTGCCCAAAGTCACCCAGCTGACAGTTTGGCGGAGCCGGGATTTGAATCCATGACCTCTGACTCCAAAGGCCGGGCTCTTGCCACTGAGCCACGCTGCTCCTCCGCTGCTTGTAGTGCCTTAGTTTCTGCTCGTCCTCTAAAGACTTCCTCTGTTACAATATTACTATTGTAGATAGACCTGAATTTATATTTCTCGGAGAGTTCATACAGTATTTCGTCCTACACTTGTTTCCAAGCAAATTGTTTGTAGAATTTCCAGAAACAAATATCTGTCTTTCTGAACCAGTCAGAAGAAAAATGGTAGGTGCGGTGGATTACACTCCCGATAGCTTGCATACTGCAAGGATTGGCGTTAGGTTCTTCGATTCCCATAAGACATCTGTTACATTATTACTATTGCACATGGACGTGAAATTATATTTCAAGAAGGTTTCATGTAGTATTACGTCCAACACCGGTTTCAATGCAAGTGGCTTAACAGGATTGTGAGGAATAGACATTCCAACGACTTTCTTTCTTACCTTGTCTCTTTAAGCACGTTATAAGAAAAATGGTTAGCGCAGTAAAATATACTCCCGATACACTGTATACTCCAGTGCAAGGCTTAGCATTGGTTTCTTCGATTTTTCTAAGACATCTTCTGTTTACAATATTACAATTGTAGGCGGACCTGAATTTATATTTCAACAAGAGCTCATATAATATTTCGTCCCACACGGCTTTCTCAGCAAGTGGTTTAGCAAGATTGTGAGGAACAGAAATTCAAAGGAGTTTCTTTCTTAGCTTTGCAATTCGAGCACGTTTGAGAAAAAGGTACATATGGCGAATTTGACTTCGGATATGTTGGCTACTGCAGGGCAAGGATTGGCAACGGTTTCTTCGATTTTTCTAAGAATCTTCTGATTATAATATTACTATTGTAGATAGACCCGAATTTATATTTCAACAAGAACTCATATACTCGTTCGAGTGGAACGAAATAGTATATGAGTTTTTGTTGAAATATAATTTCGTTCCACGCGAATTTCAAACCAGTTACTTCATCGGATTGCGAGAAGCAGACGGCTTTCTTTCTTAACATAAATGGCATATGCGAAAAATTGGACTCCCTATTGGCTGCAACTGCAGTGCAAAGATAGGCGTTGGTTTCTTCTATTCCACATCTTATGTTAGCATACTACAATTGGGAATGGACCTGAATTTATATTTCAAAAAGAATTCGTGAACTATTTCGTTCCACACGTGTTTTTCAACAAGTGGCTTGGTAAGATTGCGAGGAACAGACATTCAAACGACTTTCTTTCTTAGCTTCTCTAGTTAACCACGTTAGAAGAAAAAGGGTACGTTCGGCGAATTAGACTCCCGATATGCTGTCTACTGCAGTGCAAGGATTCTTCGATTCCTGTAAGACATCTTCCATTTACAATATTACTATTGTAGATAGACTTGAACATGTAATCCAAGAAGAGTTCATATAGTAGTTCGTCCCACACCCTTTTCGAGGATTGCGAGAAAGACGCATCTTTCCTTCTAAACAAGTCAGAAGAAAAATGATACGTGCGGTAAATTAGACTCCTGATAAGCTGCATACTGTAGTGCAAGGATAGGCGTCCTATTTCTTCGATTCTTCTAAGATATCTTCCTTTACAATATCACTGTTTTACATGGACCGGAATTCATGTTTTACGAAGACATGATATAGTATTTCGTCCCATACGGGTTTCAAAGCAAGTGCTTTGTAGGCTTGCGAGGAACAGACAGACATTCAAGGACTTTCTTTCTTACCTTGTTAGAAGAGAAATGGTTGGTGCAGTAAATTAGACTCCCACTAGGCTGCATACTGCAGGGCAAAGAAAGGGGTTGTTTTCTTCGATTCCTCTAGGACAGCTTCCTTTCCAATATTACTATTGTAGATGGAGCTGAATTTGTATTTCTAGAAGAGTTCATATAGTATTTCGTCCACAGGGTTTTCAAAGCCAGTTGCTTTACAGGATTGCGAGAAACAAGCACGTTTCTTTCTGAACAAGTTAGAAGAAAAATGGTGCGTGCGATAAATTAGGCTCCCTATGAGCTGTGTGCTGTAGTGCAAGGATCGGTCTTAGTTTCTTCCAGTCCTCTAAGACATCGTCTATTCCCATACCGCGAGAAACAAAGAGCTGTCTTTCTTGACCAGTTAGAAGAAAAATGGTGCATGCAGCAGATTAGACTCCCGATAGCCTGCATACTGCAAGGATTGGCGTTGCTTTTTTCGATTCCCTTAAGACATCTTCTCTTACATTATTACTATTGCAAGTGGCCCTAAATTATATTTCAGGAAGCGTTCATGTAGTATTCCGTCCCACACCGGTTTCAAAGCAAGTTACTTCGTAGGGTTGTGAGAAACAAACGGCTTACTTTCTTAAGAAGTTAGGAGAAAAATGGAACGCGCCGTAAACTAGACTCCTAATGGGAGGTAAACTACAGTACAAGGATTGGCGTTGGTTTTTTCGATTTTTCTAAGGCATCTTCTGTTTACAATATTAGTATGGTAAATGGACCTGAATTTATATTTCAAGATATTTTATATAGTATTTCGTCCAACACGAGTTTCAAAGCCAGTTGCTTCATAAGATTTCGAGAAACAAACAGCTTTCTTTCTTAACCAGTTAGAAGAAAAGTCGTACGTGCGTTAATTTAGACTCCCTATGGGCTGCCTACTGCAGTACAAGGATAGGCGTTGGTTTCTTCTATTCCTCTAAGACACCTGTTATCATATTACCATGGTAGATGGACCTGAATTTATTTTTCTGGGAGAGTTCATATATATAGTATTTCGTCCCACACCCATTTCCAAGGAAGGTGCTTTGTAGAATTGCGAGAAGTAAGCAGATTTCTTTCTTAACCAGTTAGAAGAAAAATGGTACGTGTAATAAATTAGACTCCCAATTGGCTGCATACTGCAGTGCAAGTATAGGCGTTGGTTTCTTCGATTCCTCTAAGACAACGTCAGTTTCCATACTACTATTGTAGATGGACCTGAATTTATAGTTCATAAAGAATTCATTTGCTATTTCGTCCCACACGGGTTTTTCAGCAAGTGGCTTTGCAGTTTGCGAGGAACCGACATTCAAACGACTTTCTTTCTTAGCTTCTCTATTTAATCACGTTAGAAGAAAAGGGGTGCATACGGCGAATGAGACTCGCGATATGCTGCCTACTGCAGTGCAAGGATTCTTCGAATCCTGTCAGACATCTTCTGTTTCCAATATTACTATTATAGATGGACTTGAATATATATTTGAAGAAAACTTCACAGTATATTTCGTCGCACACCCGTTTCAAAGCTCTGTAGGACTGCGAAAAACAAGCATCTTTCTTTCTAAACAAGTCAGAAGACAAATGATATGTGTGGTAAATTAGACTCCTGATAAACTGCATATTATAGTGCAAGGATAGGCTCTGCTTTCTGCGATTCTTCTATGACATCTTCTTTACAGTATTACTATTGTAGACGGCTCTGAATTTATATTTCAAGAAGAGTTCATATAGAATTTGTCTCACACGGGTTTCAAAGCAAGTGGCTTATACAGGATTCCGAGAAACAGACATTCAGACGACTTTCTTTCTTAGTTTGTCTACACGCTAGACAACACGTAAGCACGTTAGAAGGAAAATGGTTAGTGCGGTAAATTAGACTCCAAGTAAGCTGCATACTGCAGTGCAAGGACTGGCGTTCGCTTTTTTTCGATTTTTCTAAAACATCTTCTGTTTACACTATTACTATCGTAGATGGACTTAAATTTTGTCTTTCAAGAAGAGCTCATGTAGTATTTCATCCCACACGAATTTCAAGGCAAGTTGCTGCTTAGGATTACGAGAAACAAACAGCTTTCTTTCTTAACAAGTTAGAAGAAAAGTGGTACGTGCGGCAAATTAGAAACCCGATGAGCTGCATACAGCAGTGCAAGGACTGGTGTTGGTTTCTTCGATTCCTCCATGACATCTTCTCGTATAAATTCGCCTGAATTTATATTTCAAGAAGAGTTCATATAGTATTTCGTTCCACACTGGTTGAAAAGACAGTTTCTTTCTTAATGCTTAGAAGAAAAATGGCACATGCGGTAAATCAGACTCCCGAAAGCCTGCCAACGGCAGTGCAAGGATAGGCGTTTTTCTTCGATTCCTCTAAGACATCTTCTCTTACAATGTTAATATTGTAGATGGACCTGAATTTATATTTTAAAAAAATTCATAAGCTACTTTGTTCCACACGGGTTTTTCAGCAAGTGCCTGTGCAAAATTGTGAGGAAAAGACATTCAAATTAATTTCTTTCTTAGCTTCTCTATTTAATCACGTTAGAAGAAAAAGGGTACATACGGCGGAATACAAGGTTGCATAACGGGGAGTCGAGTTTCCTGCAAGGACCATTTTCTTTCTAGCCGGCTAAGTATTCAACTTATACTAGAACGTTGATGGAATGAGTCGTTCTCTCAATCAACGCAAAGCCACTTGCGTTGAAACCAGCAGGTCATAGGAACACTTCTTGAAATTTCAAAGGTTCAGTTGGATGTACAACAGCAATTAGTAAAAGAAGAAACCTGCACTGGTCCTTGTCCTTTCTCCTTAGCTTTCAACACTCAAGGAGTCTAATCTTCAAACTGACTCCTTTGTTTTCTAGCCTGCTAAAGAAGAGTGACAGGGCGTTTTCTCTAATTAGTAAAACTCTCATTGAAATCGTTCTGGCAGGAATGTTTAAAAAGAACTTCTTGACACTTCAAACTTCTTGAAATATAAATTCAGGTCCATCTACACTATTAATATTGTAAGAGAAGATGTCTTAGAGGAATCGAAGGAAAACGCCTATCCTTGCACTGCCGTTGGCAGCCTTTCGGTAGTCTGATTTACCGCATGTGTCATTTTTCTTCTAACAGTTAAGAAAGAAGACTATTTCTCGCACTCGTGCAAAGCCACTTGCTTTTCAACCCGTGTGGAACGAAATACTGTATGACCTCTTCTTGAAATATAACTTCAGGCGCATCTACAAAGGTAAATATGTACGAGAAGATGTCACGGAGGAATCGAAGAAAGCAACACCAATCGTTGTACTGATGTATGCAGCTCATCGGGATTCTAATTTGCCGCACGTACCACTTTTCTTTTATCTTGTTAAGAAAGAAAGCTGTTTGCTTCGCGCCATCCTAAGAAGCAACTTGCTTTGAAATTCGTGTGGGATGAAATACTACAAGAACTCTTTTTGAAAGATAAATTCAGGTCCCTCTACGACAGTAATAGTGTAAACCGAAGGCAGTAATAGTGTAAACTGCATATTTAATCACGTTAGAAGAAAAACGGTGCATACGACGAATGAGACTCCCGATATGCTGCATATTGCAGTGCAAGGATTCTTCGATTCCTGTCAGACATTTTCTGTTTAAATATTACTATTATAGATGGACTTGAATATATATTTCAGGCAGACTTCATAATATATTTGGTCGCACACGCGTTTCAAAGCAAGTTGCTTTGTAGGATTGCGGGAAACAAGCATCTTTCTTTCTGAACAAGTCAGAAGACAAATGATACGCTTGGTAAATTAGACCCCTGGTAAGCTGCGTATTGCAGTGCAAGGATAGGATTTGGTTTCTGTGATTCTTCTATGACAACCTCTTTACACTATTACTATTGTAGACTGCCGTGAATTTATGTTTCAAGAAGAGTTCATAGAGTATTTTGTCTCACACAGGTTTCAAAGCAAGTGGTTATACAGGATTGCGAGGAACGGACATTCAGAGGCCTTTCTTTCTCCTTATGCATGTTAGAAGGAAAATGGTTGGTGCGGTAAATTGGACTCCCTGTAAGCTGCATACTGCAGTGCAAGGATGGGCGTTCGCTTTTTTTCGATTTTTCTAAGACATCTTCGGTTTTTACTATTACTGTCGTAGATGGACCTGAATTTATCTTTCAAAAAGAGTTCTTGTAGTATTTCATCCCACACGAATTTCAAAGCAAGTTGCTTCTTAAGATTGAGCGAAACAAACAGCTTTCTTTCTTAACAAGATAGAAGAAAAGTAGTACGTGCGGCAAATTACAATCCCGATGAGCTGCATACAGCAGTAAAAGGATTGGTGTTGGATTCCTCCATCACATCTTCTCGCACCGTTGTAGATGCGCCTGAATTTATATTTCAAGAAGAGTTCATACAGTATTTCGTTCCACACGGGTTGAAAAGCAAGTGGCTTTGCAGGATTGCGAGAAATAGACAAACAGTTTTCTTTCTTAACTGTTGGAAGAAAAATGGCACATGCGGTAAATCAGACTACCGAAAGGCTGCCAACGGCAGTGCAAGGATAGGCGTTTTCCTTCAATTCCTCTAAGACATCTTCTCTTACAATATTAATATTGCGGATGGACATGAATTTCTATTTCGAGAAGCGTTTATATAGTATTTCGTCCGACACGGGTTTGAAGGCAAGTGGCTTTGTGGGATTGCGAGGAACAGACTTTCAAGCAACTTTCTTTCTTAGTTTGCTTATTTCAGCACGTTAGAAGAAAACTGGTTGGCGCGGTAAATTAGACTCCCAATGGACTGCGTACTGTAGTGCAAGGACTGGTTTTGGTTTATTCTATTTTTTAGAGACACTTTCTGGTTACAGTATCACTACTGTAGAAAGACCTGAATTTATATTTCAAGAAGAGTTCTTATTGTATTTCTTCCCACACGAGATTCAAAGCAAGTTGCTTCGTAGGATTGCGAGAAACAAACGGCTTTCTTTCTCAACAAGTTAGAAGAGAAATGGTACATGCGATAAATTAGACTCCCTATGGGCTGTATGCTGTAGTGCAAGGATAGGCCTTAGCTTCTTCTAGTCCTCTAAGACACCTTCTGTTCCCATATTACTATTGTAGATGGACCTGAATTTGTATTTCTGGGAGAGTTCATATAGTACTTCGTCCCACCCTTGTTTCCAAGCAAGTTGCTTTGTAGAATTTCGAGAAACAAACAGCTTTCTTTCTTAACCAGTTAGAAGAAAAATGGTACTTGCGGCGGTTTACACTCTCGATAGCCTGCGCACTGCAAGGATTGGCCTTAGTTTCTTCGATTTCCTTAAGACATCTTCTGTTACATTATTACTATTGCACATGGACGTCAAATTATATTTCAAGAAGGGTTCTTATAGCATTTCATCTCACAGCGGTTTCAAAGCAAGTGGCTTAACAGGATTGTGGGGCATAGACATTCAAAGGACTTGCTTTCTTAGCTTGTCTCTATGAGCACGCTACAAGAAAAATGGTGGGTGCGATAAAATAGACTCCTGATAGACTGCATACTCCAGTGCAAGGATAGGCGTTCGTTTCTTCGATACATCTAAGACATCTTCCTTTACAATATCGCTGTTGTACATGGACCTGAATTTATATTTTAAGAAGAGTTGATATAGTATTTCGTCTCACACGGGTTTCAAAGCAAGTGCTTTGCAGGATTGCGAGGAACAGACAGACATTCAAGCCACTTTCTTTCTTAGCTTGTCTTTTAAAGCACGTTAGAAGATAAATGGCTGGTGCAGTATATTAGACTCCCATTAGGCTGCACACTGCAGCGCAAAGTAAGAGGTTGTTTTCTTCGATTCCTCTAGGACATCTTCCTTTACAATATTACTACTGAAGATGGAGCTGAATTTGTATTTCTAGAAGAGTTCATAGAGTATTTCGTCCACAGTGTTTTCAAAGCCAGTTGCTTTTCAGGATTGCGAGAAACAAGCCTGTTTCTAGGCCTTAGTTTCTTCCAGTCCTCTAAGACATCTTCTGTTCCCATATCACGGGAAACAAAGCAAGTTTCCAAGCAAGTTGCTTTGAAGAACTGCGGGAAACAAACAGCTTTCTTAACCATTTAGAAGAAAAACTTTACGTGCAGCGGATTAGACTCCTGATAGCCTACATACTGCAAGGATTGGCGTTGGTTTCCTCGATTCCCTTAAGACATCTTCTGTTGCATTATTACTATTGCACATGGACGTGAAAGAAGGGATCATATAGTATTTCGTCCCACAGCTGTTTCCAAGCAAGTTGCTTTGTAGATTTGCGAGAAACAAACAGCTTTCCTAACAAGTTAGAAGAAAAGTGGTACGTGCGGTAAATTAGAATCCCGATATCCTTGCAGTGTAAGGATTGGTGTTGGTTTCTTCGATTCCTGTAAGACATCTTCTCTTATAATACTACCTTTGTAGATGGGCCTGAATTTATATTTCTAGAAGAGTTCATATAGTATTTCTTCCCACATGTGTTGAAAAGCAAGTGGCTTTGCAAGATTGCGAGAAATAGTTTTCTTTCTTAACAAGTTAGAAGAAAATTCGCCCGGACGGTAAATCAGACTACCGATAGGCTGCAAACCGTAGTGCAAGGATAGGCGTTTTTTTCTTCGATTCTTCTAAGACATCTTCAGTTACAATATTAACACTGTACGTGTACCTGAATTTATATTTCAAGAAGAGGTCATAGAGTATTTCTTCCCACACAGATTGCAAAGCAAGTGGCTTTACAGGATTGCGAGGAACACACTTTCAAGAGACTCTCTTTCTTAGCTTGTGTATTTAAGCACGTTAGAAGAAAAATAGTTGATGCGGTAAATTAGACTCCCATTAGGCTGCCTACTGCAGTGCAAAGATAAGGGTTGGTGTCTTCGATTCCTATATGATATCTTCTTTAAGAATATTACTATTGTAGAAGGAGCTGAATTTGTATTTCTAGAACAGTTCATCCACTATTTCATCCCACAGGGTTTTCAAATCGAGTTGCTTTTCAGGATTGCGAGAAACAAGCATCTTTCTTTCTTAACAAGTTAGAAGAAAAATAGTACGTGCGATAGACTCCCGATGAGCTGCATACTGCAGTGCAAGGATCGGTGTTGCTTTCTTCTACTACTCTAAGACATCTTCCTTTACAATATTACTATTGTAGAGGGAGCTGAATTTGTATTTATAGAATAGTTCATATGGTATTTCGCCCCCACACTCTTTTGGTAAAATTGCGAGAAACAAAGAGCTTTCTTTCCTAACAAGTTAGAAGAAAAATGGTAGGGGCGGCAAATCAGACAACCGATGGGCTGCGTGCTGCAGTTCAAGGATTGGCGTTGGTTGCTTCGATTCCTCTAAGACATCTTCTGTTACAATATTACTATAGTAGAATAACCTGAATTCATAGTTCAAGAAGAGTTCATTTAGTATTTCATCCTACTACCGTTTCAAAGCAAGTGGCTTTGGAGGATTGCGAGAAACAAACAGCTTTCTTTCTCAGCAAGGTAAAAAAAATGGTAGGTGTTGGTAAATTAGACTCCTGATAAGCTGCACACTGCAGTGCAAGGATTCGCGTTGGTTTCTTCAATGCCTCTATCACTATTTGACATCAGACAACAGTTGAATTTTATGATGCTCCCAGTTATGATTTTGTGCTACTGGGGTTTCAATGTATCTGATCCTCAGAGAACGGAACAAACGGCTACTCACACCTTACATTCACTGTTACATCTTGGTCTAGAGGAAGGTTGACTGATGTGCTGAGCAATGCAAGACAAGGAAGAGTGTAGGTCTTTTCTGTAACAATAAGGCTCTATAACGTTTATATACCCTGTGCCGCTCTTCACTCAACCGTTGTAGATTCAATTGAATCGTTGAAATTTCAGGAAGACCTTATATGACATTTCGCACCATAGGGGCTTTCAACGCAAGTTGGTTTGATGGGATTGAGAGAAACACACATTCAGTCATCTTTCTTTATTAATTTACCTACTTAGTAAGATGGGAATAGATGGGTTACATAGTGCAGTGCAAGGATCAGAGGTGACAACTTGTTTCTCCCTTACTATTTTACATGGAACTCAACGTTTGAAGTTTCAAGATGTTCTTTTTAAACATTCCTGCCAGAACGATTTCAATGAGAGTTTTACTAATTAGAGAAAACGCCCTGTCACTCTTCTTTAGCAGGCTAGAAAACGAAGGAGTCAGTTTGAAGATTAGACTCCTTGTGTGTTGAAAGCTAAGGAGAAAGGAAAAGGACCAGTGTAGGTATCTTCTTTTACTAATTGCTGTTGTACATGGAACTGAACCTTTGAAATTTCCAGAAGAGTTCATGTGTCCTGCTGGTTTCAACGCAAGTAGCTTTGATAAGATTGAGAGAACGACACATTCCATCATCGTTCTAATATAACTTGAATACTTAGCCGGCTAGAAAGAAAATGGTCCTTGCAGGAAACTCGACTCCCCGTTGTGCAGCATGCTCCAGTGCAAGGATCAGAGTAAGCATGTTCTGTTTCTCTATTACTCGTATACAAATAGCTATGTAGATATCTTCGGTTACAAGGATGAATGTAAACCTCTTCTGTTTCTTTATTCTTACAATACATGGAACTGTGGCGTTGAAGTTTCATGTAGCTCCCATATAGTTTTTCGTGCAGGGGAAAGGGGCGGTTTCAACGAAAGTGCCTTTTACGGAACGGAGACGATGCATAATCACTCTTCTCTACAGCGTTCTCCTGATGGGTTGTACATAGCAGGGCAGGGAATCCTGGTAGCTATCTTCTGTTACTGTATTGTTGTTGCACATGATACTGAACCTTTGAAATTTCAAGAAGGAGTCACATGGTATTTCAAGCAACTCGCGTTCCGTGTAAGTGGTTTTGACGAGATTGAGAGAAATACCTATTCAATCAACGTTGTTATTTAACTTCCCTACAGAGCAGGATAGAAGAAAGATGGTACTTGCAAGTAGAAAAGACAGCAACCGTGTTCACAGTTTCTTTCTTTCTCTATTTTACCTGGAACTGAACATCCTTATATCCCGAAGCGCTCATACAGCATTTCATGCGATAGGAGTTTCAACATAAGTGGCTTTTACAAAATGGAGAAAACGCAGTTCTCACACTTCACGCTAAATCTGATTTAACTTGCTTGAAAAAAAAACTCATAAAGAAAACCGACTTTCTGTACCATGTGCAGGAGGAGTGCCAGGCACAGGCGAAGGGAGAGGAATAAAGATCAGACAAAGGAGGTGGGAAAAAGATCATTGGAAGGAGGAGAGCCAGGAGCAAGTGGAGGAGGAGGCCTAGGACCAGACAGATGGGGGTGGGCCAGGACCAGGCAGAAGAAGAAGAGGATCAGCAGAAGGAGGAGAGATAGGATATGGGGGAGAAGGAAGGCCAGGATGAGGCAGAGGAAGAGAACGTTGAACGAAAGAGGAGGAGGGCCAAAAGGAGGAGGAGGAGGAGGAGGAGGAGGCGACCTAGGTGGAGGAGGAAGGCAAGTACTAGGTGGAGGTCCTAGGAGAGCCAGGATCTGGCCGAGGACGAAGGCCAGGACAAGGCGGAGCTGAAGAGCCAGTGTTTGGTTCAGGAGGATTACTAGTACCTGGAAGAGTTGGAGGGCCAGGAAAAGAACAAAAAGGAGGCCAAGACCCAGAGAAGGAGGAGGCGCAGGATGTAGCAGAGGAGTAGGGCCAGGTCCAGGAAGAGGAGGAACTCTATCATGAAAAGGAAGAGGGTTAAGACCAGCCTGAAGGCGAGAACAAAGACCAAGGAGAGGATGAGGGCCAGTGCCAGGTGGAGGAGCCAGATGGGGTAGGTGGGCAACGACTAGGCAGTGGAGGATGGCCAAAACAATGGGGGTGAGGGGGGAGGTCAGGACCATGTGGAGGAGGAGTGCCAGGCCCAGGCGAAGGAGGAGAGTAAAGATGAGACAGAGGAGGTGGGAAAATGATCAATGGGAGGAGGGGGCAAGGAGCAGGTGGAGGAGGAGTCCCAGGACCAGAGGAATGGGGGTGGGCCAGGACAAGGCAGAAGAAGAGGAGGAGGAGCAGTATAAGGAGGAAAGCCAAGATCTGGAGGAGGAGGAAGGCCAGAATGAGGCAAAGGAAGAGGACCTGTATCGGGGGAGGAGGAGGGCAAAGACTAGGAGGAAGAGGAAGCGGCCTAGATGGACGACGAAGGCAAGTACCAGGTGGAGGTCAAAGGTGAGCCAGGATCTGGCCGAGGACAAAGGAAAGGACTAGCCGGAGAAGGAGGGCCAGTGTTCGGTGGAGGAGGATTACCAGAACCAGGAAGATTTGGAGGGCCGGGAAGAGAAAGAGAAGGACGGCCAAGACTAAGGGAAGGAGGAGGCGCAGGATCTAGCAGAGGAGGAGGGCCAGGACCAGGCAGAGGAGGAACTGGATCATGCGGAGGAAGAGGGTGAAGACCAGGCTGAAGGCGAGAACCAAGACCAAGCAGAGGGTGAGGGCCAGTGCAAGGTGAAGGAGCCAGATGGGGTAGGAGGGCCAGGACCAGGCAGTGGAGGATGGCCAAGACCAGAGGGGTGAGGAGGGTCAGGACCATGTGGTGGAGGAGGGCGAGGCCCAGGCGAAGAAGGAGAGAGTAAAGAGGTGACAGAGGAGGTCGGAAAAAGATCATTGGGAGGAGGACAGCCAGGAGGAGGTGGAGAAGGAGGCTCAGGACCAGACCGAAGTGGGTGGGCCAGGACTAGGCAGAAGAAGAAGAAGAGGATCGGCAGAAGAAAGAGGTCCACGATCTGGAGGAGAAGGAAGGCCAAGATGAGGCAGACGAAGAGGAACCGGATCGTGGGAGGAGGAGGGCCAAAACTAGGAGGAGGAGGAGGCGAGGTAGATGGACAAGGAAGGCAAGTACGAGGTGGAGGTCCCAGGAGATCCAGGATCTGTCCGAGGGCGAAGGCCAGGATAAGGCGGAGCTGGTGGGCCAGTGATTGCTGGAGGAGTATTACTAGTACCAGGAAGAGTTGGAGGGCCAGGAAACGAATTAGAAGGAAGCCAAGACAAAGAAGGAGGAGGCGCAGGACCTAACTGAGGAGGTGGGAAAGGACCAGGCAGAGGAACAGGATCATGAGGAGGAAGAAGGTTAAGACCAGGCTGAAGGCGAGAACCAAGACCAAGCAGAGGATGAGGGCCAGTGCCAGGTGGAGAAGTCAGATGGGGGAGGAGGGCCAGGACCACGCAGAGGAGGATGGCCAAGACCAGGTGGGTGAGGAGGGTCAGGACCATGTGGAGGAGGCGTGCCGGGCCCAGGCGAAGGAGGAGAGTGAGGGTCTGACAGAGGCAGGTGGCAAAAAGATCATTGGGAGGAGGAGAGCCAGGAGCAGGTGGAGGAGGAGGCCCAGGACCAGACAGATGGGGGTGGGCCAGGACCAGGCAGAAGAAGAAGAAGAGGATCAGCAGACGGAGGAGGGATAGGATATGGGGGAGAGGAGGAGTCCCAAGACCAGACGGAAGGGGGTAGGCCAAGACCAGGTAGAAGAAGAGGACGAGGATCAGGAGAATGGGGACGGCCAGGATCTGAAGGAGGAGAAAGGCCAGGATGAGGCAGAGGAGGAGGACCTGGACCGAGGGAGGAGGAGGAGGGCCAAGACGAGGAGGAGGAGGAGGCGACCTAGATGGACGAGGAAGGCAAGTACCAGTTGGAGGTCCGAGGAGAGCCAGGACCTGGCCGAGGACGAAGGCCAGGAGTAGCCGGAGTAGAAGGGCCACTGTTTGATAGAGGAGGATTACCAGTACCAGAAAGAGTTGGAGGGCCTGGAAAAGAACAAGAAGGAGGCCAAGACCAAGGGAAGGAGGAGGCGTAGGATCTAGCAGAGGAGGAAGGCCAGGACCAGGTAGGGGAGGAACTGGATCATGAAAAGGAAGAGTGTTAAGACCAGGCTGAAGGCGAGAACCAAGACCAAGGAGAGGATGAGGGACACTGCCCGGAGGAAGAGCCAGATGGGGTAGGAGGACCAGGACCAGGCAGAGGAGGATGGCCATTACCAGGTGGGTGAGGAGGGCCAGGACCATGTGGAGGAGGAGTGCCAGGCCCAGGCGAAGGTGAGTAGTGAAGATCAGACAGAGGAGGTGGGAAAAAGATCATTGGGAGGAAGAGAGCCAGGAGCAGGTGGAAGAGGAGGCCCAGGACCAGACGGGAGAGGGTGGGCCAGGACCAGGCAGAAGAAGAAGATGACGATCAGCAGACGTAGGAGGTCCACGATCTGGAAGAGAAGGAAGGCCAGCATGAGGCAGAGGAAGAGGATCTGGATCGTGGGAGGAGGAGGGCCAAACCTAGTAGGAGGAGGAAGCAAGCTAGATGGACGAGGAAGACAAGTACCAGTTGGAGATCCCAGGAGATCCAGGATCTGGCCGAGGACGAAGGCCAGGACAAGGCGCAGCTAGAGGGCCAGTGTTTGGTGGAGAAGGATTACAAATAACAGGAAGAGTTGTAGGTCCAGGAAAAGAACGAGAAGTAGGCCAAGACCAACCGAAGGAGGAGGTGCAGGATCTAGCTGAAGAGGAGGGTCAGGACCAGGCAAAGGAGGAACTGGATCATGAGGAGGAAGAAGGTTAAGACCAGGCTGAAGGCGAGAACCAAGAACAAGCAGAGGATGAGGATGAGGCAGAGGAATAGAACGTTGAACGAAGGAGGAGGAGAGCGAAAACTAGGCGGAGGAGGAGGCGACCTAGATGGAGGAGGAAGGCAAGTGCTCTGTGGAGGTCCCAGAAAGGCTTGTATCTGGCTGAGGACGGAGGCCAGGACAAGGCGTAGCTGAAGGGCCAGTGTTAGGTTCAGGAGGATTACTAGTACCAGGAAGAGTTTGAGGGCCAGGAAAGGAACAAAAAGGAGGCCAAGACAAGGCACTGAATCTAGCTGAGGAGGAGTGCCAGGACCCGGCAGAGGGGGAACTGGATCAGGAGGAGGAACAGGGTCAAGACCAGGCTGAAGGCGAGAACCAAGACCAAGCAGAGGATGAGGGCCAGTGCCCGGTGGAAGAGCCAGATGGGGTAGGAGAGTGAGAACCAGGCAATGGAGAATGGCCAGGACCAGATGGGTGAGGAGGGTCAGGACCATGTGAAGGAGGAGTGCCAGGCACAGGCGAAGGAGGGGAGTACAAATGAGACAGAGGAGGTGGGAAAATGATGAATGGAAGGAGGAGGACCGGGGGCAGGTGGAGGAGGAGGCCCAGGACCAGACGGAAGTGGGTGGACCAGGACCAGGCAGAAGAAGAAGAAGAGGATCAGCAGAAGAAGGAGGGCCAGGATCTGGAGGGGGAGGAAGGCCATAATGAGGCAGAGGAAGAGGACCTGGACAGAGGGAGGAGGAGAGTAAAGACTAGGAGGAAGAGGAGGCGGCCTAGGCGGACGAGGAAGGCAAGTACCTGGTGCAGGTCCCAGGAGAGCCAGGATCTGGCCGAGGACAAAGGCCAGGAGTAGCCGGTGTAGGAGGGCCAGTGTTTGGTAGAGGAGGATTACCAGTACCAGGAAGAGTTGGAGGGCCTGGAAAAGAACCAGAAGGCAGCCAAGACATAGAGAAGGAGCAGGCGCAGGATCTAGCTGAGGAGGAGGGCCAGGGCCAGGCAGAGGAGGAACTGGATCAGGAGGAGGAAGAGTGTTAAAACTAGGCTAAAGGCGAGAACGAAGTCCAAACAGAGGATGAGGGCCAGTGCCAGGTGGAGTAGCCAGATGGGGTAGGAGGGCCAGGACCAGGCAGAGGAGTATGGCCGAGACCAGGTTGGTGAGGAGGGTCAGGACCATGTGGAGGAGGGGTGCCAGGCCCTGGCGAAGGAGGAGAGTGAACATCAGACAGAAACGGTGGGAGAATGATCATTGGGAGGAAGGGGGCCCAGGAGCAAGTGGAGGAGGAGACCCAGGACCAGACGGATGGGATGTGCCAGGGCAAGGCAGAAGAAGACGAAGAGGACCAGAAGAAGGAGGAGGGCCGGGATCTGGAGGAGAAAGAAGGCCAGGATGACGCAGAGGAAGAGGACCTGGACCGAGGGAGGAGGAGGGCAAAGACTAGGAGGAAGAGGAGACGGCCTAGATGGACGAGGAAGGCAAGTACCATGTGGAAGTCAAAGGTGAGCCAGGATCTGGCCGAGGACAAAGGCAAGACCTAGCCGGAGAAGGAGGGCCAGTGTTTGGTGGAGGAGGATTCCCAGTACCAGGAAGAGTTGGAGGGCCAGGGAGAGAAAGAGAAGGATGGAGAAGACCAAGAGAAAGACGGGGGGATGGAGAGGGGGACGAGGGGAGAGGAAAGAAGGGGTTCAGTCTGGGAAGGCCTCCTGGAGGAGGTGAGCTCTCAGCAGGGCCTTGAAGGGAGGAAGAGAGCTAGCTTGGCGGATGGGCAGAGGGAGGGCATTCCAGGCCCGGGGGATGACGTGGGCCGGGGGTCGATGGCGGGACAGGCGAGAGCGAGGTACAGTGAGGAGATTAGTGGTGGAGGAGCGGAGGGTGCGGGGCTGGGCAGTAGAAGGAGAGAAGGGAGGTGAGGTAGGAGGGGGGCGAGGTGATGGAGAGCCTTGAAGCCCAGGGTGAGGAGTCTCTGCCTGATGCGCAGATTGATCGGTAGCCATTGGAGGTTTTTGAGGAGGGGAGTGATATGTCCAGAGCGTTTCTGGACAAAGATAATCCGGGCCGCAGCATGAAGTATGGATTGAAGTGGAGAGAGACACGAGGATGGGAGATCAGAGAGAAGGCTAGTGCAGTAGTCCAGACGGGATGAGGCGCAGGATCTAGCAGAGGAGGAGGGCCAGGACCAGGCAGAGGAGGAACTGGATCATGAGGAGGAAGAGGGATAAGACCAGGCTGAAGGCGAGAACCAAGACCAAGCAGAGGATGAGGGCCAGTGCCAGGTGGAGGAGTCAGATGGGGTTGGAGGGCCAGGACCAGGCAGTGGAGGATGGCCAAGACCAGGTGGGTGAGGAGGGTCAGGACCATGTGGTGGAGGAGGGCGAGGCCCGGGCGAAGAAGGAGAGAGTAAAGATGTGACAGAGGAGGTCGGGAAAAGATCATTAGGAGGAGGACAGCCAGGAGCAGGTGGAGGAGGAGGCACAGGACCACACAGAAGAGGGTGGGCCAGGAACAGGCAGAAGAAGAGGAGGATCAGCAAAAGTCGGAGGTCCACGATCTGGAGGAGAAGGAAGGACAGGATGAGGCAGACGAAGAGGACCTGGATTGAGGGAGGAGGAGGGCCAAAACTAGGAGGAGGAGGAGCCGAGGTAGATTTACGACGAAGGCAAGTACCAGGTGGAGGTCACAGGGGATCCAGGATCTGGCCGAGGACGAAGGCCAGGACAAGGCGGAGCTGGAGGGCCAGTGCTTGGTGGAGGATGATTACCAGTACCAGGAAGAGTTGGAAGGCCAGGAAAAGAACGAGAAGGAGGCAAAGACTAAGAGAAGGAGGAGGCTCAGGATCTAGCTGAGGAGGTGGGCCAGGACCAGGCAGAAGGGGAACTGGATCATGAGGAGGAAGAGGGTCAAGACCAGGCTGAAGGCGAGAACCAAGACCAAGCAGAGAATGAGGTCCAGTGCCCGGTGGAATAGCAAGATGGGGTAGGAGGGCGAGGACCAGGCAGTGGAGAATGGGCAAGACCAGGTGGGTGAGGACGGTCAGAACGATGTGGAGGAGGAGTGCCAGGCCCAGGCGAAGGAGGGGAGGGAAGATCAGACAGAGGAGGAGGCAAAATGATCATTCGAAGGACGTGAGCTAGGAGCAGGTGGAGAAGGAGGCCCAGGACCAGACGGAAGGGGGTGGGCCAGGACCAGGTAGAAGAAGAGGACGAGAATCAGGTGGAAGGAGTAGGGCCAGGATCTGGAGGAGGAGGAAGGCCAGGATGAGGCATAGGAAGAACGCCTGGACCGAGGGAGGAGGAGGGCCAAGACTAAGAGGAGGAGGAGGGGGCGACCTAGAAGGACGAGGAAGGCAAGTACCAGTAGGAGGTCCCAGGAGAGCCAGGATCTGGCCGAGGACGAAGACCAGGAGTAGCCGGAGTAGGAGGGCCAATGTTTGGTAGAAGAGGATTACCAGAACCAGGAAGAGTTGGGAGGCCTGGCAAAAAACGAGAAGGAGGACAAGACCACGATAAGAGGAGGCGCAGGATCCAGCTGAGGAGGAGGGCCAGGATCAGGCAGAGAACGAACGGGATCATGAGGAGGAAGATGGTGAAGACCCGGCTAAAGGCAAAAACCAGGACCAAGCAGAGGAAGAGGCCCAGTGCCAGGTGGAGGAGCCAGATGGGGTAGGAGGGCCAGGACCAGGCAGAGGAGGATGGCCAAGTCCAGGTGGGTGAGGAGGGTCAGGACCATGTGGAGGAGGGTGACAGGCCCAGGCGAAGGAGGGGAGTGAAGGTCAGACAGAGGAGGTGGAAAAAAGATCATTGCGAGAAGGAGAGCCAGGTGCAGGTGGAGGAGGAGGCCCAGGACCAGTCAGATGGGGGTGGGCCAGGACCAGGCAGAAGAAGAAGAAGAAGAAGAAGAAGAGGATCAGCTGAAGGAGGAGGGATAGGATATGGGAGAGAAGGAAGGCCAGGATGAGGCAGAGGAAGAGGAGGTGGAACGAAGGAGGAGGAGGGCCAAAACAAGGAGGAGGAGGAGGCGACCTAAATGGAAGAGGAAGGCAAGTACTAGGTGGAGGTCCCAGGAGAGGCAGGATATGGCCGAGGACGAAGGCTAGGACAAGGCGGAGCTGAAGGGCCAGTGTTTGGTTCAGGAGGATTACTAGTACCAGGGAGAGTTGGAGGGCCAAGAAAAGAACAAGAAGGAGGCCAAGACCAAGAGAAGGAGGAGGCACAGCATCTACCAGAGGAGGAGAGCCAGGACCAGGCAGGGGAGGAACTGCATCATGAAGAGGGTTAAGACCAGGCTTGAAGGCGAGAACCAAGACCAAGCACAGCAAGAAGGTCAGTGCCAGGTGGAAGTGCCAGATGGGGTAGGAGGGCCAGGACCAGGCAGTGGAGGATGGCCAAGACCAGGTGGGTGAGGAGGGTCAGGACCATGGTGGGGGAGGAGTGCCAGGCCCAGGCGAAGGAGGAGAGTAAAGATGAGACAGAGGAGGTGGGAAATAGTTCAATAGGAGGAGGACGGCCAGGAGAAGGTGGAGGAGGAGACTTAGGACCAGACGGATGGGGGTGGGCCAGGACAAGGCAAAAGAAGAAGAGGACCAGAAGAAGGAGGAGGGCCAGGATCTGGAGGAGAAAGAAGGCCAGGATGACGCAGAGTAGGAGGACCTGGATCGAGGGAGGAGCAGGGCAAAGACTAGGAGAAAGAGAAGGCGGCCTAGATGGACGAAGAGGGCAAGAGCCAGGTGGAGGTCAAAGGTAAGCCAGGATCTGGCCGAGGATAAAGCCCAGGTCTAGCCGGAGAAGGAGGACCAGTGCTTGGTGGAGGGGAATTACCAGTACCAGGAAGAGCTGGAGGGCCAAGAAGAGAAAGAAAAGGACGGCCAAGACCAAGAGAAAGAGTAGGCACTCGATCTAGCAGAGAAGGATTGCCAGGGCCAGGCAGAGGAGGAACTGGATCATGAGGAGGAAGAGGGTTAAGATCACGCTGAAGGCAAGAACCAAGACCAAGCCCTCAGGCCAGGGTCAGGTGTAGGAGAAAGATGGGGTAGGAGGGCCAGGCCCAGGCGAAGGAGGAGAGTAAAGATGAGACAGAGCAGATGGGAAAATGATCAATGGGAGGAGGAGGGCCAGGAGCAGGTGGAGGAAGAGACCCAGGACCAGACGGATGGGATTGGGCCAGGACAAGACCGAAGAAGAAGAAGAGGACCAGAAGAAGGAGGAGGGCCTGGATCTGAAGAAGAAAGAAAGCCAGGATGACGCAAAGGAAGGGGACCTGGAACGAGTGAGGAGGAGGGTAAAGACTAGGAGGAAGAAGAGGCGGCCTAGGAGGAAGAGGAAGGCAAGTACCTGGTGGAGTTCCCAGGAGAGCCAGGATCTGGCCGAGGACGAAGGCCAGGAGTAGCCGGAGTAGTAGGGCCAGTGTTTGGTGGAGGAGGATTACCAGTACCAGGAAGAGCTGGAGGGCCAGGAAAAGAAAGAGAAGGAAGGCCAAGACCAAGAGAAAGAGGAGGCGCAGGATCTAGCAGAGAAGGAGTGCCAAGACCAGGCAGAGGAGGAACTGGATCATGAGGAGGAAGAGGGTGAAGACCAGGCTAAAGGCAAGAACCAAGGCCAAGTAGAGGTTGAGGGCCAGGGTAAGGGGGAGGAGCCAGATGGAGTAGGAGGGCCAGGACCAGGCAGTGGAGAATGGCCAAGACCAGGTGGGTGAGGAGAATCAGGACCATGTGGTGGAGGAGGGCCAGGCCCAGGCGAAGAAGGGGAGTAAAGATGAGACAGAGGAGGTGGGAAAAAAGTCATTGGGAGGAGGATAGCCAGGAGCAGGTAGAGGAGGAGGCCCAGGACCAGACAGATCAGGGTGGGCCAGGACCAGGCAGAAGAAGAAGAGGATCAGTAGAAGGAGGAGGGTTAGGATAAAGGGGAGGAGGAAGGCCAGGATGAGGCAGAGGAGGATGACGTGGAACGAAGGAGGAGGAGGACCAAAACTAGGAATAAGAGTAAGCGACCTAGATGGAGGAGGACGACAAGTACTGGGTGGAGGTCCCAGGAGAGCCAGGATCTGGCCGAGGACAAAGGCCAGGACAAGGCGGAGCTGAAGGGCCAGTGTTTGGTTCAGGAGGATAACTTGTACGAGGAAGAGTTAGAAGGCCAGAAAAAGAACAAGAAGGAGGCCAAGACCAATAGAAGGAGGAGGCGCCGGATCTAGCTGAGGAGGTGGGCTAAGACCAGGCAGTGGAGGAACTGGATCATGAGGACGAAGAGGGTTAAGACCAGGCTGAAGACGAAGACCAAGCCCAGGCAGAGGATGAGGGCCATTGCCAGGTGGGGGTGCCAGATGGGGTAGGAGGGCCAGGACCAAGCAGTGGAGGATGGCCACGACCAGGAGGGTGAGGAGGGTCAGGACCATGTGGAGGAGGAGTGCCAGGCCCAGGCGAAGGAGGAGAGTAAAAATGAGACAGAGGAGGTGGGAAAAAGATCAATGGGAGGAGGAGGGCCAGGAGCAGGTGGAGGAAGAGACCCAGGACCAGAAGAATGGGGGTGGGCCAGGACCAGGCAGAAGAAGAAGAAGAGGATCAGCAGAGGGAGGAGGGATAGGATATGGGGGAGAAGGTAGGCCAGGATGAGGCAGAGGAATGAAACGTTGAACGAAGGAGGGGGAGGGCCAAAACTAGGCGAAGGAGGAGGCGACCTAGATGGAGGAGGAAGGCAAGTACTCTGTGGAGGTCCCAGAAGAGCCTGGAACTGGCCGAGGACGGAGGCCACGACAAGGCGGAGCTGAAGGGCCAGTGTTAGGTTCAGGAGGATTACCTCTACCAGGAAGAGTTGGAAGGCCAGGAAAAGAACAAAAGGAGGCCAAGACCTAGAGAAAGACAAGGCGCTGGATCTAGCAGAGGAGAAGGGCCAGGACCAGGCAGAGGAGGAACTGGATCATGAAGAGGGAGAGGGTTAAGACCAGGCTGAAAGCGAGAATCAAAACCAAGCAGGGGATGAGGGCCAGTGCCAGGTGGAGGAGCCAGATGGGGTAGGAGGGCCAGGACCAGGCAGTGGAGAATGGCCAAGATCAGGTGGGTGAGGAGGGTCAGGACCATGTGGTGGAGGAGGGCCAGGCCCAGGCGAAGAAGGAGAGTAAAGATGAGACAGAGGAGGAGGCAAAAAAATCATTTGGAGGAGGAGAGCTAGGAGCAGGTGGAGGAGGAGGCCCATGACCAGACGGAAGGGGGTGGGCCAGGACCAGGTAGAAGAAGAGGACGAGGATCAGGAGAAGGAGGAGGGGCAGGATCTGGAGGAGGAGGAAGGCCAGGATGAGGCAGAGGAGGAGGACCTGGACCGAGGGAGGAGGAGGACCAAGACTAGGAGGAGGAGGAGGCGACCTAGATGGACGAGAATGGCAAGTACCAGTTGGAGGTCCCAGGAGAGCTAGGATCTGGCCGAGGACGAAGGCCAGGAGTAGCCGGAGTAGGAGGCCCAGTGTTTGGTACCAGGGGGATTACCAGTACCAGGAAGAGGTGGAGGGCCAGGAAGAGAAAGAGAAGGACGGCCAAGACCAAGAGAAAGAGGAGGCGCAGGATCTAACAGAGAAGGATTGCCAGGACCAGGCAGAGGAGGAACTGGATCATGAGGAAGAAGAGGGTTAAGACCAGGCTGAAGGCGAGAACCGAGACCAAGCAGAGGATGAGGGCCAGGGTCATGTGGAGGAACCAGATGTTGTAGGAGGGCCAGGAATAGGCAGTGGAGAATGGCCAAGACCAGGCAGAGGAGGATGGTCAAGACCAGGTTTGTGAGGAGGGGCAGGGGGTGGGTGAGGAGGGGCAGGACCATGAGGAGGACGGGGGCCAGGCCCGGGCGAAGGAGGGGAGTGACGATCAGACAGAGGAGGTGTGAAAAAGATCATTCGGAGGAGGATAGCCAGGAGCAGGTGGAGGAGAAGGCCCAGGGCCAGACAGATGGGGGTGGGCCAGGACCAGGCTGAAGAAGAAGAAAAAGAGGATCAGCAGACGGAGGAGGGATAGGATATGGAGGAGAGGAGGTGGCCCAGGACCAGACAGAAGGGGGTGGGCCAGGACCAGGTAGAAGAAGAGGACGAGGATCAGGAGAAGGGGGACGGCCAGGATCTGAAGGAGGAGGAAGGCCAGGATGAGGCAGAGGCAGAGGACCTGGACCGAGGGAGGAGGAGGGCCAAGACGAGGAGGAGGAGGAGGCGACCTAGAGGGACGAGGAAGGCTAGTACCAGTTGGAGGTCCCAGGAGAGCCAGGACCTGGCCGAGGACGAAGGCCAGGAGTAGCCAGAGTAGAAGGGCCACTGTTTGATAGAGGAGGATTACCAGTACCAGAAAGAGTTGGAGGGCCTGGAAAAGACCAAGAAGGAGGCCAAGACCAAGGGAAGGAGGAGGCGCAGGATCTTGCTGAGGAAGAGGGCCAGGATCAGGCAGGGAAGGAACTAGATCAGGAGGAGGAAGAGGGTTAAAACCAGGCTAAAGTCGAGAACCAAGACCAAGGAGAGGATGAGGGCCAGTGCCAGGTGGAGGGGACAGATGGCGTAGGAGGGTCAGGACCAAGCAGAGGAGGACGGCCAAGGCCAGGTGGGTGAGGAGGGTCAGGACCATGTGGAGGAGGAGTGCCAGGCCCCGCCAAAGGAGGGGAGTGAAGATCAAACAGAGGAGGTGGGTTAATGATCACTGGGAGAAGGAGAGCCAGGAGCAGGTGGAGGAGGAGGCCAAGGACCAGAAAGATGGGGGTAGGCCAGGACCAGGCTGAAGAAGAAGAAGAGGATCAGCAGAAGGAGGAAGGATAGGATATGGGGGAGAAGGTAGGCCAGGATGAGGCAGAGGTATGGAACGTTCAACGAAGGAGGAGGAGGGCCAAAGCTAGGAGGAGGAGGAGGAGGTGACCTAGATGGAGGAGGCAGGCAAGTACTCTGTGGAGGTCCCAGAATAGCCAGGATCTGGCCGAGGACGGAGGCCAGGGCAAGGCGAAGCTGAAGGGGCAGTGTTTGGTTCAGGAGGATTTCAAGTACCAGGAAGAGTTGGAGGGCCAGGAAAAGAACAAGAAGGAGGCCAGGACCTAGACAAAGACAAGGCGCTGGATCTAGCAGAGGAGGAGGGCCAGGACCAGGCAGAGGAGGAACTGGATCATGAAGAGGAAGAGGGTTAAGACCAGGCTGAAAGCGAGATCCAAGATCATCATCATCATCAATCATATTTATTGAGCGCTTACTGTGTGCAGAGCACTGTACTAAGCGCTTGGGAAGTACAAATTGGCAACATATAGAGACGGTCCCTACCCAACAGTGGGCTCAGACCCTCATTTCAGATATATAGTGGGTACGAGTGTGGATAGACCCGCTTTTCATGCCTTAACCAAAAGAGTATCCCGCATCCTTCATAGGGCTTGGAACTTGGGATGCAAATTCAACTTTCCAGGTTTAAAGGCCTAGAAGCCACGTTTGCCCCATGTGGGATAGGGACTGTGTCCGACCCTAGTATCTCGTTCCTACCTCGGCGCTTAGTATGCGCTCAACAGATACCACCATTATTATTACGCTCTTTAATATTATTATTATTATTATGCAATACTTTCTTTCCACTGACCGCATAATTTACTTTCCAAGCAACGAGAAAACAGCGGAAATCTGAACGCTAGGGCCTTCAAATAGTCCTTTTCTAAGACTCCTCTCCAAGGACAAGAACAAATGAGGCAGGAGATGAAGCCTGTGGCCGACCGGACCGTCCCAGGCTTGGTTGGGGGAGAAGGGCAGGGGAGGTGAAAGCAAAAAATTGTACTGTTTTGGGCCACCGCTACCGTGAAAACAAAGCAGAATCTTTTTTCCCCCCGGTTAAAAATGCCATATAATTAAAGTAATTTGGTGGCCAGCCTTAAGGACGGCAATCTAAATATTGTTTTTCCAATAAGGTCACAATTGGGCTTTTCAAGTCTGTTGTGCTAATCTAACACCCAATTTGGCAGGAGGTGGAAAAATAAGCCTTATTTAGAGGATGAAATCAAATTTGGGGCCAGGATTTTGGTTAAATAAACCTTACCAGAAAACCAGGGAGACCTATCCAGCAGGTAAGAAGGCCAGTGCCAGGTGGAGGGGCCAGATGGGGTAGGAGGGCCAGGACCAGGCAGTGGAGTATGGCCAAAACCAGACGGGTGAGGAGGGTCAGGACCATGTGGAGGAGGAGTGACAGGCCCAGGCGAAGGAGGGGAGTAAAGATGAGACAGAGGAGGTGGGAAAATGATGAATGGAAGGAGGAGGGCCACGAGCAGGTGGAGGAGGAGGAGGCCCAGGACCAGACCGAAATGGGTTGGCCAAGACAAGGCAGAAGAAGAAGAAGAAGACGATCAGCAGAAGAAGTAGGGCCAGGATCTGGAGGAGGAGGAAGGCCAGGATGAGGCAGAGGAAGAGGACCTGAACCGAGGGAGGAGGAGGACCAAGACTAGGAGGAGAAAGGCGACCTAGATGGACGAGGAAGGCAAGTACCAGTTGGAGGTCCCAGAAGAGCCAGGATCTGCCCGAGGACGGGGGCCAGGACAAGGCGAACCTGAAGGAGCAGTGTTTGGTTAAAGAGGATTACCAGAATCAGGAAGAGTTGGGGGGCTGGAAAAAAAATGAGAAGGAGGAAAAAACCAGGATTAGGAGGAGGCGCAGGATCCAGCTGAGGAGGAAGGCCAGGATCAGGCAGAAAAGGAACGGGATCATGAGGAGGAAGATGGTGATGACCAGGCTAAAGGCAAGAACCAGTACCAAGCGGAGGATGAGGGCCAGTGCCAGGTGGAGGAGACAGATGGGGTAGGAGGGCCAGGACCAGGCAGAGGAGGATGGCCAAGTCCAGGTGGGTGAGGAGGGTCAGGACCATGTGGAGGAGGGGTGCCAGTCCCAGACGAAGGAGTGGAGTGAAGATCAGACAGAGGAGGTGGGAAAATGTTCATTGGGAGGAGGAGAGCCAGGAGCAGGCGGGGGAGGAGGCCCAGGACCAGTCAGATGTGTGTGTTGGGGGGGGGGGGGGGGCAGGACCAGGCAGAAGAAGAAGAAGAGGATCAGCAGAAGGAGGAGGGATAGGATATAGGAGAGAAGGAAGGCCAGCATGAGGCAGAGGAAGAAGACGTGGAACGAAGGAGGAAGAGGGCCAAAACGAGGTGGAGGCGACATAAATGGAGGAGGAAGTCAAGTACTAGGTGGAGGTCCCAGGAGAGCGAGGATATGGCCGAGGACGAAGGCCAGGACAAGGCGGAGCTGGTGGGCCAGTGTTTGGTTCAGGAGGATTACTAGTACCAGGGAGAGTTGTAGGGCCAGGAAAAGAACAAGAAGGAGGCCAGGATCAAGAGAAGGAGAAGGCACAGGGTCTAGCAGAGGAGGGGAGCCAGGGCCAGGCAGGGGAGGAACTGCATCATGAAGAGGAAGAGGGTTAAGACCATGCTGAAGGCGAGAACCAAGACAAGACCAAGCAGAGGATGAGGGCCAGTGCCAGGTGGAAGTGCCAGATGGGGAAGGAGGGCCAGGACCAGGCAGTGGAGGAGGAGTGCCAGGCCCAGGCGAAGGAGGAGAGTAAAGATGAGACAGAAGAGGTGGGAAATAATTCAATGGGAGGAGGACGGCCAGGTGCAGGTGGAGGAGGAGACTCAGGACCAGATGGATGGGGGTGGGTCAGGACAAGGCTGAAGAAGTAGAAGAGGACCAGAGGACGGAGGAGGGCCAGGATCTGGAGGAGAAAGAAGGCCAGGATGACGCCGAGGAGGAGGACCTGGATCGAGGGAAGAGCAGGGCAAAGACTAGGAGGAAGAGGAGGCGGCCTAGGTGGACGAGGAAGGCAAGAAGCAGGTGGAGGTCAAAGGTGAGCCAGGATCTGGCCGAGGACAAAGCCCAGGACTAGCCGGAGAAGGAGGGCCAGTGTTTGGTGGAGGAGGATTACCAGTACCAGGAAGAGTCGGAGGGCCAAGAAGGGAAAGAAAAGGACGGAAAAGAGCAAGAGAAAGAGGAGGCGCAGGATCTAGCAGAGGAGGATTGTCAGGACCAGGCAGAGCAGGAAGTGGATCCTGAGGAGGAAGAGTGTTAAGACCAGGCTGAAGGCAAGAACCAAGACCAAGCAGAGGATGAGGGCCAGGGTCAGGTGGAGGAGCCAGATGGGGTAGGAGGGCCAGGCCCAGGGGAAGGAGGAGAGTAAAGACGAGACAGAGGAGGTGGGCAAAAGATCAATGGGAGGAGGAGGGCCCGGGGCAGGTGGAGGAAGAGACCCAGGACCAGACGGATAGGGGTGGGCCAGGACAAGACCGAAGAAGAAGAAGAGGACCAGAAGAAGGAGGAGGGCCAGGATCTGTAGGAGAAACAAAGCCAGGATGACACAGAGGAAGGGGACCTGGATCGAGGGAGGAGGAGGGTAAAGACTAGGAGGAAGAGGAGGCGGCCTAGCTGGACGAGGAAGGCAAGTCCCTGGTGGAGGTCTCAGGAGAGCCAGGATCTGGCCGAGGACGAAGGCCAGGAGTAGCCGGAGTAGGAGGGCCAGTGTTTGGTGGAGGAGGATTACCAGTACCAGGAAGAGTTGGAGGGCCAGGAAAAGAAGAGAAGGACGGCCTAGACGAAGAAAAAGAGGAGGCGCAGGATTTAACAGAGAAGGAGTGCCAGGACCAGGCAGAGGAGGAACTCTATCATGAGGAGGAAGAGGGTGAAAACCAGGCTAAAGGCAGGAACCAAGACCAAGCAGAGGTTGAGGGCCAGGGTAAGGTGGAGGAACCAGATGGGGTAGGAGGGCCAGGAACAGGCAGTGGAGAATGGCCAAGACCAGGTGGGCGAGGAGGGTCAGGACCATGTGGTGGAGGAGGGCCAGGTCCAGGCGAAGAAGGGGAGTAAAGATGAGACAGAGGAGATGGGAAAGAATTCATTCGGAGGAGGAGAGCCAGGAGCAGGTGGAGGAGGAGGCCCAGGCCCAGACAGATGGCGGTGGTCCAGGACCAGGCAGAAGAAGAAGAAGAGGATCAGTAGAAGGGGGAGCGTTAGGATATGGGGGAGGAGGAAGGCCAGGATGAGGCAGAGGAAGATGACGTGGAACGAAGGAGGAGGAGACCAAAACTAGGAGGAGGAGTAGGCGACCTAGATGGAGGAGGAAGGCAAGTACTGGGTGGAGGTCCCAGGAGAGCCAGGGTCTGGCCGAGGACAAAGACCAGGACAAGGCGGAGCTGAAGGGCCAATGTTTAGTTCAGGAGGATAACTAGTACGAGGAAGAGGTGGAGGGACAGGAAAGGAACAAGGAGGCCAAGACCAACAGAACGAGGAGGCGCCGGATCTAGCTGAGGAGGTGGGCCAAGACCAGGCAGAGGAGGAAGTGGATCATGAGGAGGAAGAGGGTTAAGACCAGGCTGAAGGCGAGGACCAAGCCCAAGCAGAGGATGAGGGCCAGTGCCAGGTGGGGGAGCCAGATGGGGTAGGAGGGCCAGGACCAGGCAGTGGAGGATGGCCACGCCCAGGAGGGTGAGGAGGGTCAGGACCATGTGGAGGAGGAGTGCCAGGCCCAGGCAAGGGAGGAGAGTAAAGATGAGATGTCGGAGGTGGGAAAAAGATCAATGGGAGGAGGAAGACCAGGAGCAGCTGGAGGAAGAGACCCAGGACCAGACGGATGGGGGTGGGCCAGGACCAGGCAGAAGAAGAAGAAGAGGATCAGCAGAAGGAGGAGGGATAGGATATGGGGGAGAAGGTAGGCCAGGATGAGGCAGAGGAATGAAACGTTGAACGAAGGAGGGGGAGGGCCAAAACTAGGCGAAGGAGGAGGCGACCTAGATGGAGGAGGAAGGCAAGTACTCTGTGGAGGTCCCAGAAGAGCCTGGAACTGGCCGAGGACGGAGGCCACGACAAGGCGGAGCTGAAGGGCCAGTGTTAGGTTCAGGAGGATTACCTCTACCAGGAAGAGTTGGAGGGTCAGGAAAAGAACAAGAAGGAGGCCAAGACCTAGAGAAAGACAAGGCGCTGGATCTAGCTGAGGAGGAGGGCCGGGACCAGGCAGAGGAGGAACTAGATCATGAAGAGGGAGAGGGTTAAGACCAGGCTGAAAGCGAGAATCAAAACCAAGCAGGGGATGAGGGCCAGTGCCAGGTGGAGGAGCCAGATGGGGTAGGAGGGCCAGGACCAGGCAGTGGAGAATGGCCAAGACCAGGTGGGTGAGGAGGGTCAGGACCATGTGGTGGAGGAGGGCCAGGCCCAGGCGAAGAAGGAGAGTAAAGACGAGACAGAGGAAGAGGCAAAAAATCATTTGGAGGAGGAGAGCTAGGAGCAGGTGGAGGAGGAAGCCCATGACCAGACGGAAGGGGGTAGGCCAGGACCAGGTAGAAGAAGAGGACGAGGATCAGGAGAAGGAGGAGGGGCAGGATCTGGAGGAGGAGGAAGGCCAGGATGAGGCAGAGGAGGAGGACCTGGACCGAGGGAGGAGGAGGGCCAAGACTAGGAGGAGGAGGAGGCGACCTAGATGGACGAGGAAGGCAAGTACCAGTTGGAGGTCCCAGGAGAGCCAGGATCTGGTCGAGGACGAAGGCCAGGAGTAGCCGGAGTAGGAGCCCCAGTGTTTGGTACCAGGGGGATTACCAGTACCAGGAAGAGTTGGAGGGCCAGGAAGAGAAAGAGAAGGACGGCCAAGACCAAGAGAAAGAGGAGAAGCAGGATCTAACAGAGAAGGATTGCCAGGACCAGGCAGAGGAGGAACTGGATCATGAGGAAGAAGAGGGTAAGACCGGGCTGAAGGCAAGAACCAAGACCAAGCAGAGGATGAGGGCCAGGTTCATATGGAGGAACCAGATGGGGTAGGAGGGCCAGGAACCGGCAGTGGAGAATGGCCAAGACCAGGTAGGTGAGGAGGGGCAGGACCATGTGGAGGAGGAGTGCCAGGCCCAGGCGAAGGAGGGGAGTGAAGATCAGACAGAGGAGGTGTGAAAAAGTTCATTCGGAGGAGGAGAGCCAGGAGCAGGTGGAGGAGGAGGCCCAGGACCAGACAAATGGGGGTGGACCAGGACCAGGCAGAAGAAGAAGAAGAGGATCAGCAGACGGAGGAGGGATAGGATATGGGGGAGAGGAGCAGTCCCAAGACAAGACGGAAGGGGGTGGACCAGGACCAGGGAGAAGAAGAGGACGAGGATCAGGAGAAGGGGGCGGCCAGGATCTGAAGGAGGAGGAAGGCCAGGATGAGGCAGAGGAAGAGGACCTGGACCGAGGGAGGAGAAGGGCCAAGACGAGGAGGAGGAGGAGGCGACCTAGAGGGACGAGGAAGGCAAGTCCCCGTTGGAGGTCCCAGGAGAGCCAGGACCTGGGCGAGGACGAAGGCCAGGAGTAGCCGGAGTAGAAGGGCCACTGTTTGATAGAGGAGGATTACCAGTACCAGAAAGAGTTGGAGGGCCTGGAAAAGAACAAGAAGGAGGCCAAGACCAAGGGAAGGTGGAGGCGCAGGATCCTGCTGAGGAAGAGGGTCAGGATCCGGCAGAGAAGGAACTGGATCCGGAGGAAGACGAGGGTTAAAACCAGGCTAAAGTCGAGAACCAAGACCAAGGAGAGGATGAGGGCAAGTGCCAGGTGGAGGAGCCAGATGGCGTAGGAGGGCCAGGACCGGGCAGAGGAGGATGGCCAAGGCCAGGTGGGTGAGGAGGGGGAGGACCGTGTGGAGGAGGAGTGCCAGGCCCTGGCAAAGGAGGGGAGTGGAGATCAGACAGAGGAGGTGGGTTAATGATCATTGGGAGGAGGAGAGCCAGGAGCAGGTGGAGGAGGAGGCCCAGGACCAGATAGATGGGGGTGGGCCAGGACCAGGCAGAAGAAGAAGGAGAGGATCAGCAGAAGGAGGAGGGATTTGATATGGGGGAGAAGGTAGGCCAGGATGAGGCAGAAGTATAGAACGTTCAACGAAGGAGGAGGAGGGCCAAAACTAGGCAGAGGAAGAGGCGACCTAGATGGAGGAGGCAGGCAGGCAGGACTCTGTGGAGGTCCCAGAAGAGCCAGGATCTGGCCGAGGATGGAGGCCAGGACAAGGCGAAGCTGAAGGGGCAGTGTTTGGTTCAGGAGGATTACTAGTACCAGGAAGTGTTGGAGGGCCAGGAAAAGAACAAGAAGGAGGCCGGGACCTAGACGAAGACAAGGCGCTGGATTTAGCAGAGGAGGAGGGCCAGGACCAGGCAGAGGAGGAACTGGATCATGAAGAGGAAGAGGGTTAAGACCAGGCTGAAAGCGAGTACCAAGACCAGGCAGAGGATGAGCGCCAGTGCCAGGTGGAGGAGGCAGATGGGGTAGGAGGGCCAGGACCAGGCAGTGGAGTATGGCCAAGACCAGACGGGTGAGGAGGGTCAGGACCATGTGGAAGAGGAGTGACAGGCCCAGGCGAAGGAGGGGAGTAAATGTGAGACAGAGGAGGTGGGAAAATGATGAATGGAAGGAGGAGGGCCACGAGTAGGTCGAGGAGGTGGCCCAGGACCAGTCCGAAGTGGGTTGGCCAGGACAAGGCAGAAGAAGAAGAAGAGGATCAGCAGAAGTAGTAGGGCAAGGGTCTGGAGGAAGAGGAAAGCCAGGATGAGGCAGAGGAAGAGGACCTGAACCGAGGGAGGAGGAGGGCCAAGACTAGGTGGAGGAGGAGGCGACCTAGATGGACGAGGAAGGCAAGTACCCGTTGGAGGTCCCAGGAGAGCCAGGATGTGGCCGAGGACGAAGGCCAGGAGTAGCGGGAGTAGGAGGGCCCGTGTTCGGTAGAGGAGGATTACCAGTACCAGGAAGAGTTGGAGGGCCTGGAAAAGAACGAGAAGGCAGCCAAGACCTAGAGAAGGAGCAGGCGCAGGTTTTAGCTGAGGAGGAGGGCCAGGGCCAGGCAGAGGAGGAACTGGATCATGAGGAGGAAGAGTGTTAAGACCAGGCTAAAGGCGAGAACCAAGTCCAAGCAGAGGATGAGGGCCAGTGCCAGGTGGATTAGCCAGATGGGGTAGGAGGGCTAGGACCAGGCAGAGGAGGATAGCCAAGACCAGGTGGGTGAGGAGGGTCAGGACCATGTGGAGGAGGAGGGCCAGGCCCAGGGGAGGGAAGGGAGTGAGAATCAGACAGAGGAGGTGGGAAAAAAGTCATGGTGAGGAGGAAAACCAGGAGCAGGTAGAGGAGGAGGCCCAGGACCAGACAGATGGGGGTGGGTCAGGACCAGGCCGAAGAAGAAAATGAGGATCAGCAGAGGGAGGAGGGATCGGGTATGGGGGAGAAGGAAGGACAGGATGAGAAAGAGGAAGAGGACATGGAACGAAGGAGGAGGAGGGCCAAAGCAAGGAGGAGGAGGAGGCGAGCTAGATGGAGGAGGAAGGCAAGTACTAGGTGGAGGTCCCAGAAGAGCCAGGATCTGCCCGAGGACGGAGGCAAGGACAAGGCGGAGCTGAAGGAGCAGTGTTTGGTTTAAGAGGATTACTAGTACCAGGAAGCGTTGGGGGGCCTGGAAAAAAACGAGAAGGAGGACAAGACCAAGATAAGGAGGAGGCGCAGGATCCAGCTGCGGAGGAGGGCCAGGATCCGGTTGAGAAGGAACGGGATCATGAGGAGGAAGATGGTGAAGACCAGGCTAAAGGCAAGAACCAGGACCAAGCAGAGGATAAGGGCCAGTGCCAGGTGGAGGGGCCAGATGGGGTAGGAGGGCCAGGACCAGGCAGAGGAGGATGGCCAAGACCAGGTGGGTGAGGAGGGTCAGGTCCATGTGGAGTAGGAGTGCCAGACCCAAGCGAAGGAGGAGAGTAAATATGAGACAGAGGAGCTGGGGAAATGATCAATGGGAGGAGGTGGGCCAGGAGCAGGTGGAGGAGGAGACCCAGGACCAGACGGATGGGGGTGGGCCAGGGCAAGGCAGAAAAAGAAGGAGAGGACCAGAAGAAGGAGGAGAGCCAGGATCTGGAGGAGAAAGAAGGCCAAGATGACGCAGAGGAAGAGGACCTGGGTTGAGGGAGGAGGAGGGCAAAGACTAGGAGGAAGAGGAGGCGGCCTAGATGGACGTGGAAGGCAAGTACCGGGTGGAGGTCAAAGGTGAGCCAGGATGTGGCCGAGGACAAAGACCAGGACTAGCCGGAGAAGGAGGGCCAGTGTTTGGTGGAGATGGAATACCAGAACCAGGAAACGTCGTAGGTCCAGGAAAAGAAAGAGGAGGCCGGCCAAGACCAAGAGAAAGAGGAGGCGCAGAATCTAGCTGAGGAGGAGGGCCAGGACCAGGCAGAGGAAGAACTGGATCATGAGGAGGAAGAGGGTTAAGACCAGGCTGAAGGCAAGAACCACGACCAAGCAGAGGATGAGGGCCAGAGTCAGGTGGAGGAGCCAGATTGGGTAAGAGGGCCAGGACCAGGCAGTGGAGAATGGCCAAGACCAGGTGGGTGAGGAGGGTCAGGACCATGTGGTGGTGGAGGGCGAGCCCCAGGCGAAGAAGGAAAGTAAAGGTGAGACAGAGGAGGTGGGGAAACCATCATTGGGAGGAGGAGCGCCAAGGGCAGGTGGAGGAGGAGGCCCAGGAACATCCGGAAAAGGGTGGGCCAGGACCAGGCAGAAGAAGAAGAGGATGAGCAAAAGGAGGAGGTCCACGATCTGGAGGAGAAGGAAGGCCAGGATGAGGCAGACGAAGAGGACCTGAATCGAGGGAGGAGGAGGGCCAAAACTAGGAGGAGGAGGAGGTGAGGTAGATTTACGAGGAAGGCAAGTACCAGGTGGAGGTCCCAGGAGATCCAGGATCTGGCCGAGGATGAAGGCCAGGACAAGGTGGAGCTGGTGGGCCAGTGTTTGGCGGAGGAGGATTACCAGTACCAGGAAGAGTTCGAGGGCCAGGAAATGAATTCGAAGGAGGCCAAGACTAAGAGAAGGAGGAGGCACAGGATCTAGCTGAGGAGGTTGGCCAGGACAAGGCAGAGAAGGAACTGGATCATGAGGAGAAAGAGGGTTAAGACCAGGCTGAAAGCGGGAACCAAGACCAAGCAGAGGACGAGGGCCAGTGCCCGGTGGAAGAGCCAGATGAAGTAGGAGGGCCAGGACCCGGCAGTGGAGAATGGGCAAGACCAGGTGGGTGAGGACGTTCAGAACGATGGGAAGGAGGAGTGCCAGGCCCAGGCGAAGGAGGGGAGTGAAGAACAGACAGAGAACGAGGCAACAAGATTATTTGGAGGTGGAGAGCTAGGGGCAGGTGGAAGAGGAGGCCCAAGACCAGACGGAAGGGGGTGGGCCAGGACCAGGTAGTAGAAGAGGACGAGGATCAGCAGAAGGAGGAGGGCCAGGATCTGGAGGAGGAGGAAGGCCAGGATGAGGCAGAGGAAGAGTACCTAGACCGAGGGAGGAGGAGGGCCAAGACTAGGAGGAGGAGGAGGCGCCCAAGATGGACGAGGAAGGCAAGTACCAGTTGGAGGTCCCTGGAGAGCCAGGAACTGGCCGAGGACGAAGGCCCGGAGTAGCCGGAGTAGGAGGGCCAGCGTTTAGTGGAGGAGGATTACCAGGCCCAGGAAGAGTTAGAGGGCCTGGAAAAGAACCAGAAGGAAGCCAAGACCAAGAGAAGGAGGAGGCGCAGGATCTCGCTGAGGTGGAGGGCCAGGACCATGCAGAGGAGGAACAGGATCATGAGGAGGAAGAGGGTTAAGACCAGGCTAAAGGCGAGAACCAAGTCCAAGCAGAGGATGAGGGCCAGTGCCAGGTGGAGGAGCCTGATTGTGTAGGAGGGCCAGGACGAGGCAGAGGAAGATGGCCAAGAGCAGGTGGGTGAGGAGGGTCAGGTCCATGTGGAGTAGGCGTGCCAGACCCAGGCGAAGGAGGAGAGTAAATATGAGACAGAGGAGGTGGGGAAATGATCAATGGGAGGAGGAGGGCCAGGAGCAGGTGGAGGAGGAGACCCAGGACCAGACGGATGGGGGTGGACCAGGACAAGGCAGAAGAAGAAGGAGAGGACCAGAAGAAGGAGGAGATTCAGGATCTGGAGGAGAAAGAAGGCCAGGATGACGCAGAGGAAGAGGACCTGGATTGAGGGAGGAGGAGGGCAAAGACTAGGAGGAAGAGGCGGCGGCCTAGATGGACGTACAAGGCAAGTACCAGGTGGAGGTCAAAGGTGAGCCAGGATCTGGCCGAGGACAAAGACCAGGACTAGTCGGAGAAGGAGGGCCAGTGTTTGGTGGAGGAGGATTCCCAGCACCAGGAAAAGTCGGAGGGCCAGGAAGAGAAAGAGAAGGCCGGCCAAGACCAAGGGAAAGAGGAGGCGCAGGATCTAGCTGAGGAGGAGGGCCAGGACCAGGCAGAGGAGGAACTGGATCATGAGGAGGAAGAGGGTTAAGACCAGGCTGAAGGCAAGAACCAAGACCAAGCAGAGGATGAGGGCCAGGGTCAGGTGCAGGAGCCAGATTGGGTAGGAGGGCCAGGACCAGGCAGTGGAGAATGGCCAAGACCAGGTGGGTGAGGAGGGTCAGGACCATGTGGTGGTGGAGGGAGAGGCCCAGGCGAAGAAGGAGAGTAAAGATGAGACAGAGGAGGTGGGGAAAAGATCATTGAGAGGAGGAGAGCCAGGAGCAGGTGGAGGAGGAGGCCCAGGAACATACGGAAAAGGGTGGGCCAGGACCAGGCAGAAGAAGAAGAGGATCAGCAGAAGTAGGGGGTCCACGATCTGGAGGAGAAGGAAGGCCAGGATGAGGCAGACGAAGAGGACCTGAATCGAGGGAGGAGGAGGGCCAAAACTAGGAGGAGGAGGAGGTGAGGTAGATCTACGAGGAAGGCAAGTACCAGGTGGAGGTCCCAGGAGATCCAGGATCTGGCCGAGGATGAAGGCCAGGACAAGGCGGAGCTGGTGGGCCAGTGTTTGGTGGAGGAGGATTACCAGTGCCAGGAAGTGCTGGAGGGTCAGGAAAAGAAATAGGAAAAGAACAAGAAGGAGGCGAAGACCAACAGAAGGAGGAGGCGCAGGATCTAGCAGAGGAGGAGGGCCAGGACCAGGCAGAGGAGGAATTGGATTATGAAGAGGAAGAGGATTAAGACCAGGCTGAAAGCGAGAACCAAGCCCAAGCAAAGCATGAGGGCCAGTGCCCGGTGGAAGAGCCAGATGATGTTGGAGGGCCAGGACCCGGCAGTGGAGAATGGGCAGGACCAGGTGGGTGAGGACGTTCAGAACGATGTGGAGGAGAAGTGCCAGGCCCAGGCGAAGGAGGGGAGTGACGATCAGACAGAGGAGGAGGCAAAAAGATTATTTGGAGGTGGAGAGCTAGGAGCAGGTGAAGGAGGAGGCCCAGGACCAGACGGAAGGGGGTGGGCCAGGACCAGGTAGAAGAAGAGGACTAGGATCAGTAGAAGGAGGAGGGCCAGGATCTGGAGGCGGACGAAGGCCAGGATGAGACAGAGGAAGAGGAACTGGACCGAGGGAGGAGGAGGGCCAAGACTTGGAGGAGGAGGAGGCGCCCAAGATGGACGAGGAAGGTAAGTACCAGTTGGAGGTCCCAGGAGAGCCAGGATCTGGCCGAGGACGAAGGCCAGGTGTAGCCGGAGTAGGAGGGCCAGTGTTTGGTAGAGGGGTTTTACCAGTACCAGGAAGGGTTGGAGGGCCTGGAACGAGAAGGAGGCCAACACTACGAAAAGGAGGAGGCGCAGGATCTAGCCGAGGAGGAGGGCCAGGACCAGGCAGAGGAGGAACAGGATCATGAAGAGGAAGAGGGTTAAGACCAGGCTGAAGGCGAGAACCAAGACCACGCAGAGGATGAGGGCCAGTGCCAGGTGGAGGGGCCAGATGAGGTAGGAGGACCAGGACCAGGCAGGGGAGGATAGCCAAGACCAGGTGGGTGAGGAGGGTCAGGACCATGTGGAGGAGGTGTACCAGGCCCTGGCGAAGGAGTGAAGTGAAATCAGACAGAGGAGGTGGGAAAAAGGTCATTGGGAGGAGGAGAGCTAGGAGCAGGTGGAGGAGGAGGCCCAGGACCACACAGATGGGGGTGGGCCAGGATCAGGCAAAAGAAGAAGAAGAGGAGGATCAGCTGAAGGAGGAGGGATAGGATAGGATATGGGGGAGAAGGAAGGCCAGGATGAGGCAGAGGAAGAGGACGTGGAACGAAGGAGGTGGAGGGCCAAAACAAGATTAGAAAGAGGCGACCTAGATGGAGGAGGAAAGCAAGTACTGGGTGGAGGTCCCAGAGGAGCCAGGATCTGGCCGAGGACGGAGGGCAGGACAAGACAGAGCTCAAGGGCCAGCGTTTGGTTCCGGCGGATTACTAGTACGCGGAAGAGTTGGAGGGCCAGGAAACGATCCAGAAGAAGGCCAAGACCAAGAGAAGGAGGAGGCGCAGAATCTAGCGGAGGAGGAGGGCCAGGACCAGGCAGGGGAGGAAATGTATCATGAAGAGGAAGAGGGTTACGAACAGGCTGAAGGCAAGAACCAGGTCCAAGCAGAGGATGAGGGCCTGTGCCCGGTGGAAGACCCAGAAGGGTTAGGAGGGCCAGGACAAGGCAGAGGAGGATGAACAAGACCAGGTGGGTGAGGAGGATCAGGACTATGTGGAGGGGAAGTGCCAGGCCAAGGCGAAGGAGGGGGTGAAGATGAGACAGAGGAGGTGAGAAAAAGATCACTGGGAGGAGGAGAGCCAGGAGCAGGTGGAGGAGGAGGCCCAGGACCAGACAGATGGGGGTTGACTCGGACCAGGCAGAAGGCGAAGAAGATAAGCAGAAGGAGGAGGGATAGGATATGGGGGAGAAGGAAGGCCAGGATGAGGCAGAGGAAGAGAACGTGGAAGGAAGAAGGAGGAGGAGGCGGGCCCAAACTAGGAGGAGGAGGAGGCGACCTAGGTGGAGAAGGAAGGCAAGTACTAGGTGGAGGTCCCAGGAGAGCCAGGATCTGGCCGAGGACAGAAGCCAGGACAAGGCGGAGCTGAAGGGCCAGTGTTTGGTTCAGGAGGATTTCTACTACCAGGAAGAGTTGGAGGACCAGGAAAAGAATAAGAGGGAGGACAAGACGAAGAGAAGGGGGAGGCGCAGGATCTAGCAGAAGAGGAGGGCCGGGACCAGGCAGGGGAGGAACTGGATCCTGAAGAGGAAGAGGGTTAGGACCAGGCTGAAGGCGAGAACGAAGACCAAACAGAGGATGAGGGCCAGTGCCAGGTGGAGGAGCCAGATGGGGGAGGAGGGCCAGGACCAGGCAGTGGAGGATAGCCAAGACCAGGTGGGCGAGGAGGGTCAGGACCATGTGGGGGTGCAGGGCCAGGCTCAGGCGAAGGAGGAGAGTAAAGATGAGACAGAGGAGGTGGGAAAAAGATCAATGGGAGGAGGAGGGCCAGGAGCAGGTGGAGGAGGAGACTCAGGTCCAGACGGATGGGGGTGGTCCAGGACAAGGCGGCAGAAGAAGAAGAGGACCAGAAGAAGGAGGAGGGTCAGGATCTGGAGGAGAAAGAAGGCCAGGATGACGCAGAGGAAGAGGACCTGGAAATGCCTGGTCCTGGCCCTCCTCCTCAGCTAGATCCTGCGCCTCCTCCTTCTCTTGGTCTTGGCCTCCTTCTCCTTCTTTTCCAGGCCCTCCAACTCTTCCTGGTACTGGTAATCCTCCTCTACCAAACACTGGCCCTCCTCCTCCGGCTACTCCCGGCCTTCGTCCTCGGCCAGATCCTGGCTCTCCTGGGACCTCCAACTGGTACTTGCCTTCCTCGTCCATCTTGGTCGCCTCCTTCTCCTCCTAGTCTTGGCCCGCGTCCTCCCTCGGTCCAGGTCCTCTAACTCTGCCTCATCCTGGCCTTCCTCCTCCTCCAAATCCTGGCCCTCCTCTTTCTGCTGATCCTCGTCCTCTTCTACCTGGTCCTGGCCCACCCCCTTCCGTCTGGTCCTGGGCCTCCTCTTCCACCTGCTCCTAGCTCTCTTCCTCCAAATCTTCATTTTGCCTCCTCCTCTGTCTGATCTTCACACCCCTCCTTCGCCTGGGCCTGGCACTCCTCCTCCACATCGTTCTGAACGTCCTCACCCACCTGGTCTTGGCCATTCTCCACTGCCTGGTCCTGGCCCTCCTACCCCATCTGGCTCTTCCACAGGGCACTGGCCCTCATCTTCTGCTTGGGCTTGGTCCTCGCCTTCATCCTGGTCTTAACCCTCTTCCTCATCATGATCCAGTTCCTCCTCTGCCTGGTCCTGGCCCTCCTCCTCAGCTAGGTCCTGCCCCTCCTCTTTCTCTTGGTCTTGGCCGTCCTTCTCTTTCTTTTCCTGGCCCTACAATTCTTCCTGGTACAGGTAATCCTCCTCCACCAAACACTGGCCCTCATTCTCCGGCTTGTCCTGGCCTTTGTCCTCGGCCAGATTCTGGCTCACCTTTGACCTCCACCAGGTACTTGCCTTCCTCGTCCATCTATGCCGCCTCCTCTTCCTCCTAGTCTTTGCCCTCCTTCCCCCTCGATCCAGGTCCCCTTCCCCTGCGTCATCCTGGCCTTCTTTCTCTTCCAGATGCTGGCCCTCCCCCTTCTTCTTGTCCTCTTCTTCTTCTTCTGCCTTGTCCTGGCCCACCCCCATCCGTCTGGTCCTGGGTCTCCTCCTCCACCTGCTCCTGGCCCTCCTCCTCCCATCGATCTCTTTCCCACCTCCTCTGTCTCATCTTTACTCTCCTCCTTCGCCTGGGCCTGACACTCCTCCTCCACATGGTCCTGAACCTCCTCACCCACCTGGTCTTGGCCATCCTCCACTGCCTTGTCCTGGCCCTCCTACCCCATCTGGCTCCTCCAACTGGCACTGGCCCTCATCCTCTGCTTAGTCTTGTTTCTCGCCTTCAGCCTGGTCTTAACCCTCTTCCTCTTCTTGATCCAGTTCCTCCTCTGCCTGATCCTGGGTCCCCTCCTCAGCTAGATCCTGCGCCTCGTCCTTCTCTTGGTCTTGGCCTCCTTCTTGTTCTTTTCCTGGTCCTCCAACTCTTCCTGGTACTAGTAATCCTCCTGAAACAAACACTGGCCCTTCAGCTCTGCCTTGTCCTGGCCTCCGTCCTCGGCCAGATCCTGGCTCTTCTGGGACCTCCACATAGTACTTGCCTGCCTCCTCCATCTAGGTCGCCTCCTCCTCCTCCTAGTTTTGGCCCTCCTCCTCCTTCGTTCCACGTCCTCTTCATCTGCCTCATCCTGGCCTTCCTTCGCCCCCATATCCTATCTCTCCTCCTTCTGCTGATCCTCTTCTTCTTCTGCCTGGTCCTGGCCCACCCCCATCTGTCTGGTCCTGGGCCTCCTCCTCCACCTGCTCCTGGCTCTCCTCCTTCCAATGATCTTTTCCCCACCTCCTCTGTCTGATCTTCACTCCCTCCTTCGCCTGGGCCTGGCACTCCTCCTCCACATGGTCCTGACCCTCCTCACCCACTTGGTCTTGGCCATCCTCCTCTGCCTGGTCCTGGCCCTCCTACCCCATCTGGCTCCTCCACCTGGCACTGGCCCTCATCCTCTGTTTGGTCTTGGTTCTCGCCTCGCTCTCGCCCCCCCCCCCCCCCCCCCCCCCAATAATACCTGTCTGTACTCAAAGCAAACAACGAGTCCAAGGAGCACAAACACAAAAATAGCTGGAAGGAGCAGAGGCCGCAGGCAGGCCTCAGGATTTTGCGAGGCAAAGGTGTGGGTGGAGAGGCAGCACCAAGGAGAATCCAGAAAAGGTGGTGGGCAATAGGTGTAATTCATTAGTGTTCTCTTAGGATTTGGAACTTTTACCATTCCTTATTGGCTGTCCACCGGGTCCTATGTCCCGGGGCTCATAAATCTGGGAAACCTTTGATCGGTTTGTTTTCTTTCACTTTCACTCGAGTCCCGGCAGGGGCCGCCCAACAAATCTCCCTCGGGCAAGCCAGAGCTGAGAACATGGGTCGTGTCTTTCCGGGACTTTCAGTCAACTTTCCCCAAAAGGAGCTAGAGTTGGTGTTCTGGCCCACTTACGATACAGACACCTCCAGCGGCCGGAGAGTAGCAGGGAGTTCTGGGCGTCTTGACCAGGCACCATACTTTCGCCCGGGGGTCAATTCATCTCATACACCCTTCCACATGCACATACAGACTTCACAGCACAGCCGACCAGTTCTAGAATCCATGCAAGCACACCCATGTACACACACACCAGCCCAACACCACTTACTTCGGGGGGCTGGTAATTACCCAAAGATGGGGAGGCGCGGGGTAGACAGACAAAGACTCCGGGCCAACATTGTGTGTGCATTTGGTCTTAGTTTAACCTAGGGGAGAGAGAGAGAGAGAGAGAGAGAGAGAGAGAGAGAGAGAGAGAGAGAGAGAGAGAGAGAGAGAGAGAGACTCTTAACCAGAACGAGTGACCCTGTTCACGGGTCTTAACTTCCTGACCCTATCCACGGGTCCCAATTTCCCGACCCTATACACGGGTCCCCCGAGTTGCCGACCCTATCCATGGGTCGCCCCGGTCCCTCCATGGAACCAGGGATACTGACCGTGGAGCCCAAGACTCCAAACTCGCCTTACGGTCCACCGAACCGATGGGGAGGAGAGAGGCTTTCCCAAGGGTGAACTCACCAATGCCAGCGGGGGGAAAAACCTACTACCCAACCCGTGGTTCGCTGGACTTGCTGGCGGGTCCCTTCGTGGTCACCAAATTGTTGGACACAAATTTGTCCAGCTTGCTCTGCTGGTGCGAAAGAATGAGTCTTGAGGCAGTCAGTGTCAGCTTTGCAAAGGGTCAGAGCTCCTAGGAGCAAAGACCCGTTTATTTCCCTCATGGGGTTTATAAGGATTTTGTGAGGTTCAGGGGAGGAGTCAGGGTTCGCTGGAGGAACACCTTCTCATAGGTTGCTTTGTAGGACGCATCAATGGGTGATTGGTGCTCTGTGGGCAGGGAAGTGGAGGTTTGTCGGGTCGTCGCCTGGGGTTTTCTGGGTCCCAAGAGCCAATCCGGGCTCAGGCTGCGGCTTTGGCCCTAATAAGGAGCAGTGGGTCCGACTCCTTGGTCCTAGGGTTAGGGTTAGGACTAGGGTTAAGGTCATGGACACCAAACCCCACATGCACACTGCACTCCTCCGATTCTAGCCTTCTCACTGTACCCCTATCTCTACCTGTCTCTCTCGCCACCGACCGATCACCTATGGCTTGGAATGTCCTCCCTCCTCAACTCCAACAGACAATTACTCTCCTCTCCACATTTGAAGTCTTATTGAAGGCGTATCTCCTCCAAAAGGCCTTCCCTGACTAAGCCTTCCTTCCTCTTCTCCCATGTTCTTCTACGTTGCCCTGACCTGCCCTTTATATTCATCCCTATGACCCTGTGGACCATCCCCTTTTCCTCGATATGTTATCCAACCTTAGCTTCACTGATTCTGTCTTCTCCTGGTTCTCCTCTTATCTCTCTGGCCGCTTATTCTCATTCCTATTTTTTCGCTTATTCTTTTGCGGCCTCCTCCTTCTCCTCCCCTAACTGTAGAGGGGGTCCCTCAAGGTTCAGTTCTAGGGGGCAATGGCTAGTGTTAGAGATGGATTAGAGTCGGTGTCCTTGGGCATTTCGCTCAATCATATTTATTGAGCACTTACTGCGTGCCGAGAGCTGAACTAAGCACTTGGGACAATACAATATAATAAAATAAAAGACACATTCTCTGCCCAGCCCGTGCCCTGGGCCTCAGTTTCCTCATCTCTCAAATGGGGATTCAATCCCTGTTCTCCCTCCTATTTGGACTGTGAGCCCCGTGTGGGCCAGGGACTGGGCCCAAACGTCATCTGGTATCGACCCCAAACCTTGGCACAGTGCTGGGCACACAGTAAGTGGTGAACAGAGACTACAATTATTGTTAGTAATGTCATTATTGCTATTATTGAGAAATACCATCCACCAGAAACATCAGCTAGGGCTAGCAGTAGTATTAGGGTTAGTGTTAGTTTTACAGTTAAGGGTATGGTTAAAGCTAGGAAAAGGGTTAGGATTAGGGATAGGGTAAACCTGGGATTTGGGTTAGGGTTAGGGTTAGGGCTAGGGTTAGGGCTAGGCCTAGGGCTTGTATTGGGATAACTCATATAATTGGGGTTAGGGTTGGGTTTTGGCTTATGGTAAGGGTTAGTGCTATGGTTAGGATTCAAAGTTGGGCTAGGGTTAAGGTGAGGGTTAGCAATGGGTCTAGGTTTGCGTTTAGCGTTAGAGTTAAGTGAGGGGGTTACAGCCGGGGTAATGGTTAGGGTTTATGCTTAGGCTTATTTTTAGTGTTAGGGCTAAGGCCAGGGCACTGGCTCAAGTTAGAACCATTAGGGTAGAGTTAGCATTAAGGTTGGTGTTAGGACTGAGCTAGGGTTAGGGTTATAGCTAGGATTGGGATTAGTGTTGGGGTTAGTGTGAGGGCTAGGGCTAGCAGGAGTGTTAGGGCTAATGTTAGTTTTATGGTTAAGGTTATAGCTAAAGCTAGGGCAAGGGTCAGGGTTAGGGTTAGACCTGGGGCTGGAGTAATGGTTAGGGTTAGGGCTATGCCTAGGGCTTGTTTTAGAATTAGGTGTTGAGATAGGGTTAAGGTTGGAGTTTGGCTTATGTTAAGGTTTAGTGTTATGGGTAGGATTAGCAGTTGGTTAGGTTAGGGGCAAGGTTAAGGTTAGTGTTAGGGCTATGTTTTGGCCTAGGGTTAGGGTTTGGTTTAAGTTTAGTGGTAGGATTAGGGCTAGGGTTAGGGTTAGGGCTAGGGATAGATTTAAATTTAGTGGTTTGATTAGTAGTAGACTTAAGGCTAGGGCTTAAAATAGGATAATGGTTAGGGTTAGAGCTAGGACTGAGGCTTGCTTTAAGATAAGGTGCAGAGATAGGGTTAGGTTTATGGTTCATGGTTAGGGTTAGGGTTAGGGTTAGCAGTTGGGCTAGGGCTAAGCTTAGGCAGAGGGTTAGCATTAGGTCTGAGCTTGGGCCTAAGATTAGGGTTATGATTTGGGTTAGCGGTCGGGTTAATGTTACGGTTAGATATAAGCTTAGACTTAATGGTAGCCTTAGAGCTAAGGCTAGGGCCAGGGCAATGGCAAGCGTTAGAGATAAGGGTGAAGTTAATGTTAAGTTTGGGGTTCGGGCTGAGCTAGGATTGGGTTATGGATAGGATTGGGGTTAAAGTTATGGCTGGCATTAGGGCTAAACAGTAGTGTTTGAGCTAGTGTTAGCTTTATGGTTAAGTTTATGGCTAGTGCTAGGGTTAGGATTAGGAATAGTGTTAGCGTTAGGCCTGGGGCAAGGGTTAAGGTTAAGGTTAGGGCTAGGCTTAGGGCTTTTTTTAGCATTAGGTGTAGAGATCGGATTAGGGTTGGTGTTTGGCTGACGGTAAGGTTTAGAAGCAGCATGGCTCAGTGGAAAGACCGCAAGCATGGGCTTGGGAGTCAGAGATCATGGGTTCTAATCCCTGCTCTACCATTTGTCAGCTATGTGACTTTGGGCAAGTTACTTCACTTCCCTGTGCCTCAGTTACCTCATCTGTACAATGGGGATTAAGACTGTGAGCCCCACGTGGGACAACCTGATTACCTGGGCACCTTGGTGACCTCATTCGCTCCCACGGCTTCAACTATCATCTCTGCACTGGTGACACCCAAATCTACATCTCTGCCCCTGCTCTCTCCCCCTCCCTCCAGGCTCGCATCTCCTCCTGCCTTCAGGACATCTCCATCTGGATGTCTTCCCGCCACCTAAAACTCAACATGTCCAAGACTGAACTCCTTGTCCTCCCTCCCAAACCCTGCCCTCTCCCTGACTTTCCCATCACTGTTGACAGCACTACCATCCTTCCCATCTCACAGGCCCGCAACCTTGCTGTCATCCTCGACTCCGCTCCCTCGTTCACCCCTTATATCCAAGCCGTCACCAAAACCTGCCAGTCTCAGCTCCGCAACATTGCCAAGATCTGCCCTTTCCTCTCCATCCAAACTGCTACCCTGCTCGTTCAAGCTCTCATCCTATCCCATCTGGACTACTGTATCAGCCTCCTCTCCGATCTCCCATCCTAGTGTCTCTCCCCACTTCAATCCATACTTCATGCCGCTGCCCGGATTGTCTTTGTCCCCAAACTCTCTGGGCATGTTACTCCCCTCCTCAAAAATCTCCAGTGGCTACCAATCAATCTGCGCATCAGGCAGAAACTCCTCACCTTCGGCTTCAAGGCTTTCCATCACCTCGCCCCCTGCTACCTCACCACCCTTCTCTCCTTCTACAGCCCAGCCCGCACCCTCCACTCCTCTGCTGCTAATCTCCTCACCGTGCCTCGTTCTAGCCTGTCCCGCCGTCGACCCCCGGCCCATGTCATCCCTCTGGCCTGGAATGCCCTCCCTCCCAACATCCGCCAAGCTAGCTCTTTTCTTCCCTTCAAGGCCCTACTGAGAGCTCACCTCCTCCAGGAGGACTTCCCAGACCGAGCCCCCTCCTTCCTCTCCCCCGATCCTCCTCTCCATACCCCCATCTTACCTCCTTCCCTTCCCCACAGCGCCTGTATATATGTATATGTTTGTACATATTTATTACTCTATTTATTTATTTATTTATTTTACTTGTACATATCTATTGTATTTATTTTATTTTGTTAATATGTTTGGTTTAGTTCTCTGTCTCCCCCTTCTAGACTGTGAGCCCACTGTTGGGTAGGGACCGTCTCTATATGTTGCCAACTTGTACTTCCCAAGCACTTAGTACAGTGCTCTGCACACAGTAAGTGCTCAATAAATACGATTGATTGATTGATTGATTGATTACCTTGCTTCCCTCAGTAGCGCTTAGAACAGTGCTTCGCACGTAATAAGCACTTTACAAATGCCATCATTTTATTTATTCATTCATTTTTAGTAAGATTAGCAGTTGGGCAAAGGTTAGGGGTAGGGGTAGGGTTAGCGTCAGATCTAGGTTTGGGTCTAGGGTTAGGCTCAAGGTTGGGATTAGGGTTAGTATTAGGTATACAGTTAGCTTTATTGTTAGCATTACAGCTAGGTTTTGGCCTAGGGATAGAGTTTGGTTGAGGGTTAGGGGTAGTATTAGAGTTACAGTAAAGGCTGGGGTTGGTTTTAAGGGTAGTGTTTTGATTGATTGGGAAGTAGACTTAAAGCTAGGCCTTAGGCTAGAGTAATGGTTAGTTTTAGGGCTAGGCCTAGGGCTAGCTTTATGATAACTTGTCGAGATAAGGTTAGGATTGAGGTTTGGCTTATGGTGAGTTTTAGTGTTATGGTTAGGGTTGGCAATTGGACTAGGGCTAGGTTTAGGGAGAGGGTTAGCGATAGGTCTGGGTTTGGGCCTAGGGTTAGGGTTAAGGTTAGGGTTTGGGTTTGGGCTAGGAATAGTTTTAAGGTTAGCTTTATGATTGTAGTAGACTGAAGGCGATGTCTAAGGCTAGGGTAATGGTTAGGGATAGGGTTAGGATTAGGTATATGGTTGAGTTTAATGTTAGCATTCGGGCTGGGGCCAGGGCAATGGCTAGCATTAGAGTTAAGGGTAGAGTTAGTGTTAAGGTTGGCTTTAGGAATGAGATAGGATTAGGGTTATGGGTAAGACTGGGGTTAGGGTTAGGGCTGGAGTTAGTGTTAGGGGTAAGGCTAGCAGTAGTGTTAGAGCTAGTTTTAGTTTTATGGTTATGTTTATGGCTAGGGATAGGGCTAGGGTCAGGGATAGGGTTAGGGTTAGGGATAGTGTTAAGATTAGGCCTGGAGCTAGGGTAATGGTAAGAGTTAAGGTTAGGGCTAGGGTTAGGGATAGTGTTAGAGTTAGGCCTGGAGCTAGGGTTATGGTAAGAGTTAGGGATAGTGTTAAGGTTAGGCCTGGGGTTAGCATTATGGTTAGGGTTAGGGCTAGGGCTAGGGCTTTAGGTGTAGAGATAAGTTTACGGTTGGGTTTTGGCTTCTGGTAAGGCTTAGTTTTATGGTTAGGATTCACAGTTGGACTAGGGAAAGGGTTTGGGATAAGGTTAGCGTTAGACCTAGGTTGGGCCTAGGGTTAGGTTTTTGGTAGGGTTAGGGTTAGGATTAGAGCTAGAGTTAGTGTTAGGGTTAGGACTAGGAAAGGTGTTAAGGTTAGTGTTATGATTAGTAGTAGAATGAAGATTAGGCCTAAGGCTTGGGTAATGGTTAGGATTCGAGCTAGGTATAGGGCTGGCTTTAGGATACGGTGTAATGATAGGGTTAGGGTTGAGGTTTGGTTTATGGTGAGGTTTAGTGTTATGGTTAGGGTTAGACTTTGGGCTGGGGCCAGGGTTAGGGAGAGGGTTAGCTTTAGCTCTAGGTTTGGGCCTAGGGTTAGGGTTAAGATTAGGGTTAGACCTAGGGTTAGGTATACAGTAAGTCTTATTGTTAGCACTGGAATTAAGGCCAGGGCAATGGCTAGCATTAGAGATAAGGATAGAGTTAACGTTAAGGCTGGGGTTAGGACTGAGTTAGGGTTAGGGTTATGGATGGGACTGAGGTTAGTGAAAGGATTAGTGCTGAGAGGCGTTAGTGAAAGGATTAGGTTTAGGTCTAGGTTTGGGCCTAGGGTTAGGGTCAAAGTAAGAGTTATAGCTAGGTTTACAATTAGGTTTAGGTATACAGTTCACCCTATTGTTAGTGTTAGGGCTAGGGCTAGGGCAGTGGCTGGCGTTAGAGATAAGGGTAGAGTGAATGTTAAGGTTGGGGTTAGAGCTGAGCTAGGATTAGGGTTATGGGTAGGACTGAGTTTAGGGTTATTGAGAGGGTTGGGTTTAATTGTAGGTTTGGGCCTAGGTTTTGGGTCAAGGTTAGGGTTAGAGTTAGGTTTACAGTCAGGTTTAGGTATATGGTTAGCCTTATTGTTAGCATTAGTTCTAGGGATAGGGCAGTGGCTAGCGTTAGAGATAAAGGTAGAGTTAATGTTTAGATTGGAGATAAGGCTGAGATAGGATTAGGGTCAATGGTAGGACTGGGGTTAGGATTTGGGCTGGGGTTAGTGTTAAATCTTAGAACTAGTGGTAGTGTTAGGGCTAGTGTTAGTGTTATGGTGAAGGGTATGGCTAGGGCTAGGCCTAGGATCAGGGTTAGGGCTCGGGCTAGAGTAGGGTTAGGTCTGAGGCTAGGGTGATGGCTAGGGTTAGGACTAGGTCTAGGGCTTTTTGTAGCAGTAAATGAAGAGCTAGGGTTAGGGCTGGTGTTTGGCTGAGATAAGGTTTAGTTTTATGGTTAGGATTAGCATTTGGGCTAGGACTAATGGTAGGGAAAGGGTTAGCATTTGGTCTGGGTTTGGGACTAGGTTTTGGGTTAGGGTTAGGTTTAGGGATTATTTCAAAGTTAGCATTATGATTAATACTAGACTTAAGGCTAGGCCCAAGGCTAGGGTAATGGTTAGGGTTAGGGCTAAACCTAGGGCTAGCTTTCAAGTAAGGTATTGATACAGGGCTACGGTTGTAGTTTGGCTTATTTTGAGATTTAGTGTTATGGTTAGCGCTAGGGCTAGGGTTAGGGAGATTGTGTTAGTTCTAGTTTTGGGCCTAGGGTTAGGGTCAAGGTTAGGGTTAGAGGTAGGGCCAGGGTTAGGTATACAGTTTTGCTTATTGTTAGTGTTAGGGCTAAGGCCAGGGCAAAGGTTAGCGTTAGAGATAGGAGTTGAGTTAGTGTTAAGGTAGGTTAGGTCTGAGTTACAGTGTAGGTTATGGATAGCACTGGGTTATGGTTAGGGCTATGGTGAGCAGTAGTGCTAGGGCTAGGGTGAGCAGTAGTGTTAGTTTTATGGTTTAGTTTATGGGTTGTGTTAGGGTTCTAGATAGGGTTATTGTTAGGCTTGGGCCTAGGATGATTGCTATGTTTAGAGCTAGGTCTAGGTCTAGATTTAGGTCAAGGGTTAAAGTTGGGATTCGGATTTGGGCTAAGGATAGTTTTAAGGTCAGTGTTATGATTGGTAGTAGACTGAAGGCTAAGCCTAAGGCCAGGGTCATGTTTAGGGTCAGGGTTAGTCCTAGGTTTAACTTTGGGAAATGCTGTAGAAATAAGGTTAGGGTTGAGGTTTGGCTTATGATGTAGTTTAGTGTTATGGTTAGGGTTAGCAATCAGACCAGGGCTAAAGTTAGGGAGAGGGTTAGTGATGGGTCTAAGTTTGGGTCTAGGGTTAGACTTAAGTGGAGGGTTAGAGTTATGGTTAGGCCTAGGTATAAGGTTGGATTTATCGTTAGCATTAGGGCTAGGGCCAGGGCAATGGTAGCATTAGAGATAGGGGTAGAGTTAGTGTAAGGTTTGGGTTAGGGATGATTTAGGGTTAGGTTTGTAGATAGGATTGGGTTTAGGATTAGGGTTGGGGCTAGGGCTGGCAGTATTGTTAGTGCTAGTGTTAGATTTATGGTTAAGGGTATGGACAGGGCCAAGGTTAGGGCTAGGGTCAGGGATAGGGTTAGAATTGGTCCTGGGGCTAGGGTTATTGTTGGGGTTAGGGTTAGGGCTCAGCCTAGGGCTTGTTTTAGGGTTAGATATAGAGGTAAGGTTAGTGTTGGGGTTTCTCTTATCTTAAGGTTTAGTGTTAGGGCTAGGATTAGCAGTTGGATTCAGGCTAGGGTCAAGGATAGGATTAATGTTAGGTCTCGGTTGGTCTTGGGTTAAGTTTTGGGTGAGGGTTAGGGTTAGGATTAGAGCTAGGTTAGGGTTATTGTTAGTGCTAGGGCTAGGGCAAGGGTTAAGATTAGGGTCACAATAGGCCAGGGACTTCTTTTTGGATTTGGTGTAGAGATAGTGTTAGGGTTGGGTTTTAGTTGCTCATACGGTTTAGTATTTTGGTTAGGTGTGCCAGTTGGATTAAGGCTAGGGGTAGTGATAGGGTTAGCGTTAGGTCTCAGTTTGGGCCTCGGGTTAAGGTTTGGGTTAGGGTTAGAGTTCGGGATTGGGGTAAGGATAGTTTTTAGGTTAGTGTTATGATTAGTGGTATACTGAAGGCTAGGCCTAAGGCTAGGGAAAGGGTTTAGGGTTATGACTAGTCATAACACAGAGAAGCAGCATGGCTCAGTGGAAAGAGGTTTAGGAGTCAGCGGTCATGGGTTCTAATCCCGACACTGCTACTTGTCAGCTGTGTGATTTAAGGCAAGTCACTTAACTTCTCTGGGCCTCAGTTACCTCATCTGCAAAATGGGGATTACGATTGTGAGCCCCACGTGGGATTACCTTGTATTCCCCCCCAGAGTTTAGAACAGTGCTTGGCACATAATAAGCGCTTAACAAATACCATCATTATTATTATTATTAGCTTTAAGGATAGGGTGTAGACCTAGTGTTAGTATTGTGTTTTGGCTTCTGATGAGCCTTTGTGTTACATTTAGGGTTAGCAATTGGATTAGGGCTAGGATTAGGGAGAGGGTTAGCGCTAGGTCTAGGTTTGGGCCTAGGGTTTGGGTCAAGGTTGGGATTAGAGCTAGGGTTAGGGTTAGGGTTAGGTATATGGTTAGCGTTATTGTTAGTGTTAGGGCCAGGGCTAGGGTAGTGGCTAGCATAGATAAGGGTAGATTGAATGTTAGGGTTGGGGTTAGGGTTGAGCTAAGATTAGGGTTATGGATAGGATTGGGGTTAGGGTTATTGAGAGGGTTGTGTTTAGGTCTAGGTTTGGGTTTAGCTTTAGAGTCAGGGTTAGAGCTTGGTTTACCTTTACCCCAGTGTTTAGCACAGTTCTGGGCACATAGTAGGTGTATGATACCTGCCATAATTATTATTAGAAGAAGAAAATGGTGAAAGCTTTAATTTGTTTGTCCCAAGCCATGCAGAGTCCCCAAGCCCCACTGTCCTCAGTCCATTTGCCTCTCCTCCATTTTCAGAATTGGGTCTGGTTTGGAAGGAGCAGATTCCCAGGCTCTGCTCCCTGCAGCTGAGTGTGACCTCCAACAGGAGAAAGGGAAAAGGGAGAGAGAGGTCACCAGGTGCCTTGTTCCCTTCTTGTTCCTTTTTTGGGGATGACCTAGGTGCTGAGGCTGGAGTAAACCAAGGAAGAAATGAAGATATTCCCCTGGCTCTGTCAGAAATGGGATGTGTTTCAGAGGAATGTTAGTGAGAAAAAGAACTGTGGTATTTGTTATTAATAATAATAATAATGGTATTTGTTAAGCAGTTACTATGTGCCAGGCACTGTTCTAAGCACTGGGGGAGACACAAAGTTATCAGGTTGTCCCAGGTGGGGCTCACAGTCTTAATCCCCATTTTACAGATGAGGTAACTGAGGCACTGAGAAGTTAGCTTTCTTCCTTCCCTTCAAGGCCCTACTGAGACCTCACCTCCTCCAGGAGGCCTTCCCAGATTGAGCCCCTTCCTTTCCCCCTCGTCCCCCCTCCATCCCCCCGTCTTACCTCCTTCCCTTCCCCACAGCACCTGTATATATGTATACATGTTTGTACATATTTATTACTCTTTTTATTTATTTATTTTACTTGTACATATCTATTCCATTTATTTTATTTTATTAATATGTTTGGTTTTGTTCTCTGTCTCCCCCTTCTAGACTGTGAGCCCACTGTTGGGTAGGGACTGTCTCTATATGTTGCCAACTTGTACTTCCCAAGCTCTTAGTACAGTGCTCTGCACACAGTAAGCACTCAATAAATACGATTGATTGATTGATTGATTGATTGATTATAAAAAGAATAAGGTCAGTTACAGTCTCTGTCCCACACATGGGCTCACAGTCTAAGAGTGATGGAAAAATTATTTTATCCCTATTTTACAGAAAAGAGGCCCACAAACGTTGTGACAGTACCCAAGATCTCCCAGCTGGCCATTGGCAGAGCCAAGACTAGGACCCAGGTCACCTGATGTCCAGTTCCCTGCTCTTTTGTTAGACCACAGAAGAGCCACCGAATACCCAATGAATTTCCATTCCCCTTTGTTGTGTCAGTCCTTCAACCACCTTAGCACTTTTATGGAAAGTGGTTATTACATTTTCATTCATTCATTCATTCAATCGTATTTATTGAGCACTTACTGTGTGCAGAGCAGTGTACTAAGCGCTTGGGAAGTACAAGTTGGCAACAGAGACGGTCCCTACCCAACAGTGGGCTCATAGTCTAGAAGGGGGAGACAGAGAACAAAACAAAACATATTAAGGAAATAAAATAAATAGAATAAATTTGTACAAATAAAATAAATAAATAAGTAGAGTAATAAATATTAAGAGCTTACTATGAGCCAAGCACTACGGTGGATACAAGCAAATCAGGTTGGACACAGGCTGTCATTCATTTAATCGTATTTACTGAGCGCTTACTGTGTGCAGAGCACTGGACTAAGCGCTTGGGAAGTACAAGTCGGCAACATATAGAGACGGTCCCTACCCAACAACGGGCTCACAGTCTAGAAGGGGGAGACAGACAACAAAACAAAACATGTAGACAGGTGTCATAATAGTCCCATATGGGGCTCACAGTCTCAACCCCCATTTTACAAGATGAAGCAACTGAGGCAGAGAAGTGACATGACCTTAGGCAAGAGTGACCTTGGGCGTTGACTCCCTAACCTAGGCTCCTTCCACTATGTCATGCAGAGTGTTTAAACTATGAAATCCTTGTGGGCAGGGAACACTTCTATCAACTCAACTGTATCATTCCATCCCAGACACCTAGTCCTAGTTACCCGATAAACACTCCAGTTCCATCAGCCAATTTATTCATTTACAGCTTCAGAAAAGTCTTTTCTGAAGTCTAGAGAATCAGCCTGGCTCAGAGGAAAGAGCCGGGTTTGGGTGTCAGAGGTCATGGGTTCGAATCGCAGCTCCACCACTTGTCAGCTGTGTGACTTTGGGCAAGTCACTTAACTTCTCTGGGCCTCAGTTCCCTCATCTGGAAAATGGGGATTAAGACTGTGAGTCCAATGTAGGACAACCTGATTACCTTGTATCTTCCCAGCACTTAGAACAGTGCTTGGCACATAGTAAGCGCTTAACAAATGCCATTATTATTATTATTATTATTATTATTATTATTATTTTCCTTCATTGTATATGCCAATAGCTGGAATCTGCCCCCTCCCATTATTTTTCATCTAATAATAATAATGTTAGTAACTGTGATATTTGTTAAACACTCTTTGCCAGGCACTGTACTAAGTGCTGGGGTGGATATAAACAAATAGGGTTGGACACAGACCCTGTCCCATGTGGGGCTCACAATCTCAATCCCCATTTTATAGATGAGGTAACTGAGGCACAGAGAAGTGCAGTGACTTGCCCAAGACCACACAGCAGATAAGTGGTGGAGTTGGGATTAGACCCCCATGACCTTCTGATACCCAGGCTCATGCTCTATCCACTATGCCTTGCCTCCTCTCTTCTACCCTATCCCTTCTGTCTCACACTGTTTCTTTTTCCTCAGTTGTTGCTGATCATTTCTCCTCTCCTTCTACCTCACCTCCTGCAGTTCCTATAACTTTTTTTATGGTATTTGTTAAGGGTTTACTATGTACCAGTCATTGTACTGAGCTTTCATTCATTCATTCATTCAATTGTATTAATTAAGCCCTTACTGTGTGCAGAGCACTGTACCATGCCTCGGGAAATTACAATACAACAATAAACAGTGGCATTCCCTGCCAATAACAAGCTCACAGTCTAGAGGCAGGGAGACAGACATCAGTACAAATAAATAAAATTGCAGATATGTACATAAGTGCTATGGGGTTGGGAGGGGGAAGAGCAAAAGGATTAAGTCAGGGCGATGCAGAAGGGAGTGGGGCATGAGGAAAAGTGGGGCCTAGTCTGGGAAGACCTCTTGGAGGAGATGTGCCTTCAATAAGGCTTTGAATTGGGGAAGAGTGGTTGTCTGTCGGATTAGAGGAGGGAGGGCGATTAAGAACAGAGGCAGGACATTGGCTAGGGGCCGGCAGCGAGGCAGGCAAGAGTGGGGCACAGTGAAAAGATTAGCACTAAAGAAGCGAAGTATGCGGGCTGGGCTGTAGAAGGAGAGATACGAGGTGAAGTAGGAGGGTTCAAGGTGGTGGAGTGCTTTAAAGTCAATGGTGAGGAGTTTTGGTTTGATACAAAGGTGGATGGGCAACCACTGGAGTGTTTTGAGGAATGAGGTTATATGTCCAGAACGTTTTTATAGAAAAATGATCCAGGCAGCAGCATGAAGTGTGGACTGGAGTGGGGAGAGACAGGAGGTTGGGAGGTCAGCAAGGAGGCTGATGCAGTAATTTAGGTGAGATAGGACGAGTGATTGTATTAATGTAGTGGCAGTTTGGATGGAGAGGAAAGGTCAGATTTTAGTGAATTTTAGTGAATGAGTTCTCTAAGTGGAGTGAGTGTAGATTGAGAATAGAAGGAGGCCCAGAACTGAACCCTGAGGGACTCCCACAGTTAGTGGGTGGGAGTAAGAGGAGGAGCCTGCAAAGGAGAATGAGAATGAATGGCTATGGAGATAAAGCCTGGATTGGATATAAGAATATTAGTCTGGACTCAGTCCATGTCCCACATAGTGATTGGTCTTAATCCCTATTTTACAGATGAGGTAACTGAGACCCACAGACATGAATTGACTTCCCCAAGGTCACAGCAGAGCTGGAATTAGAAAACCCAGGTCCTTCTGATTTACAAGCCCAGACTCTTTCCACTAGGCCACTGCTTCTCTCCTCTCTGCATCTCAAATTTCCTCCTGCTTTCAGGAAATCTCTATTTGGGTGTCCCACCATCACCTTCAGCTCAAACATGTACTAAGCAGCACTCCTCATCTCCCCTCCCAAATATTCTCCTCCACTCAACATTCCCATTACAGATGACAATACCACCATCCTTACAATTTCTTAAACCCAAAACACTGTCAATGACTTAATCAATCAATCAATCAATGGTATTTATTGAGCATTTTCTGTGAGCACTTGGGAGAGTACAATAAAGGGTGTAGACTCAATCCCTGTACTCTAGGGATTTGTAGTCTATTGGGGGAGTCAGCCAATGAAAGACAAACAACTATCCCAAAGGTTAATTCCCCTCAATTTAATCAATTAAAGCTTGCTTAATGTGAATGTTTAATGTGTGCAGAACACTACACAAAGCACTTGAGAGAGTACAGTACAATAGAGTTGGTAGACACATTGCCTACTCAACATGGGCTTACAGTCTAGAAAGTTTACCTACCTCCTCTGTCTCATTCTGGTCTTTCTCCCTGATAACCTCATGGTCTGGCAAAAACTCCTCACCCTCGGCTTCAAGGCTCTCCATCACCTCGCCCCCTCCTACCTCACCTCCCTTCTCTCCTTCTACAGCCCAGCCCGTACCCTCCACTCCTCTGCCGCTAATCTCCTCACCGTGCCTCGTTCTCGCCTGTCCCACCGTCGACCCCTGGCCCATGTCATCCCCCTGGCCTGGAGTGCCCTCCCTCTGCACATCCACCAAGCTAGCTCTCTTCCCCCTTCAAGGTCCTACGGAGAGCTCACCTACTCCAGGAGGCCTTCCCAGACTGAGCCACCTCCTTCCTCTCCTTCCTCCCCCTCCCCATCCCCCCGGCTTTACCTCCTTCCCCTCCCCACAGCACCTGTATATATGTATATATGTTTGTACGTATTTATTACTCTATTTTATTTGTACATATTTATTCTATTTATTTTATTTTGTTAATATGCTTTGTTTTGTTCTCTGCCTCCCCCTACTAGACTGTGAGCCCACTGTTGGGTAGGGACCGTCTCTATGTTGCCAACTTGTACTTCCCAAGTGCTTAGTACAGTCCTCTGCACACAGTAAGCGCTCAATAAATACGACTGAATGAATCAAGGCTCTCCATCACCTCGCCCCCTCCTACCTCACCTCCCTTCTCTCCTTCTACGGCCCAGCCCGTACCCTCCACTCCTCTGCCGCTAATTTCCTCACTGTGCCTCGTTCTCGCCTGTCCCGCCATCGACCCCCGGCCCACATCATCCCCCAGGCCTGGAATGCCCTCCCTCTGCCCATCCACCAAGCTAGCTCTTTTCCTCCCTTCAAGGTCCTACTGAGAGCTCACCTCCTCAAGGAGGCCTTCCCAGACTGAGCCCCTTCCTTCCTCTTCCCCTCTTCCCCCTCTCCATCCCCCCATCTTACCTCCTTCCCTTTCCCCACAGCACCTGTATATATGTATATATGTTTGTACATATTTATTACTCTATTTATTCATTTATTTATTTATTTTACTTGTACATATCTATTCAATTTATTTTATTTTGTTAGTATGTTTGGTTTTGTTCTCCGTCTCCCCCTTTCAGACTGTGAGCCCACTGTTGGGTAGGGACTGTCTCTATATGTTGCCAACTTGTACTTCTCAAGCGCTTAGTACAGTGCTTTGCACACAGAAAGCGCTCAATAAATACGATTGATTGATTGATTGATTGATTGATGGATGAATGAATGAATGGTCCTCCCCATTTCATAGTACTCTTCCCTTTCAAATTAGAGGGACCACAGCTCTTGCCATTTTAAAAACCCTTCTGAAATCACATCTTCTCAAGTACATCATCCCCATTCAGTTCTTAATCTCCCCAAACCTTGGATTGGCCCCAGTGTTTCTCCAATACTTCTGTGCCACCCAGAATTTAATAATAATAATGATGGCATTTATTATGTGCTTATTATGTGCAAAGCACTGTTCTAAGCCCTGGGGAGGTTACATGGTGATCAGGTTGTCCCACAGGGGGCTCACAGTTTTAATCCCCATTTTACAGACCAGGTAACTGAGGCACAGAGAAATGAAGTGACATACCCAAAGTCACACAGCTGACAATTGGCGGAGCTGGGATTTGAACCCATGACCGTGCTCCAAAGTCCGTGCTCTTTTCCACTGAGCCATGTTGCTTCTCTGTACTGACAAAACCACAAAGCATTTTTACACACATCCTCTAGACCATAAGATCACTGTGGGTGAAGGTGGGGAGAGTGGTGGTTTGTTGGATATGAAGTGGGAGGGGGAGTTCCAGCTAGAGGGAGAATGTGGGCATAGAGATGTGGGGCAATGATCCAGGTGGCAGAGTGAAGTAAGCACTGGAGTCAGGAGAGACAGGAGGCAGGAAGGTCAGTAAGGAGGCTGATGCAGTAGTCCAAGCAGGATAGGATAAGTTCTTGTATCAATGTAGTAGCACTGTGAATTTGGAGGAAAGTGTGCATTTTAATGATATTATTCATTCATTCATTCATTCAATCGTATTTATTGAGCGCTTACTGTGTGTAGAGCACTGTACTAAGCGCTTGGGAAGTACAAGTTGGCAACACATAGAGATGGTCCCTACCCAACAATGGGCTCCATGATTATTGTGTGAAGAGCACTTATGAAGGTAGAACCATCAGAATTATGAAGGTAGAACCATCAGAATTTGGTGACAGATTGAATATGTGAGTAGAATGCAAGGGATGAGTTTAGGATAGTGCCAAGGTTATGGCCTTGTGAGACCAGGGGGATAGTGATGGGAGAGACAGTGGAGGATAGGGTTTGGGTGGGAAGATGAAGAGCTCGTTTTGGATATGTTGAGGTTAAGGTATCGGTGGGACATCCAAGTAGAGATGCCCTAAATACAGAAGGAATTGTGAGATTACAGAGAAGGAGGTGGATCAGGGCTCTTCTGCACAAGCTGCAGAGTGCTGCTGAAAGAAATCTAAGATATCAGGGACACCTTACCCACCTCAAGTTCATCCTTGTGTGATTTCACTCTGCCCTCTCCTCTGCCCAACAAAATTATTTCTCCATTCATATTGACTCCCAAGCCCACTGTCCTCACCAGTTGTTAGAGACATTTAATTCCCTCCTCAAATGTCCTGTCACCCTGCCTCTCCCATCTCTTGCTGCTAATGACCTGGCCACCTACTTTATTTAAGAGAAGCAGCGTGTTTTCTCTTAAGAGCACGGGCTTGGGACTTGGGTTCTAATCCCAGCTCCGCCACTTGTCTGCTGTGTGACCTTGGGCAAGCCACTTAACTTTTCTGTGCCTCAGTTCCCTCATCTGTAAAATGGGGATTAGGATTGTAAACCCCACGTGGGACAATATCTGATTACCTTGTATCTACTCCAGCGTTTAGTAGTGTTTGGCACATAGTAAGTGCTTAACAAATACCATTATTATTATTATTATTATTATTATTTTGAAAATCAAAACTATCTCACATTATCGCCCCAAAATCTTCCCTGCTCCTCTTCTGTCACTCCCTCCTTCTGCCTCTTCTTCAGCTCTCCCATCTTTTCCAGCAGTATCTCAAGAGGAGACTTCCTGCCTTCTTTCAAAATTCACCCCCTTTACCTGTGCAAAAAACCCCATACCTTCACACCTTATCAAAGCACTTGCCCCCTCCCTTCTTTGCTCCCTGACCACCACCTTCAGATGTTCACTCTCCAATGGCATTTTCCCCACCACTTTCAAACATGCTTATGTCTCCCCATTCCAAAAAAAAACCTTCCTTTCTTCATGGTTCCCTCCAGTTATCACCCCATCTTGCGCCTACCATTCCTCTTCAAATTCCTTGAGTGAGTTGTCTACACCCGTTGTCTCCATTTCCTCTGCTCCAGTTTTCTCCTTGACCCTTTCCAATCTGGCTTCTGACTCTTTCACACCACAGAAACTGCCCTCTCAAAGGTCACAAATGATCTCCTTGGCAAATCAAGGAGCCCCTACTCAAAACAGCCCCTACTCCACCCTAATCCTTCTCTGCTGCCTGGATCATTTTTCTACAAAAATATTAAGTCCATGTTTCCCTGTTCTTCAAGAACCTCCAGCCACTGCCCATCTGCCTCCACATCAAACAGAAACTTCTTACCACCGGCTTTAAAACAATCACCTTGCCCCTCCTATCTTGCTGTGCTGATCTACTACAACCCAGCCCACACACTTAACTCCTCTAATGCTAACTTTCTCACTATACTTCGATCTCATCTATCTCGCTGCTGACTTTTTACCCACATCCTGCTTCAGGAAAGGAATGCCCTCCTTCTTCATGTCCACCAATTACTCTCCCCACCTTCAAAGTCTTATTGAAGGCACATCTCTTCCAAGAGGCCTTCCTTCACTAAATTTTCCTTTCCTCTTCTCCCACTCCCATCTGCATCACCCTGACTTGCTCCCTTAATTCATCCTTTCTCCCAGTCCCATGGCACTTATTTTCATATGTGTAACTTAATTATTTATGTTAATGTATGTCTCCCCCCCTTACACTGAAAGCTCTTTGTGGGCAGGGAACTTATCTACCAACTTTGTTACATTATACTCTCTCAAGCATTTAGTCCAAGGCTTTGCACACAGTAAGTGCTCAATAAATATGACTGAATGATTAATTGCACAGGTAAACTTGGGAATCGTCTGCATGGTAGTTGAAGCCATGGGAGTGAATAATTTCTCCAAGGGAGTGAATATAGATGGAGAATATAAGGGAACACAGAACTGAGCATTAAGAGATTCCACTATGCACAGTAGATGCACATTAAGTATTATAGTTTGGTTGAAAAACTGATTCCTGCTCTTCCCCAACTGCCCTCTTCTCTCTCTACTGCTCCTCCACCTTCTCCATTCTCTCCTTCTCACTTATCCCACTAATAATAATGACGATATTCACTAAGAACTTACTATGTGCAAAGCACTGTTCTAAATGCTGGGGGGATACAATGTGATCATGCTGTCCCACGTGGGGCTCACAGTCTTAATCCCCATTTTACAGATGAGGTAACTGAGGCACAGAGAAGTTAAGTGACTTGCCCAAGGTCACATAGCTGACAAGCAGTGGAGCCAGGATTAGAATCTATGACCTCTGACTCCCAAGCCCGTGCTCTTTCCACTGAGCCACGGTGCTTCTTCACTACTTCTGCCCCTCCCTCTTCCTCTCTTGTTTCTGTCCCTTTATCTCTTTCCTCAATATCATTTTATTGCATCTTTATCCTGGGTATGAAAGGCCATTTCTGTATCATACTTATATTTTATTGCACTTTTTCATTAAGTGCTTTTGTGTTCTTATTCTCTGAATCTAGAACATGAGGGCTCGAACACCATTTGTATCTCCAATTAAGGCCTCTCAAGCATGGAGAGAGCTGCAGAGCTGAACGTGCATATATTTCTTAGTGGATCACAGGCTCCAGCATTTTTGGCAGGTATTCAAAGTGCCGCCCCCGCCATGATGCCTGGCACAATCATGTCTCATTTTGTGCAGGGTGCAAGCTGCAGATGTAAAACACAACAGTCTGCAGCAAAGCATTTCTTATTTGCTATTTTGTTGTGCCACCATTGCCCACTGGATCCATCTCTGGGCCCCGTGGTGACCGTAACCCTTGGGCTGGGTTAATGCAGTCACAATTCTGGGGCAGCCCCACCCACCCAGGCCTGACCCCTGGAGGGTCTGGCCATGAATAGAATTCCTCTTGCCCCATCTGAGGTTGATTTGGCAAGTGGCACTCTGGGGCTGCTATGGAGTGAGGATCCTGGGTCAGGCCAGGATCGCTGTTGACAGGGAGATGGCCTGACTTCCCGCTCTCTGTTGATAGCAGAGTGACAGTAGTGCAGGGTCCAGAGAAGCCTCTCAGTCTTGTGAGCAGCGTGTCAGTGCCCCGCCCTCATACCCATCCTCACCCACCCCAACCTCAAAGTACCTCTTTGTCTGGTATTCAATCTCCTAACAGGCTAAGCCACCAAGTCAGTTCCAGCCTGCACAAGGGTGTCATACAGACCCTGTCCAGACCCCCGTTCCTTGTGCCCAATTTTAATATTGATATTTTTCACCTTAAGACTCAGTCATCCAAAACTGATGTGCCCTGCATCTGGTCTCTATGGTCATGTTAACCCTACTGGGGGCCTGGGGCTAATGGATTTTGCAAGATCTCCCCACATGATATGAGGCATCATTCTATCACAGTGTGTATGATGACACTGGAGTCTCCCCGCAGCATAATAAAGTGCATTTGTTAAGCACTTACTACATGCAGAGCACTGTTCTAAGTGCTGGGGAGGATACAAGGTGATTAGGTTGTCCCACGTGGGGCTCACAGTCTTAATCCCCATTTTACAGATGAGCTAATCCAGGCACAGAGAAGTTAAGTGACTTGCCCAAAGTCACACAGCTGACAATTGGTGAAGCCGGGATTAGAACCCATGATTTCTGACTCCCAAGCCTGTGCTCTTTCCACTGAGCTACACTGCTTCCCAACTGATTAGCACCTGGCTAAGGACCCTTCCTCATCCTCACCCCTGCCCCCAGGGCACTCTCCCAGCCCCAAGGAAACTGATAGCTCATGGGGCTAACAGCATTTTGGTCTGGGTCAGATGCTTTCTTGGGGCTGCAGCTGGAGGGGTTCCCCATAGGTCAGCTCCCCCATTACCAGTGGTTTTTAGTGCAGGGAAAAGAGAGGATCAGTGATGGGTCAGTCCCCCTATTTCTTCTCCTCTCCCTGCAGGCTTGAGGGCTTTCTCTCTCCACCTACGAATTTCTGATGCTGAGCCAAGGATTTCCCAATCTATCAGTGGAATTTATTGTGCACTTTCTATGTGCAGATCACTGTAATAGACACTTGGGAGGGTGTAGTGGAGGTGGTAGACTAAATAGCTGGCCTCAGAGAGTGTCCAGTCTAGATGGGGAGACAGATAATCAAGTGAATTATAGACAAGGATAGTAATAAAGTTTATAAGATATGTACATAAATCCTCAGGTTTATGTGCAGAAGTGTTACTGGGTAGAGTCATTGAAATGCTTAGGTGGTGCAGAAGGACTGAAGTGGTAGTTGGGGCAGGGTTTAATCTGGGTGGGCAGGGGCTACAGCTGCTGCATTGCTGCAGTCATGGTTCCTGCATGTCTCCTGCACTCCACTCTGTCCCGAGCAGCAGACTAGAGTCCAGGGTGGAGGGGGAATTATTAGGGGAAGTGGGCTTCATACAGCCATGCCTTGAGGGAGGCTGGAGAGAGGGCTGCAGAAGCAGTAGCATCTCGGACAACTGTGAGAAGTTATGTTGTGAGGTGATCGAGGCCCCCCTCCTTCCCAAGCCCTGGGCTTCAGCTTTGTGAGCTCTGTGGGTTTAAACTGACCTTATCTGCTGCCCCACCTGGATCTCTGATTTGGCCAGGAGGCTCCTCTCATTGGCTCTTCTTTACCCTCCTCCCTCCTTTACATAACCCTCTTCCCCTCTGCTTGCTGGACTGTGGCTACTTCTGTAAAGTAAGACAATGGCCAGAGACAATTTTTCCCTCGTTCCCCTACCTTTCCCTTGTCCCCTTATGCCTCTTCTCTGCCCTCTCTCATTCTTTCTCTTACTCCTAGCTCCTCCTTCCTCCTCCCCTCCATCTGACTCTGAGCTCTCTCTCCCACTGTGGAAGCTGGCACTCCTGGGTTCCTGGGTTCCTGAGGGCAATAATTTTGGGCTCTATCTCACTGCCTCTGGAGCTGCAGCAGCATTAACTGCTACTGCTGCTGTGCCACTGCTGCTTCATCCTACTCTCCAGTATCTCCATGCCCTGGTCTCCTCTTCTCACTCCTCTTCCTCCACCTTACCCTCCTCCCCCTTCCTCCTCCTCTTCCTCCTATTTTAGATGGTATTTAAATGCTTACTATATATCAAACAATGTACTAAGAATTGATGTAGATAAATTATAATCAGGTTGGGCACTGTTCCTGTCCTTCCTGGAGCTCACATTCTAAGTGGGAGGAAGAACAAGTTTGGAATTTCCATTTTATAAATGGGAAAATTGAGGCTCAGAGCAGTGATGTGACTGGCCCAAGGTTACACAGGAGGCAAGTGACACGGCTGGATTAGAACCCAAGTTCTCTGACTCCTAATTCTGTGTTAGTTCTGTTGACCAGGCTGCTTTCTCCTCTCCCTCTTCCTCCTCTCCCTCCTGGTCCTCATCCTCATCTTTTTTGGCATCCCTCCTGTACATCTTCCTCTCCTCCTTGCTCCTGGAGCAAGAGATATGGATGATACCTCCCAGCCCAGCCCTGACTGACTTGGAGAAAGAATATGAGCCTCACTCTTTCCCTGCTCTCTGTTCCCTGCTCCTGAGGCCAGGCCCAGGACTCAGCTAGCACTGGAACTCAGGGAGACCTCCTCCTCCACTCAAGTAAGAACCTCTGTGGAGGCTTGTAGTGAGGGTCTGGCTCCATTGGTGCAGCTTTAGCGGGGCAGTGGTGGTGTAAGGGGCTGTAAGCAGCAGTCCAGGTAGATTGCAAATTTACTGGGATGTGAAGTGTAGCCATAAAGTATACAATTTCAGGTTGTCACCGATCAATCATATCTATTGAGCACATACTGTGTGGAGTGCACTATGCTAAGTGCTTGAGAGAGTACAGTATAAACAGAGTTGGAAGACACATTCCTTGCCAAAACGAAGTCGCATGGCCTAGTGGGTAGAGCATAGGCATGGAAGTCAGAAGGACCTGGGTTCTAATCCCAGAGCCACCACTTGTCTGCTATGTATGACCTTGGGCAAGTCACTTTACTTCTCTGTGCCTTGGTTACCTAATCTATAAAATGGGGATTAAGACTGTGAGACATGGACTGTGTCCAGCCTGATTACCTTGTATCTACCCCAGTGCTTAGTAGAGTGCCAAGCACATAGTAAGCACTTAACAAATACCATATAAAGAAACAAATAAGACAAAAAAGAGCTTACAGTCTAGTGGGGGATATGGACATAAATGCAAACAAATAAATTATGGTTATGCACATAAGTGCTGTAGAGCTTAGGGAGGGATGAATAAAGGGTGCAAATCCTAGTACCTTTGACCTGAGCGGACTAGAGAAAAGTAGAGGGTGGGAGCTATTACCTAGCTGCCCTGTGGGGATGTCTGGCTTGTTGTGATGGGGGCTCCTGGGTGGACATTGCCCCTAGGTGAAGCTGCTTTTGGGTGGATGGCTCGGGTGGTGAACTGCCTGATGGCAAGGTGGGGAGGCACTTGGCACTCTGAGAGTCAGTTGTGTGCTGCAGACTGTAAGGGCGGAGTTGGAGGGGCTGAGGCAGGTGGAGAGAGTCGCTGATGAGGCATTGAAATGATGGTGGGAAGCAGTCCTATTTCCAGCCCCTTGACCCCTGCCGCCTCCACGCAGCCCCTGCCTCTGAGGGAGAAAGCACATAGAGGAGAACACCCATTTGGAGAGGAAAGAGATGAACTCTAGCTGGAATCCAGAGCCCTGCAGATGCCCAGATTCCTCCTTGTGGCCCTCACACCCACTTCCCTTGCAGACACAATGGATGTGGTCTTCCCTGCCATCTCTGTTTCTGGTCTTCCTTCTCCCTTTTCCACTTCAGTTTTGTCATCTTCCCCAGGAGCTCAGTTTCTTGTGGAAGAAACCTGGTGAATGAGATGGATGGAGCTTGGGATTTCCACCCCCACAGTGATCTGGACCCACCACAAGACACAAGACATTCATTGATTGATCAGTGCCACTCAGTGGCATTCATTGAGCACTTACTGTGTGCAGAGCACTGTACTAAGCACTTCGGAGAGTACAACAGAATCCTATTGTAGTTGCATTGCAAATGTGGTTGGCAAAGTAGATTTAACCAGGGACAACATTTTCCAATGACAGCAAGAATCTCCTAGAGAGAATGAGAAAAAACATACAAAGAACCTCTGAGCACAATGCCCAAGAGAGAAAGGCAACATGCTGTTCCCAGCCTATGAAAGTGGGGCCTCTTTTGTGCTGATCCTGCTGATGCAGCACCCAGCGGCCAGGATATATAACGTGGTGGGCCCCGTTGGGACCCCAACACTGATTGCTGCAAACACCGGCTGACAAGCATGGGGAAGGTGAGCCCGGCACGGGGGGTGAGGGAGCCAATGGGAGCTGTGGGGGCGCCGAGAGGGTCAAGGTGGCTGAGGGGGGGCAAAGAGGGATGAGGTGGCCAAGGGGTCTGAGCAGCCTCTGCACTAGAGCTGCCCTTCTTCCTCGACAGATCATCTTCTATGAGGACAGGGCCTTCCGGGGCCGCTGCCATGAGCGCAGCAGCAACCACTCCAACCTGCAGGCCTACTTCAGCCGCTGTAACTCCATCCGTGTGGAGAGCGGGAGCTGGATGGTCTATGAGCGGCCAAACTACCTGGGTGGCCAGTACTACCTGCGCCCTGGAGACTACTCTGACTACCAGCACTGGATGGGCCTCAGTGATGCCATCCAGTCCTGCCGCCTCATTCCTGCTGTGAGTATCCATGCCTCTGCACTCCCAGGCTCAGGGAGACAGGGATCCCCAGGGCTTGTTCCTCCAGCTGCAGCAGGACTGTCCATTATTGGGTGGAACACACTGGGAGAAACAGGAAAATGGGGCCATAGCCCCTGTGGCCAGTGGAATCACATTGTTTCAGAAGCAGGGTGTGGCTCTAGTTTGCCAGACCAGCCTAGTAGGAACTATAGGGGTCAGCATGTAAAGCTCATCGTTACCATATACTTCCTGAAAATGGGACACTGGGACCACTGGGACTGAGGCACCATCAGCATTCCCTCTGAAATGCTAATGAGCTGATGGAGTGTTTCCAGTATGGAAACACTATGTAGAGCCACTTAGGGACAAGAGTCTGGCCCCCCGATCCACCCCCGACATGTTATGTCATCATCCTTGGTATTTATTGAGCACTTACTGTATGCAGAACCCTGTACTAAGTATTTGGGAGGGTGCAATACTACAATATTGGTGGACATGTCGCTGCTGTTCTCCAACCAGCTAATTCCCAGCCCTATCCCTCATTGATCCCTAACAGACATGATGTGGCCTAATGGGAAGTTTTTGTTCACCTGGAGTTTTTTGGAAAATTAACAGCAGCCACAAAGCCACTGGACAGCAGGATGACCTTGTGACTGCTTCTGTGGCTGTTGGGTGGCTCGCAGTCCCAACTGGAGGGAGCGGGGAGGGACCGGGGGGTGCAGCCAAGATGGTCACAATTAGGCAGCTCACAGCATCTCTCACCCCTTCCCGCGGGCCGACAGTCCAGCACCCACAGGATCCGGCTGTATGAGAGGGAGGACCAGAAGGGCCAGATGGTGGAGCTGAGCGATGACTGCCCTTCTCTTTATGATCGCTTCCAGCTGACTGAGGTCCCCTCCATTAGCGTGCTGGAGGGCTGCTGGATCCTATACGAGATGGCCAATTTCCGGGGCAGGCAGTTTCTGCTGCGGCCTGGACAGTATGGCCGCTTCCCGGACTGGGGGGCTGCCGATGCCAGGGCTGGGTCTCTGCGACGTGTCCTCGACCTGTACTGAGACCTGCTTTGCCAGCATTTCTCCATCTGTCAGTGAATAAAGTATTTCCTGTGTGTTGCAGTACTGATGGACTCCTCCTATTTTTGCCTTTGGCACAGTGGGGTCCTGAGAAGATCAGCATGGCCTTGTGAAAAGAGCAAGGGCCTGAGAGTCAGAGGGCCTGTGTTCTAATCTCTGCTCTGCTTCTTGCCTACTATAAGACCTTGGGCAAATCACTTATCTTCTCCATGCCTCAGTTTCCTCATCTGTAAAATTGGGGTTAAATACCTCTTTCTCCTTCCTACTTAGCCTGTGAACCCCACATGGGATGGGGACTGTGTTCAACTTGATTATATTGCATCTTCCCCAGCACTTACTACAGCACTGGCACATACTAAGCATATATCAAATACCACAATTATTATCACTTTTTAGGGTAGGAGAGACATGGATGAGTTCAAAGGGAGAAGTCAAGAAATTCTCAGAGACTGCAGGTGAAGGTGATAGGAAGGAAATGAAGCAGAGCTGGCACAAGAGTTTTTGTAAGTGAGAAGCGATGGGATCAGAGCCACAGGTTGGGGCAGTGGTGTAGACTTTGAAAGTAGAAAGGAGATTCCCCCACTTGAGAGACAATTGAGAAGGATGAGATAGTGGATGTGGGAGTGAGAAGAAATAGGGCAAAGGAGAGGGAGATTTCAGAGAATTCTCTGCTGATGGTTTCAATTTTGTCAACAAAGTAGTTGGTATGGTCATTGGGGCAAGAGGGGTTTTGTACTGGGATATGTGGGGTCTCAGGAGGTTGTTACAGGCCTAGAACAAAATACTTTATGCTACAGGGCAGTAAAACTGAGGCAGAGGCTGAGAAGCATAGTATTAGTAATAGTAGTAATAGTGTAAGTAGTAGTAAGAGAAGCTGTGTCATCTTGTGGAAAGAACATGAGCCAGGAAGTCAGAGGACCTAGATTCTAATCCCCCTCCGCCACCTGTCTGCTGTGTGACTTTGGGCAAGTCACTTGACTCCTCTTTGCCTCAGTTACTACATTTATAAAATGAGAATTAGGGCTGTGAGCCCCATGTAGGACATGGACTGTGTCCAACCTAGCATGGCCTAGTGGATAGAGCACAGGCCAACTCAGAAGGTCATGGGCTCTAATCCCGCCTCTGCCACTTATCTGCTGTGAGAACTTGGGCAAGTCACTTCAATTCTCTGTGCCTCAGTTCCCTCATGTGTAAAATGGGAATTAAGACTGTGAGCCCTGAGTGGGACAGGGAACTATGTCTAATCTAATTATTTAATTGCCTGGCACATAGTAATTATTATTATTGTTATCTTGTATCTACCCCAGTGCTTACTATGTGTCACTTAACAAATGCCATTTTAAAAAAGTAGTAGTAGTAGTAGAATTTTACTCAATCACCTTGCCCCCCTCCTATCTTACTTTGCTGATTCCCTACTATAACCCAGCCTACATACATCACTCCTTTAATGTCAACCTACTCACTGTACCGATCTCATTTATCTTGCCACTGACCTCTCTCCCATGTCCTGACTCTGGCCTGGAACTCCCTCCCCCTTCACATCTGACAGACAATCACTCGCCCCACCTCTCAAGCTTTATTAAAAGCACATCTCCAAGAGGCCGTCCCCAACTTCGGCCTCATTTCCCCTACTCCCTCTGCCTTCTGTGCCACCACTGCCCTTGGATCTGTACCCTTTATTCATCGCACTCTCAGCCCCTTGGCACTCATGTTTACATCTGCAAAGTATTCATTTACATTAATGTCTGTCTCCCTCTTTAGACTGCAAGCTCATTTGGTATATTGTACTCTCCTAATCATGTATTCTGCACACAGTAAGTGCTTAATATATGTAATTGATAGTAGTAACAATAGTAGTAGCGTGGCTCAGTGGAAAGAGCCCGGGCTTTGGATTCAGAGGTTATGGGTTCAAATCCCGGCTCCACCACTTATCAGCTGTGTGACTTTGGGCAAGTCACTTAACTTCTCTGGGCCTCAGTTATCTCATCTGTAAAATGGGGATGAAGACTGTGAGCCCCCCGTGGGACAACCTGATCACCTTGTTAACCTCCCCAGAGCTTAGAACAGTGCTTTGCACATAGTAAGCGCTTAATAAATGCTATCATTATTATTAGTAGTAGTAGTAATGATGGTATTTATTGAGCACCACTGGGAGAAACACACTGTTCTAAGCAATCCAGAAACATGAGACACTTTCCCTGCCTTCAAGGAGCTTACTTATATTCGGGAGAGGAGACAGATATGAAGTCTACGTGCAGAGTAATTAAAACGAATCATTGATAGTGCAATTGAATATATGTAAGTACACATATAGTCCAGCAGGGGGCAACATGGTCTCAGCCTTTCCACTCCACAAGATTTAAGCATTGGACCAGGGATCTCCCCTTCCCCCATAATCCAGGGGATGGGCAAGGCAGGGAACCTGATGACATTTATTAAGCGCTTACTATGTGCAAAGCACTGTTCTAAGCGCTGGACACCAACAGAAATAGCATCACCTCCCATACATTTTAGAGTGTTGGAAATGTAGCTCTTGTAACTGTTGGATCAATTAATTAAAGACTGCAGCCTCTAAGGTCTTTGAGGGCAGGGAACATGTCTACTAACTCTGTTGTATTCTCCTAACCGCTTAGTACAATGCTCTGCACACAGTGAGCAGTTATTAAACATGATTGATTGATTTATAGAACATTTAACTGTACAAACCACTTTAGTAAGCACTTCGACGAGTACACCAGAGTTGGTAGACATGATTTCTGCCCTCAAGGAGTTTACCCTTGTCAGTATGCTAAGAAATAGGATGAAGAGGAGAAGGAGGGGGTTGTAATATTAAGTGCTGTGTGCAGAACACTGTACTAAATTCTGAGAGAAAATATACAGGGTTGAATTAGACACGGTCACTATCAATCAATAAATCAGTGGTATTTACTGAGTGTGTTGTGCAGAGTATTGTACTAAGAGCTTGGGAAAATACATACAACAGAGTTGGCAAGCACGTTCCCTGTCCACAACAAGGGTGGGGGACTCACAATCTACAATGGCTTCTTCAACCACAGTGCTCTTCGGCTTTTTATTGTGCTCATCATTGTTCCCATGTCCTTATGTGCTCCAATCTTTCCTCAAGTGCCCATTGCCAACCCCTTTCTCAGACCCCATTCCTAGACCACGAGCCCCCTTGGAATCAAGGACTCTGTCTCAATTATCCTTTACTGTATTCTCCCCCTGCCCTTAGTACAGAACTTTGCACCCAGTTGGTGCTCACCAGTGAACTCATTCATTTGTATTTATTGAGCAATTACTGTGTGCAGAGCACTGTACTAAGCACTTGTGAGTGTACAGTACAACAATAAATGGTGACATTCCCTGCTCACAACGAGCTCACAGTTTAGAGGTGGGGAGACAGACATTAATATGATGATAATAATAATAATAACGATGGTACTTGGTAAGTACTTACTATGTGCCAAGCACTGTTCTAAGTGCTGGGGTAGATACAAGGTAATTAGGTTGCCCCACGCGGGGCTCACAGTCTTAATCCCATTTTATGGATGAGGTAAATGAGGCACAGAGAAATTAAATGACTTGCCCAAAGTCACACAGCTGACGAGTGGTGGAGCCGGGATTAGACCCCAAAGTCTCTGACTCCCAAGCCCTTGCTCTTTCCACTATGCCATGCTGCTTCTCTAAAATAAGTAAATAAATTACAGATAGATACATAAGTTCTGTGGGGTTGGGAGGGGGGATAAAAGAAGGGAGCAAGTCAGGGTGGCGCAGAATAGAGATTCAGAGAGAGAGAGAGATAGATGAGATCTAGGTACAGTGAGAAGGTTAGCATTAGAGGAGCGAAGTGTGAGGCCTGGGTTGTAGTAGGAGAGTAGTGAGATGAGGTAGGAGGAGGCAAGGTGATTGAGTGTTTTAAAGCTGATGGTAAAGAGATTCTGTTTGATGCAGAGGTGGATGGGCAACCACCGGAGGTTCCTGAGGAGTGGGGAAAGAGTGGGGAAACATGGCCTGAACGTGGGAGTCAGAGATCATGGGTTCTAATCCCAGCTCTACCACTTGTCAGCTGTGTGACTTTGGGCAAGTCACTTAACTTCTCTGTTCCCTCATCTGCAAAATGGGGATTAAGACTGTGAGCCCTATGTGGGACAAACTGATGACCTTGTATCTACCCCAGTGCTTAGAACAGTGCTTGGTGCATAGTAAGCGCTTAACAAATACCATCAACATCATTATTATTATTGTGACCTAGAGGGAAGAAGCTGGAGGCAGGGAGGCCAGCAAAGGAGGCTGATGCAGTTAGTTTGGGCTTCCGCCTAGCACTGTGGCCAGCAGTGCATGGCCACATGAGGTCTGGATCTGCCCTTCATCCTGGCCCATTCTGGCAAGCATGTGTGGGGCCCAACAGGGGTTGGGGGAAGAAGGCTGACTCCTCACTGACTGTGAGCCTAGGACTGGGCGGGGGTTGGGGGGAGGGGAGAACACATTTATTTATGACTAATGGCCCCAAGATCACTTGCTGCACACCAGGTGGCTGAATCTGTTAGCGGTGCAGCCCAGACCCCCTAGGTCACTGGTGTATGCGGGTGGGTGATTGGTGGAGTGGGTGGACCTAGGCCTGGATAGCATTCAAAGAAGCGTCGGCAGTTGCTTAGGAATATTTTCTTCAAAGGAGCTAAGCAATATTCCACTACAGTAGACTGTATTCCTCTAGATTGTGAACTCACTGTAGGCAGGGAATGTGTCTACCAATTCTGTACATTGCACTCTCCCATGAACTTAGTACAATGCACTGCACAGAGTAAGCACTCAATATATGTGATTGAACTGAATGAATGAATGAATGGTATAGTAGACATAGCAGCAGAACCAATTTGCACTGGAGAACTGGGCACCAGGCCACAGTTTCTGCTCCGGTAGAGCAATCTTGAGGCTCCCTTCCCTGGGGCTGCTGCTATCTCGACACCCGAGCTGGGCCCAGCCGGACTGCCGGACTGCCTCATTGGGTCCCTGCTCTGGCCTTATCTTTCCATTCGTGCCCAATTCTCCAGTCAGCAGCAAGATAATAGTAATGATTGTGGTATTTGCTAAGCACTAGGGTAGTTATTAGGTAACCACATTAAAACCAGTCCCTGGTTCCACAAACGGCTCACAATCTTAGGGAGGAGAGGTATTGAATCCCCATTTTACAGATGAGAAAACAGGTTACCAAGAAGTTAAGTCACTTGCCCAAGGTCTATGGTGGGCAAGAGGCAGAGTCGGGATTATTCATTCATTCAGTCGTATTTACTGATCACTTACTGTGTGCAAAGCACTATACTAAGTGCTTGGCAGACTACAATATAACAATAAACAGACACATCTCCTGCCCACAGTGAGCTCTCAGACAAGAGGTCCCCTGACTCCCAGTCTTGTGGACTTTCCACTATACCACAGAAGTCATGGTTTCCAGTCCAAGCGACTGCCTCCATGAACCTTTGCTTCCTGTACCCTCTCTAAAATCCAATTCAGGGAATCAAATATGTGCTTGGGCTGGATTGCTGGTTTTACTTTGTTTTCCTGGCTTCTCTGAATGTAGAAGTCGGAGGAAAATAGCTGACTTTAGCTGTGATCCGCTCAATAAATGCGACAATGAAAGAATGGTCTCTGATCTGCTCTACTTCCTCGGCAACTGAGGGTACATTGTATTTCCCTTCTCTTCCTGGTTATAGTAACCTGGCTTCCAATTGTCTGGTATCTCAGTTCACTTCCAACTCAGAATCTGTCTGAGTTGCCTGCCTTGCTCAGGGCCAGGAGATGGGGGAGAAAGAGAAGAGGAGAGTAAAGGGGAAAAGGAAGGGGAGGAGAACAGAAGGGAGAAGGGCATGGAGATGATGAGGGGAGAAGATGGGAGAGTAGGGAAAGAGAAGGTGATGAGAGGGAAAGGGAAGGGGAAAGGGAGGAGAGGAGAAAAGAGAGAAGGGAAAGGAGTCAGAGAGAAGGAAGGTTAGAGGAGGGAAAGGGAAGGGATAAGAAGGGGAGGAGGAGGAGAACAGATGAAGGGAAGGGAAGGGAAAGGAAGGGGAGAGGAAAAGAGGAAAGGGAAGGGAATGGAAAGGAAGAGGAGAGGAAAAGAGGAAAGGGAAGGGAGGGAGGGGGAAGGCAGAGAAGGGTGAGCAGGTGGGCTGTTGTAGGCCCTATGCCAGCTGTGGCTTTCCTGGCACCCAGGTAGATCTACCGCCAGCTCCATGAGGCTGCTCCAACGAAAAGTAGTACCACCACTCTGGGCCTGGGGGATCCAGGGAGCAGTAGATAGAGTGGAGGCCTGCAGGAAAGGGGTCGCAGCCAGGTTACTAAGACTCTGGAAGTGGGCAGAGGATGGTTGCAGACACCAACACTACTCTGGCACTCCTGCAGTCACCCTAGGCCCCTGTCCTTGAAAACCACCAGCAGAGGGAAGACTTGTTACTGCGGTGTGAAGTCAGCAGCAGTGCTGGTAGAGAAGCCGCATGGCTTAGAGGAAAGAGCATTGGCCTGGGTTAATCCCGGCTATGCCACTTACCTGCTGTGTGACCTTGGGAAAGTCACTTAACTTCTCTGTGCCCTAGTTTCAATACCTGCTCTCCCTCCTACTTGGACTCTGAGCCCCATCTGGGGTAGGGTTTCATAATGGACAGACCAGTGTCCAGATGATCTGGCCCCTGTCCTTTACCATACTGTGTCACAAGCCTCTACGCCTGTTATTCATATTCAGCTCTCAGCCTCCCCCTGTTGTGACTCTTCCCACCAGGTTCAGCAGTTTAGGTATTCAAGCATTCTAATTTGCACAGACCTGGGTAGGGAACAGTGAATAGGTCAGTGGCTCACCCCAGTACAAATGCTCTGAAGTTAGTATATTTCTGCAAAATGGCATATATGGCATCATCACACAGGGTAATAATAATAATAATAATAATACCAATAATAATAATAATGGCATTTGTTAAGCGCTTACTATGTGCAAAGCACTGTTCTAAGTGCTAAGCACTGTTCTAAGTGCTGGGGAGGATATAAGGTGATCAGGTTGTCCCACATGGGGCTTTCAGTCTTAATTCCCATTTTACAGATGAGGTAACTGAGGCACAAATAAGTTAAGTGACTTGCCCAAGGTCACACAGCTGACAAGTGGTGAAGCTGGGATTTAAACCCATGACCTCTGAATCCTAAGCCCGGGCTCTTTCCACTGCGCCACGCTGCTTCTCTGCAGCAGGTATCCTCTGCAGTCTCTCATTTCCTCCTGCCTTCAGTACATCCGTATGGAGTAGAATTGCAACTACCGACTCTATTGCATTATACTTTCCCAAACACTTATAGCACAGTAAGCATTCAATAAATAGCATTGACTGATTGATTGGGATGCCCCTTTTATTTCACCCAAGCACTCACCTACAGGTCACAGTCAACAATTTACAGTTCACATGCCTTAACCATCATCCTAGCAAAAGAATCAATCAATCTTAATTATTTAATGCTTACTGTGTGCAGAGCATTGTACTAAGCCCTTGGGAGAGTACAATATAACAAAGAGGAAAGGTAGGGAATAGTGGTGGTGATAGTATTAAGAATAATGATAATAATAATCATTATTGGGGACCTACTAGATGGCAAGCACTGTTCTAAGCACTGAGTAGATACAAGTTAATCTAAGTAGGAGGGAGTAGGATTTAATCACTATTTTACAAATGAGGTAACTGAGGCATAGAGAAATGAAGTGATTTTCCCAAGGTCACACAGCAGACAAGTGGTGGAGCCGGGATTAGAAGCAAGGTCCGGTGACACCCAGGCCTTTGCTCTTTCTGCATACTAGGCTCAGAGCATCTAATATTCAGTACTCTATGCCAAGTGGGCATTCAATAAATAATACCACTACTCTGTCAATAGTATTTATGGAGCACTTACTCTGTGCAGAGCACTTGGGAGAGTACAATATAACAGACACATTCCCTGCCCACAACAGGCTTATTGTTTAGACAGGGAGGCAGACATTAATATAAATAAATGAAATTACAGATATGACCATAAGTGCTGTGGGGCTGGGAAGGGGGGAAGACTTAAGGGGGCAAATTAAGGCAAAACAGAAAGGGGTGGGAGAAGAGTAAAGGAGGGTTTAGTCAGGAAAGGTGTCTTGAAGATGTGGCTTTGAAGGTGGACAGAGTAATTGTCCGAATCGAAGAGGGAGAGCACTCCAGGGCAGAGGCAGGACATGGGCAGGAGGTTGGCAGAGAGAGACACGAGATCAAGGTACAGTGAGAAGGTTAGCATTAGAGGAGTGCAGTGTGTGGGCTGGGTTGCAGTAGGAGAGTAGTGAGGTGAGGTAGGAGGAGGCAAGGTGATTGAGTGCTTTAAAACTGATGATAAGGAGCTCCTGTTAATGTGGGCCTGGGTGGGCAATCACTGGAGGTTCTCGAGGAGTGGGGAAACATGGCCTGAATGCTGCCTGGATCATTTTTTTTTTTTTTTTTACAAAAATCAGAGTGAAGTATGGCCTGGAGTGGGAGGAGACAGGAAGCAGGGAGGTCAGCAAGGAGACTGCTACAGTAATCAAGTTGGGATAGGATAAATGCTTGGATTACTGTGGTAGCTGTTTGAATGCAGAGGAAAGGGCAAATTTTAGTGATATTTTGAAGGTCGAACCAAGAGGATTCAGTGATTTAGTAGTAGTAGTAGTACTTCCACTCCTCTAATTCTCTTTTTGACTCCCTCCAATTTGGTTTCTGCCCCTTTACTTCAAAGAAACTGCCCTCTCAAAGCTCACAAATGATCTCCTTCTTGCCAAATCCAGCAGCCTCTACTCCATCTTAATTATCCGCAACCTCTCAGCTGTCTTCAGCACTGTTGACCACACCCTTCTCCTGAAAACATTATCTAACTTTGGCTTCACTGAGGCTGTCCTCTCCTGGTTCTCCTATTATCTTTCTGGCTGCTCCATCTCAGTTTCTTTTGCAGGCTCCTCCTCTGCTTCCCACCCCCTAACAGTGGGAGTCCCACAAGACTCTGCCCAAATCTACATCTCCAGCCCCAGTCTCACTCATCTTCTGCAGTTTCTCATTTCCTCCTGCCTTCAGTACATCTCTACTTTGGATGTCCCATCTCAAACTTAACATAAAACAGAACTCCTTAGATTCCCACACAAAGTTGTCTCACCCATGACTTTCCCATCACCACTGTAGACAGCATCATCATCATCAATTGTATTTATTGAGCGCTTACTGTGTGCAGAGCACTGTACTAAGCGCTTGGGAAGTACAAGTTGGCAACATATAGAGACAGTCCCTACCCAGCAGTGGGCTCACAGTCATCAGCATTCTCCGTCTCACATGCCTATAACCTAGGCATTATCCTCGACTCATCTCTCTCACTCAACTCATATATTCATTGTCATCAAATTCTGTCAGCTCAACCTTCACAACATCTGCCACCACATTATGCTGAGCACTTATCCTATCCCGCCTTGATCATCAGCCTCTTTGCTGACCTCCCTGACTCCTATCTCTCCTCCACTCCAGTCTTATTTGCCCAGATCATTTTTCTACAAAACCATTCAGTCCAGTCCAGTCCTAATCCTGGCTCTGCCATATGTCTGTTGTGTGACCTTGGGCAAATCACTTCACTTTTCTGTGCCTCAATTAACTAATCTGTAAAATGGGGATTAAGAGTGTGAATCCCATGTGGGACAGGGACTGTGTCCAACCTGATTAACTTGTATGTACCCCTGCACTTAGAACAGTGCTTGGCATGTAGTAAGCACTTAACAAGTACCATAATTATTACTATTATTATGCTTCCCCATTCAAGAACCTTTGGTAATTGCCCATCCACCATCAAATCAAACAGAAACAGCTTACCAAAGACTTTAAAGCACCCAATCACCTTACCCCCTTCTAAGGTACCTCCTTACTATGACCCAATCCACACACTTCCTTCCTCCAATACTAACCTACTCACTATACCTCAATCTCTTCTACCTCACCACCAACCGCCTCCTCCATTCTTCCCTCTAACTGCCATCTTCAACTATCCATTCCCTAATGGCTTCTTCCCCCCTGCTTTCAAACATACCCATGTCTCCTCTATCCTAAAAAAAAACCTCCCTTGACCTCATGGCTCTCTCCAGTTATCACGTCATCTCCCTCCTACCTTTCCCTTCCAAACTCCTTGAGCGAGTTGTCTACACGGGCTGTCTCAAGTTCCTCTCTTTCCATTCTCTCCTTGACCCCCTCCAATCTGGCTTCCATTCCCTTCATTCCACAGAAACGGCCCTCTCAAAGATCACAAAAGATCTCCTTCTTTACAAATCCAATGGCCTCAACTCCATCCTAATCCTCCTAGACCTCTGCCTTCAACCCTGTAGACCACACCTTTCTCTTGGAAACATTATCCAACCTCGACTTCACTGACACTGTCCTCTCCTAACTCTCCTCCTATCTCTCTGCCCGCTCATTCTCAGCCTCTTTCACGGGCTTGTCCTCTGCCTCCCACCCCCTAACTCTGGGTGTCCCTCAGAAGCGCAGACCTGGGTCCCCTTGTATTCTCCATCTACAACCACTCCCTTGGAGAACTCATTTGCTTCCATGGCTTCAACTATCACCTCTATGCAGCTGCTACCCAAATCTACATTTCCAATCCTGATCCCTCTTCCCTCTGTGCAGTCTCACATTTTCTCTTGCTTTCAAGACATCTCTACTTGGATGTCCTCCTGTCATTCAAACTTAACATGTCTAAAACAGAATTTTGTCCTCCCTCTGACTGCTCCAACACTGGAGATGGCACCACCATCCCTCCTGTCTCACAAGCCCAAACCTTCGGCATTACTGTTGACTCCTCTCTCTCATTCAACCCACATATTCAATCCATCACTAAATCCTGTTTGTTCGACCTTCACAATATCACTAAAATCATTCATTCATTCATTCATTCAATCGTATTTATTGAGCACTTACTGTGTGCAGAGCACTGTACAAAGCGCTTGGGAAGTCCAAGTTGGCAACATATAGGGACGGTCCCTACCCAACAGTGGGCTCACAGTCTAGAAGGGGGAGACAGAGAACAAAACAAAACATATTAACAAAATAAAATAAATAGAATAAATAGGTACAAATAAAATAGAGTAATAAATCCGTCCAAACATACATACATATATATATATATATATATACAGGTGCTGTTGGGAGGGGAAGGAGGTAAGGGGGGAGGGGGAGGAGGGGGAGAGGAAGGAGGGGGCTGAGTGTGGGAAGGCCTCCTGGAGGAGGTGAGCTCTCAGTAGGGAAAATGGGGGAGAATCCCCCCCAGGCCCAAGGCCCTCTTCTCCATCCAAACTACTACCATGTTAATCCAATTACTTATCCTATCCCATCTGCATTACTGCATCAAGCTCTACATCCTGTCTCTCCCCACTCCAGCCCCTACTTCTCTCTGCTGCCCAGATCATTTTCCTTCAAAAACGTTCAAGCCACGTTTCCCCTTTTTACAAGAGCTTTCAGTTGTTGCCCATCCAACTCGGCATTGAACAGAAACTCTTCACCATTGGCTTTAAAGCACTTAATCACCTTGCTCCCTACTACCTCCACTGATTACTCTCCTACCACGACCCTGCCCACACAGTTCACTCCTCTAATGCTAACCTTCTAACTGTACCTCAATCCCATCTACCTTGACCCTGACCTCTGGCCCACATCCAACCTCTGGCCTGGAATGCCCTCCCTTCTCATATCCGATAATTACCCTCCCCCCTTTCAAAACTTTATTGAATGCACATCTCCTCCAAGAAGCCTTCCCTGACTAAGCCCTCCTTTCCTCTTGTCCCATTTCTGTCTGTGTTACATGACTTGCTCCCTTTATTTATCCCCCCTCCCAGCCCCACAACACTAATATGCATAGCTGTAGTTTCATTTATTTACGTTAACATCTGTCTCTCCCTCTAGACTGTAAGCCTACTCTGGGCAGAGAATTTATTCATTCAATTGTATTTATCAAAGTCTGAACACCAAGCCAACCTTGTTCACTTTGAATTTATCCTTTCCGGTCTTCTCCTCTGCCAGGCAAAACAACTTTTCCTCTCTCATTGACACCCATGCCCATCAGCCCCACCAGCTGTTCCGGACATTTAACTCCCTCCTCAGGCCCCCTGTTCCTCCCCCTCCTCCATCCCTCACCCCCAACGATCTGGCCTCCATTAGTAAAATTAACACCATCAGGTCTGAGCTCCCCAAAGTCACCCCACCTCCTTCTCCAACCCCCCCACTCTCAACCCTCTCCGCTACTCTCCCATCCTTCCCAGCAGTATCTTCAGATGAGATCTCCCTTCTCTCAAGTGCTACTCCATCCACCTGTACTTCGGACCCCATTTCCTCTCATCTTTTGAAAACTCTCGCCCCTTCCCTCCGCCCCTCCTTAACTTCCATCTTCAACCGCTCACTCTCCACCGGTTCCTTCCCCTCTGCCTTTGAACATGCCCATGTCTCCCCATCCTAAAAAAACCCTCTTGACCCCACTGCTCCTTCTAGTTATTGCCCTATCTCCCGCCTACTCTTCCTTTCCAAACTCCTAGAGCGAATAGCCTACACTCACTGCCTCAAATTCTTCAACTCCAACTCTTTCCTAGACCTCCTCCAATCTGGCTTCCATCTCCTACACTCCACTGAAACTGCCCTCTCAAAGGTCACCAATGACCTCCTTCTTCCCAAATCCAGTGGCTCCTATCCTATCCTAATCCTCCTCAACCTCTCAGCTGCCTTTGACACTGTGACCACCCCCTTCTCCTCAAGCAGCATGGCTCAATGGAAAAAGCATGGGCTTGAGAGTCAGAGGTCATGGGTTCAAATCCTGGCTCTGCCAATTGTCAGCTGTGTGACTTTGGGCAAGTCACTTAACTTCTCTGTGCCTGGTACCTCATCCATAAAATGGGGATGAAGACTGTAAGCCCTACGTGGGACAATCTGATCACCTTATATGCTCTCCAGTGCTTAGAACATTGCCTTGCACATAGTAAGCACTTAACAAATGCCAACATCATCATCATCAACATGATAACCAACCTTGGCGTCACAGACTCCGTCCTCTCCTGGTTCTCCTCATCTCTCTGGCCATTCATTCTGTTTCCGTTGTGGGCTCCTCCTCCCCCTCCTATCCCCTTACTGTAGGGGTTCCTCAAGGGTCAGTTCTTGGTCCCCTTCTGTTCTCCACCTATACTCATTCCCTTGGTGAACTCATTTGCTCCCACGGCTTCAACTTTCATTTCTATGCTGAGGACACCCAAATTTACATCTCTGCCCCTGCTCTCTCTCCCTCCCCTCAGGCTCGGGTCACCTCCTGCCTTCAGGAATCTCCATCTAGATGTCTGCCCGCCATCTAAAACTCAACATGTCCAAGACTGAGCTCCTTATCTTCCCTCCCAAACCCTGTCCTCTCCCTAACTTTCCCATCACTGTTGACGACACTACCATCCTTCCCATCTCACAAGCCCGCAACCTTGTTGTCATCCTTGACTCCACTCTCTCATTCACCCCACACATCCAATCAATCACCAAAACCTGTCGGTCCCCCCTCCACAACACAAAGATCCACCCTTTCCTCTCCATCCAAACCGTTACCTTGCTGGTTCAATCTCTTATCCTATCCCGACTGGATTACTGCATCAGCCTCCTCTCTGATCTGCCATCCTCCTGTCTCTCCCCGCTTCAATCTATACTTCACTCTCCTGCCCGGATTATCTTTGTACAGAAACACTCTGGGCATGTCACTCCCCTCCTCAAAAACCTCCAGTGGTTGCCTGTCAATTTACGAACCAAGCAAAAACTCCTCACTCTTGGCTTCAAGGCTGTCCATCACTTTGTCCCCTCCTACCTCACCTCCCTTCTCTCTTTCTACAGCCCAGCCTGCACCCTCCTCTCCTCTGCCACTAACCTCCTCACTGGGCCTCGTTCTCTCCTGTCCCACCGTTGACCTCTGGTCCACGTCCTTCCTCTGGCCTGGAATGCCTTCCCTCCACACACCTGCCAAACTAGCTCTCTTCCTCCCTTCAAAGCCCTACTGAGAGTTCACCTCCTCCAGGAGGCCTTCCCAGACTGAGCCCCCTTTTTGTCTCCTCCTCCCCTCCTTCCCCTCCACACAGCACCTGTATATATTTGCACATATTTATTACTCTATTTTACTTGCACATATTTACTACTCTATTTTATTAATGATGTGCATATAGCTATAATTCTATTTATTCTGACGGTTTTGACACCTGCCTACATGTTTTGCTTTGTTGTCTGTCTCCCCTTTCTAGACTGTGAGCCCATTGTTGGGTAGGGACCATCTCTATATGTTGCCGATTTGTACTTCCCAAGCGCTCAGTCCAGTGCTCTGCACAGTGAGCGCTCAATAAATATGATTGAAGGAATGAATGATTGAATGAATTGAGCGCTTACTGTGTGCAAAGCACTGTTCTAAGCGCTTGGGAAGTAGAGACGGTCCCTACGCTTGTTTTTATAGTTTACTCTCCCAAGCGCTTAGTTCAGTGTTCTGCACTAAATCAATACTACTGACTGACTGTTCCCACATATACCCTGAACGAGGTTTAGCGCAGTAACTGGACCGCCTCCGTACCGCCCGAGCTGGCGAAGGGCAGAGCCTGTGTGCGACAGCTTCCTAAATCGGCCGGCTGATTCAGTCCGCATGCGCCCCTGGCTGGGGAACGCGGCTCTGCTGCGCATGTGCAACCCGCTCCACTTGGGTCGTCCCCAGCCCTGACTGAATCCGGCCGGTGGTGTCCCGTGACTGATTCGGCCTGGCTACAACTATAATAATGGCAAAACCGGGCCGGACTTGTCTGAGCGCCGGGACTCCACCTGGTCCGGCTCCTTTCTTCCCCCGGGCAGCCGGGCCTGCCGTTTAACGCGGCTCCTCTTCTCCGCGACCTGTCACTAGCCGGAAAGGCGAGAGATGAAACTCCGTCTCCTCAGAGCGGAGCTGGGATCCGCCCACCCCTTCCCCCCTGCTCCAACCTCGGACGAGCGGGCGTTATCCCCCTCCTTCTCCTCCTCCTCCTGCCCCGCGCCCCTTTCCTTCTTCCTCCGCCCTCTCCGGGGCGCCTCCCCGCCTTCCCTTCCTCCTCCTCCCTCTCTCCCCACTCCTCCCCGGCCCGCTGCAGGCCGCCTCTATTGGCCGCTTGGGGGCTGGAGGAGCCTGCGGATTGGCCGTGGGCGCGGATGGGCGTGCTGGTTGAGCTCAGCCCACCCTGACGGTCCGGACTCGTCCGGCGGCAGTCGGCTCAGCTAGGGCAGTACGGTCGGTCGGTCGGTCGCGCGCGCACGCTAGATACTGGAGCGCCTCCCGTCTGGGCCGGCCGGGGTGCGCTCGTTCGCTCGCGTCTGAAGCGGTTGTGTGCGCGCGCGCCTCGAGAAGTGGTCGGTGGCTTTGTGTCCGTGTGCGATCCGCGTTGCCCACGACGGGGAGTGTACACGACGGGTATGTGCCCCCGGGCGCGTGCAGTGGCCAGTGCACTCCGGGGAGGCGGCGGCATCCTCGGGCTGTAGGTGCACCGGCCCGGGGCCTGGAGAGGGGGTGGAGGGGGCGCGGGCGCAGGGCACCCCGGCTCACCGAGCCAGGGAAACGGAGCCATCAATGATTGGCCTGCAGAGGTGGGGCTGGGAAGAGGCGGGTTGCAGCTTGACCGTGATGTAAGAATCCCTGTGCAGGAGGGGGGATCCAGTAGGGTAGTTGCCAGCGCAGGCAACACCACACCCCCTAGGCACATAGCTGCATAAAGGCACATTCACACACGGACACGTATTTAGTCACACATACAGATAAAAGGCACACGCACACTCACTCAACCCGACCTTTAATCCCTAGGTGCTCGGTGGATTTTTTTTCTCCACCCCCGTGTATCTCTACTATCGTCCCGAAACAAGCAGCTTGACCCCTCTCCGGTGTTGCTTTGCTTTGGAACCTGGGGAGGAGGCAAGTGGTTTGGCTTGCGCAGGGATCATAGAGCATTTGAATGTATCGGAGGGCTGCGGGCAGTAAGGAGAAATGTTTGAGGCCACGGATAGGCTGAAGTCATTAAGATGAAATGCGGTTGTATTACAGAGACTTGGTTGGCTGCTCCGCTCTTTTGTAATATGGTAATCAACCGATCAGTGGCATTTATTGGCGCTTAGTACAGTGCTAGCGCTTAGTACAGTGCTCTTCACATAGTAAGCGCTCAATAAATACGATTGATGATTTATTGAGTGCTTACTATGTTCCTACCTTGGGAGAGTACAATGCAAGAGAATTAGCAGACATTTGCCTTGTCCATGATGAGTTTACAGTCTCCATGTACTCAATTCATATCCCCTTCAAGATGGGTGACCGCTGCAGTCAGGGAGAGGAGGAAGATGTACAACCTGCCCTGGTATCTGAATGAAATGCAGCTGTAAACTGCCCAATTTACTTGGCAACACCAGTAAGGATATGGATTGCAGAAAGTGCTGGTTGGAAGTTCACTGTTGCTCTGGGTGAAAGTTCACAGCTGAAAGCCCTCAGCAGCAGTAACAACTCCAGAATGGGTCAACCCTTTCAAATCATAATAATTATGATATTAGTTAAGTGCTTACTATATACCAAGCACTGTTCTAAGCGCTGGAGTAAATTCAAGGTAATCAGGTGGGACACAGTCCCTATCTCACATGAGGCTCACACTCTTAATTCCCATTTTACAGATGAGGTAACTGAGGCACAGAGAAGTTACCTGACTTGCCCAAGGTCAGGCAGACAAGTGGCAGAGCTGGGGTTAGAACCCATGACCTCTGACGCCCAAGCCTGTGCTCTTGCCACTAGGCCAGGCTGCTTCCTCTGTTTCCATTAATTCCATGCTGCTTCCATTAATTCATTCATTTGTGTGCATAACACTGTAGTAAGCACTTGGGAGAATATAACAGTAAACAGGCACATTCCTTGCTCACAGGGAACTTACAGTCTAGAGGACGAGTTTACAGTCTCTGTCTTTCTCTTCAGGTCCTGTGATCATTCTTACAGATTTCATTTTTAGTGGGCTTGATGGGCATTCATCTGTCAAGAGATTATTGACCACTGTCTGCTGAGGGAACAAATTAAGTCCATAATAATAATAATAATAATGGCATTTATTAAGCGCTTACTATGTGCAGAGCACTGTTCTAAGCGCTGGGGAGGTTACAAGGTGATCAGGTTGTCCCACGGGGGGCTCACAGTCTTAATCCCCATTTTACAGATGAGGTAACTGAGGCACAGAGAAGTTAAGTGACTTGCCCAAAGTCACACAGCTGACAATTGGCAGAGCCGGGATTTGAACCCATTACCTCTGACTCCAAAACCCATGCTCTTTCCACTGAGCCACGCTGCTTCTCCTATAATAATGATGGTACTTGTTAAGCGCTTACTATGTGCAAAGCACTGTTCTAAGCACTGGGGAGGTTACAAGGTGATCAGGTTGTCCCACAGGGAGCTCACAGTTTTAATCCCCATTTTACAGATGAGGTAACTGAGGCCCAGAGAAGTTAAGTGACTTGCCCAAAGTCACACAGCTGACAGTTGGTGGAGCTGGGATTTGAACCCATGACCTCTGACCCAAACCCATGACCTCTTTCCACTGAGCCATGCTGAGTCCATGAGTAGAGTTTCTTGGGTATGGAAAGATGAGTTGGAGATTCTGCAGGGCCTGACCTGGTTCCACGTGCTGGAACACAGGTAGGAAGATCAGTGCATTAAAAGCAGAGCTCCTCGCTTAGAAGAGTGCAGGGCACAGAGTAAGCGCTTAACAAATGCCATAATTATTAGAGCATCAGGCTTCAGACTGGCAAGACCGTGTTTGATAAAGATAAGGATGTTAGGCCCTTTCTTAAGTCACTGGATTGAAAGAAGTGGGCAAACAGCTTCTAATTCAGAGAACTCTGCTAGGTTTTGATTCATGTCTGAGACATTTTACTTAGCTTGGCTAGGTTATATATCCTCTCAACTTCCCAAAATTGGAAAGAAAGTAGTGTCTAGGCTGTAGTGAGGAGGAGCACATAATCAATTTGGGGAGAGTGAGGATTTTTAATCCAAGAATGAATTAGTAAAAATAGACAAAAGTAATGAAAGGAAATTTGAAGTGTTTTTCATGCATTCTTTGGATTAGCCAGGGGTAATGTAAAAAATTCCCGTGCTTTAAGTAAGGAGGACCGTGTGAAATCTAAAAATATTTTTAGCCATTCCTTTTATAATTGCAAAACAGCTAGAAAATAGCCTGTTTTCATTCCATGGCTTTGTATGTATATTAGAACTGCTTGCTCTTTAGGAAGAATTGCCAAGTCATGGCTCTTGTGAAAGAAGAAGTATTAAGCAATTTGAATGTGAGGTAGCTCATTGGAGGTTTGCTAAATGCTTGCAAGGACAAATGTGAAAGTGAGATCAAGTATCTCTTTGCCAAAGGGAGACCTTCAGTGATTAACTGTTTCAGTATAGCTTGTTCCCAGGCAGGTTGAAGAAAATCACTTCCAGACACTGGTGTTTCAAGGGTGACCTTAATTGCAGGTTGCCAGTACCAACTTCTCAAAGAGCTGAGAGGTTTTTCAGTTCTCTGGGAATGCGTTTGGGCAGGCGTTCGTGTCTGGGAAATTTTACCTATCTTGGCTAGGTTGTATATCCTCCTAAATCTCCAAAATTTGAAAGAAAGTGGTGTCCAGTCTGTAGTGAGGAGGAGCACATAATCAATTTGCGTGAGTGAGGATTTTTAATCCAAGAATGATCAGGCTTTCTCAAAAGGGGTTACATTTCACTTCTTCAGAGCATGCTATTGGTGTCCCTTTCGGATCTGTGGTTTGAATATATATAACTGAACTCTCTCACCATGAGACCTGGGGGAAAATTGCTCAGGTACATTTGGTGCAGTGATTTCTACCATGGTGGGAGCTAAGAGAGAGAGTATGTCCCCGGGGGTGGTAAAGGGACAGGGGACTAGCTCTTCTTAGCCACTAAGTCCCTGCTTAAAGTTCCAATCTTTTATCTTTAAAATCACCCTGTCCGTATTGGCCCTATCTTTGGGAGGCAAGCCTTAGGGAAAGGAGAGAGGGAAGAAGGAGCACAGGATCCTGGGTTGCATCTGAGGTAGGCTTAGAGAGATTTGTTCTTCAGAAGGCCCATTAGGGACAGTAGTCTTTGCTCCCCTTTCATGTGGGATTCTGAGCAGAGGTGGACTTAAAATTCATCCTGCTTCCCTGCAGAGACTGGCTCAGTAGGCCGGTGAGGGCGAACTATGACACTTTTTCCCAACGAGGTTGGGAGATGGGGTGAGGAAATATCCAAGTCTGTCATTGCTCCCTGACTCCTGATTTGAGAGAGACACCCTCCCCTCCTTCTGTCCCCTCCCCCCATCCTCCTCTCCCACCCCAGGAGTCAGAAGGACCTGGGTTCTAATGCCAGCTCTGGCCATTTCTCTGTTGTGTGACCTTGGGCAAGTCACTTCACTTTTTTGTGCCTGTTACTTCATCTGTAAAATGGGGTCCAATTTGATTAGCTCGTATCTATCCCAGTGCTTAGTGTATATTTCAGACACACAATCTTATAAAATCAGTGCCATTAGAGTCATACAACTGAGATAACAAGACATACTTCATTGGTGGTGGATTAGCATGTAACCCTTTGGAATAATTATGTACATTTGATTTGATCTTCGGTTAAAAGAAAGCAGTTGTGCAAACTTTCCAATTTCTATTAAAAATAATCTCCCACTCCACCAGCACCTTCTAAACATTTAAGTCTTCGCAACCCCAATAGCACATATGTACTACTTTATTGCTTCCTTCTAGTTGCAATCTATGTATTCACAACCCCCTTAGCACATATGTACAAATCTTCAATTCTTTATTACTTCCTCTTTTCTGTAATTTACTTATATGCCTGCCTCTCCAACTAGATTGTAAGCTCGTCAAGGGCAGAGATCATGTCTTCTTATTCTGTTGTATTTTCTGTGCATTGAGTGCAGTGTCTTATTGCTTGATCAATTACTAGCAATTTCTGGGTTTGTTTTTTTTTTTTTCCCTCAAAGCTCTTCTCAGGTCAACATGTCCAGCAAAATCTGTGGCGGGTCTGTGGTGGAGATGCAAGGGGATGAGATGACTCGAGTAATTTGGGAATTGATTAAAGAAAAGCTCATTTTCCCTTATGTGGATCTGGATCTGCACAGGTAATTTTCTCATTCTGGGGCTATCACTGAAGCTGACCTGGGTCCATTAGACTGTGTGTGCCACCAGCACAGGGATTGCATTTTTAACATGTGACTAGCAGGATGTTCCCTTCAGCCCACGTTTCAGGTGAGAGCCTGCAGAACCCCTGGGCTGGCCCTATGTTGGTGGTTCACATGAAGCTGAATGAAGAGATACCAAGCACCCCTAGGGCTGGGAAAGTTTTTGGAGACCAAACTGAACCTGTGAGCTTATGAGTTTGTGGTTCCAGACACACCAGAAGCTGACTTCCTCATTAGAGTACCTATTTAGCATAGAAAAATGGAGATGAGAAATACAATATAATAGTAATTGTATATAAGTGCTTACTATATGCCAAGCGCTGTTCTAAATGCTGGGGAAGATACAAGTTAATCAGGTTGGACACAGTCCCTGTCCCATATGGGGCTCACACAGCTGACAAGTGGCGGAGCTGGGATTAGAACCCATGACCTCTGACTCCCAAGCCTGTGCTCTTTCCACTAAGCCATGCTCCTTCTCAGTGTGGTTCTAATCCCGGCTCTGCCACTTGTCAGCTGTGTGACTTCAGACAAGTCACTTCTCTGTGCCTCAGTTACCTCATCTGTAAAATGGTGATTAAGACTGTGAGCCCCACGTGGGACAACCTGATTGCCTTGTATCTACCTGAGTGCTTAGAACAGAAGAATGCACTGGTGGGAATTAAATATGGTCCTTGTCCTTTGGGTGCTTATAATCTAAAAATGGGAGGTGGGAGAGGGGACTGGTAACATATCCATAAGACTGATGAAACAAAACACCAAGGCAGCATAAAGATGAACAAAAAGCTGTAGGGCACTGTGATTGGAAAAGCAGAAATTCTGGCTCTTCGTGGCTTAGAGTCCACAGTCACTATAGCAGCCATAATGACTGCTACTGCAACAGACACTACAGCCTTCCCAAGGCTTTGTGGAGGTGGCACCTGGCTGGGGCTGATTTTTCTCATTCCTTGCCAGGGTGGTGCAAGACAGGTTGGGATAACGGTTCCTCAGTGATATGGAGGAGAGCCAGTATGGGTCCCTGGTGAGGCAGTAGGGTGATCTGGTAGAGGGGAACACAGGGTGCTCTCAGAGCTGCGGTGACAAAGGGGCAGTCACAGGAATTGCAACAAGAAGGGAGCAGGACCCCAGTGGATTCACTGAGGCTGGAGGGGCGTACTGTAGCAACTCATATCTCCTGTACCCTGGCATGTTAAAGGCATGTCAGGAGTATTGATAATAGTATTTGGTAAGCACTGTTTTGCTTGGTCAAATAGGGGCTCTGGAGGGAGGCGGAGGCAAGGGGAGAGAGAGAACGTGCACACAAGCGTGCATGTGCACATGAGCTTGCAGGTGCACACACTTTAAGGAGAAGTTGCAGCAGGTAGAAAGATAGGTGAAAGACTTATGAAAGCCTTTCTTCAGTCTTGAAAGAAAAAAAGCGTGCTCTCTGCCTTTATTATTACAACTTTTGAAAGAGCAATTGAGTAGCTGAAGTCTTGTATTGCTTCAAGTTTTCTTTTGCATCATTCTGTGCTTTCAATGAGAACTTTGTTTTCTTTTTAACAAGTCTGTAGCTTCTAGGTGTGTGTATATAGAGGATTTTTCTGCCTCAGAATATGCACAGATGTTGGCAGTAAAACCAGAGAGCTGAATCTGAGAACAAAAGGTAAATCCCTCAACAATTAGAGAAAGGGTCATGGATTCTACTGAATGACAGCTCCAAGGAGGCTTTTAATACAAAACTGGTTATAGACTTAGCATAGTCAGCAAGAAGATCCCCTACTCCTTCAGTCTGGCATATGAATAAAGCTTTACTTGTTTTCCACTTCATGTTTAAAATCCCTTTTTGCTTAGCACCCTAAAAGGCTATTTAATGTCTTTCACTGAAGATTTTGGATTTGTCCTCCGTGAGCACTTGGTATTCACCTCAGTCCCAGATTACTTATGTACATAGCCATAATTTATTTTAAAGTCTTTCTCTTCCCTCTAGCCTGTAAGTTTCTTGTGGGCAGAGAATGCGTCTTCCAACTCCCTAGTACTTTACTCTTCCAAACACTTAATACAGTGCTCTGTGTACAATAAGCACTCAATGATTGATTTGGATCTGTTTTTTCTTTCACAGCTGCTAATAACTTTATAGATACTGTCTCCTTGACAAGAGCGTCATCAGTGTTCCTTCAAAATACAACAGTATTTGTATGTGTGCATATGTTTATAGAAATATATATTCACACATATAAATAGACATGTGCACACAATGATGTAGAGTAAGCTTTTTTTAGCCAGCTCCTTACTCTTTGGTGCTTCGGAGAACCCAGGTTCCTGGATAGACCTGCTAAATTGGTCCTTTGTAGAGAGGAGTATACAACGTGTGACTTCTCCCCTGTGACTAGGCAGCACTTCTGTGGGGATTGCATAAACTCTTTTAGTCTGTTTAGCAAACAGCACTTAACCAGCTGGAGGCTTTGGGGGAATCTTCTATTTGGATCAGCAAACCAAACCTATCAATCAGTGGTATTTTTTGAGAGCACTTATTAAAGGCTTGGGAGATTCATAGACAGTTTTCCTGCTTCCCTGACTAAGCCCCCATTTTCCTCTTCTCCCACTCCCTTCTGCATTGCCTTGACTTGCTCCCTTTATTCGTCCTCCCACCCCAGCTCCACAGGACTTATGTACATATCTGTAATTTTATTTATATTTATATCTGTATCCCCTTCTAGACTGTAAGCTTATTGTGGGCAGGGAGTGGTGGGGCAGGGATTGTTATATTCTAGTCTCCCAAGCACTTAGTGTGGTGCTCTGCACACAGTAAATGCTCAATAAATATGATTGACTGACTGGTCTTTTTCTAATACATGAATTCCCTGATTTTCTGTGATGTCTGCCCCTTCACAGACCCTCTTTGGACTAAAGAAAACTTTTCTTGAGTCTTTTGTGAAATTATATAAAGCCTCCTGCTGGCTAACCAATATTCAAGCCAGCAGGTGGTCCCCAAGTTCCCCAATAGCAAAGCTTTTACAGGATATCTTTGTGAGGGTAAGAAAAGAGAAAATGCCCATGTGTAAGGCAGAAAAGACCAGTGTTTGGGGACGGTGCTTGGGATTGTGATACCTGCTACAAAAGCAGGTATGTGAAAACACCGTGGAACAGCACTTTGCTTTACTGTTTAGCCATTCCCAGTGCCAGTCTGTCCTAGTTCATTCACTTTTCTTGTCCCTGGCTCTTGTAACTCACAACTTTTGGTATCTTAAGTTTGTCTGTTGCCTGAAGCATAAAGTACTATAATACTCTCATCATGTAAAGTTGGTCTAAGTCGTTTGGCCATGCTAATTCATTTTGGGATTTTGATTCCCCAAAGCTATGATTTGGGAATAGAGAATCGGGATGCTACTAATGACAAGGTCACCTCAGAGGCTGCCGAAGCCATAAAGAAATATAATGTAGGCATCAAGTGTGCGACAATCACCCCAGATGAGAAGAGGGTTGAGGAATTCAAGCTGAAGCAGATGTGGAAGTCGCCCAATGGAACTATCCGAAACATCCTCGGGGGCACTGTCTTCAGGGAAGCCATTATCTGTAAAAACATTCCCCGACTTGTGTCTGGCTGGGTAAAGCCAATCATCATAGGCCGTCATGCCTATGGAGACCAAGTAAGTCATTTTGAAATCACCTATTCTCTCTCATCAGCCCTATCCTTGCTTCTACATAGTCCTCTAGTCCACATTTACAATATAGAATTTACCATAAATGCATTTATTGAGCACCTGCTGTCTTCTGAGCACTCTTACTAAGCCCTCAGGAGAGGCCAGCAAGAACACAAGTCACGTTACTTGCCCACAGGCACCTTATGCTTTAATAGGGGAAACAAATGGAAAAGTATTTCTAAACATTTTAGCTGAATGAACTGAATGTTCCATCAGATAGATATCATCTGCTTATCTTGTATTTATTCCACATAATAATAATAGTAATAATAGTGTTATTATTATGGCACGTAATAAACACTTAAATAACATATTACCATTAGACACATAAACTCAGGTGTTGGACATGTGTGCTAGGCTGTTAGGTCGATCTGGGCTTTTTGGGTTGGTAAGATTTGTTAAGATGTTTTCATTAGAGTAGGTGGAATTAGAGGGGGCCTGAAGAGAGGTAGGTCTTAGGTCTGTTGAGGGTAAGGGGGCTCTAGGCCAGGGAGACAGTGTGAGCAAAAGCTTGGAGGCAGGTAAGTTGAGATCAGGGTACAGTTAAGGGGACACTTGGGGAGGATCAAGAAGTGTAAGATGTGGAATAGTGGAAGAGATGTAGCATTTCCATATGGGCTGTATTTCTAATTTCACCACCCCTTTTTCTTATTGGCTATTGTCTTTAAAAATAGTCTGGTTTGGGAAAATCCTGACTGCTAATTCCTTGCTATATGACCTTGGGCAAGTCACTTAATTTCTCTGTACCTCAGATACCTTAAATGCAGAAAGGGGATTCAGTACCTGGTTTCACTCCTACTTAGACTGTGAGCCCCACGTGGAATCTGAATATCTTGTATCTGACCCAGTGCTTGGCATATAGTAAGTGCTTAACAAATACCACAATTATTGTTATTAGATGACTTAACTTCTCTGTGCCTCAGTTTTGTCATCCGTAAAATGGAGGCTAAATAGTAAAGCCCTTGACAAATGCCATAATAACAGGGACAACTGACTGACCGCCCTCACTTCTGCAAGCACTGAACTCCTTTTAGTCTGAGATTCCCTTTGGAGCCTTGGGAGCAACAGCTAAATATTGTAAACTGTGGGATTTTTTTTAAATGGTGTTTGTTAAGCATTTACTATGTGTCAAACACTGTTCCAAGTCCTGGGGTAGATATAATCAGGTTAGTTGGACACAGTCCTTGTCCCACATGGGGCTCAAACTGTTAAGTAGGGAGTAAGAATTAATCCCCATTTTACAGATGAGGTGACTGGGACACAGAAGTTAAGTGACTTACCCAAGGTCACTTAGCAGACAAGTGGCAGAGCCGGGATTAGAACCCAAGTCCTCCGACTTCTAGGCCTATGCCCTTTACACTTGGCCATGCTGCTTCCTGGATCTTTATGTTCCAGGAGCTAAATTATTTCAGGAATTTTGTTCATTTGACTTATGGGAGGGAGTATAGCTAGTGGAAAGCGCACAGAGTCCTGGACCCAGGATTGAGTCCCAACTCTGCCAGTGACTTTGGGCAGTTTCCTGGCCCCATGACCACTAGGTCTCCACTTTGTCATTTATAAATGGGGAGAAGTTACCTGCTTTCCCTCTCTTTTGGGCTGGAAGCCCCATTTGGGAGATGAATGGTGTCCGATCTGATAGCCTTCTATCCATCCTAGAATTTAGCATGTAGTAGGGATTAAATAAGTACCATAATCAAATTATGGTATCAAAATAATATTATTATGGTTATTATCAAGTACTTAGTATTTAGAGTCCTAAGATGCTAATTTTTGGTGAATCCTGGCCCTCACAAACTGCCCATTTCCAAGGGGTCACAAAAGTGGCCACAGTTTGCCATGTGGATTGGCCCCAGCTGACTTTGGGCAGGTGTAAACTCAAACAAGTACTAGTTTCCGAAGACCCTGCTTGAATCGGTGAAATACGCCTGCTATTTACTGTGGATTTTTGCATTAATCTTCTTAGAACTTTATTCCTTTCTTGCACAGTACAGGGCAACAGATTTTGTAGTTCCTGGACCTGGTAAGGTGGAGATGGTTTACACACCCCAGGATGGCAGCAAAGCAGTGACATATTTGGTCCATAATTTTGAAGGTAAGTGGGGGAAAAATGGGAAAATTCATCCAGGGAGTGTTAACTTCATTGTGTCATCCTTTGTAATTGGGTCTTTGTAGGACAGATCTACCAGCTCCTGTCAAATCTGCAGAAGACAAGTTTGAAACACTTCACTAAATCCGTTCAGATCTTGGTGTTATAGTAGTAATAGGAGTAGTAGCATGACCCAGTGAATAGAGCACAAGCCTGGAAGTCAGAAGGACCTGTGTTCTACTCCCGGCTCTGCCACTTGTCTGCTTTGTAACCTTGGGCAACTCACATAATGTCTCTGTGCCTCAGTTACCTTATCTGGTAAAATGGGGATTAGGACTGTGAGCCCCACATGGGAAAGGGACCGTGTCCAACTTGATTAGCTTGTGTCTACCCTAACACTTAGTACAGTGCCTGGCATATAATAAACACTTAAGAAAGACCATTAGTCGGACTAGTAGCAGTAATAGTATTTATTAAGTGCTTACTTTCTGCAGAGCACTGTACTAAGCACTGGAAAAGGAGACACAGTTGAGAATTAGACACAGACCTTATCTCTTGAGGCACTCACAATCTGTAAATATAGTTGGGGGAGGGATTGGAGATAGGCACAGTGGGAGCAATGAAAAAAGCATTAAAACAGTACAGGGGGAAAGGGCAAATACACAGTACAAAAAATTAAAACAAAAGTCAGTAGGGAATCATTGGTTAGAGGAGTGGAATTTCTGGATCCTGGTGATTCACAGAGTTCCTGGCACACTGCAGCCATTAGCTTTCCCTGGATCATAAGAAGCTTGCTGCAGGTGCTCTTCTCTTTCCTGCTAGGGAGGTGGAAAGCAGAGTCTCTGGTGCAGTGGGGTATCAGTGCTGCTTCTTAGGATGACAACCTGGCTGGTGCACAAACTGTGCCAGGGCAACATGGCTGGTGCACAGAGCATGCTGGGAGCAGAGGCACTGGATGGCAGGGAGAGGAGGGAGCTTGATCCACCTCAGTGGTAGGGGCTGGTTGGCCAGCTTTCACTGGGGGCTTAACACCAGTGTTTTCTATCACAAGTCATCATGTAGGGAATGAGAAAGCTTAGCCTGAGGTCATGTCGAAAGGGCATTTCTGTGATTGACAGTTATTGCCCATGGATATGAATTCTTCAGTGTTCCTCTTCCCCGCTTATCCCCTCACCCACATTTCACTGCCAGTTTGCCTAGACTTTACCCTAAGCCCTGCCAAACAGGTGCAGGGTAGGAGATGTGGGCAAGAGGAGGCAAAGCCAAAAAAACTCTTCAGCATTCTGGGGGATGGGAGAATTGTAGGTACGCTAGGAGTTTCCCCTCCATTTCTATGGCCCAATCCTCATTAATCAGTGTTGGGTTTGCCCTATGCATAGTGGGTTTGCTCTGTTTAGAATTGCCCATTGTGTGGGCAGTGTTTTATTCACACAGGTCTCCTGCCTATCAGATTATTTATTGGCTGAGAAATTGAAGATTTTTTTTTCTCCAGTCTCCCTGTGCTTCTAGATGGCAAGCATTTTTTTATGGTATTTGTTAAATGCTTGCTGTATGCCAGGTACCATAAGTGCTGGGGTTGTACACAGTCCCTGTCCAACGTGGGGCTCACAGACTTGTCTTAATTCTCCTTTTACCAATGAGGTAACTGAGACACAGAGAAGTTAAGTGACTTGCCCAAGGTCCCACAACAAACAAGCAGCAGAGCTGGGATTAGAACCCAGGTTCTTCTTGCTCCGAGGTCCACGCTCTATCCATTAGGCCATGCTGCTTTTTGTACAAACTTTGTGCAAGAAGGCCAAGATTGGCCTACCATGTTTGGGGTCTGAGCCAGTTTAGGCAAAAAAGGGATGCTTCTAAAGAAAATCTTCCTAGCCTGGATTTAGGTTTTGGGATTCTCAGTTTCATTGTTATTTTTAAACTTGTAGGTACAATTTTGTCCGTTGCTTTTACCTTCTGCAAAATTGGGGCCTTTCCATTCACTCATTCAGTCATATTTATTGAGAGCTTACTGTGTGCAGAGCACTATACTAAGCACTTGGCAAAGTACAATACAGCAATAGAGACAATCTCTGCCCACCCAAGGTCACAGTCTAGCCTTTCCAGAGATTGTTATATAAGTGCTCTTGTCATTAATAGTAAAACAGAAACTTAAATAGCAAAATCAGGCAAGCCCTTTTCAGTTTTTGTCACTTATCATCATCATCATCATCATCAATCGTATTTATTGAGCACTTACTGTGTGCAGAGCACTGTACTAAGTGGTTGGGAAGTACAAGTTGGCAACATATAGAGACAGTCCCTACCCAGCAGTGGGCTCACAGTCTAAAAGGGGGAGACAGAGAACAAAACAAAACATACTAACAAAATAAAATAAATAGAAAAGATATGTATGAGTAAAATAAATAGAGTAATAAATATGTACAAACATATATACATATATACAGGTGCTGTGGGGAAGGAAAGGAGGTAAGATGAGGGGGACGAGGGGGAGAGGAAGGAAGGGGCTCAGTCTGGGAAGGCCTCCTGGAGGAGGTGAGCTCTCAGTAGGGCCTTGAAGGGAGGAAGAGAGCTAGCTTGGGGGATGGGCAGAGGGAGGGCATTCCAGGCCCGGGGGATGACGTGGGCCGGGGGTCAATGACGGGACAGGCGAGAACGAGGTACGGTGAGGAGATTAGCAGCAGAGGAGCGGAGGGTGCGGGGTGGGCTGTAGAAGGAGAGAAGGGAGGTGAGGTAGGAGGGGGCGAGGTGATGGACAGCCTTGAAGCCCAGGGTGAGGAGTTTCTGCCTGATGCACAGATTGATTGGTAGCCACTGGAGATTTTTGAGGAGGGGAGTAACATGCCCAGAGCATTTCTGGACAAAGACAATGCGGGCAGCAGCATGAAATACGGATTGAAGTGGGGAGAGACACGAGGATGGGAGATCAGAGAGAAGGCTGATGCAGTAGTCCAGACGGGATAGGATGAGAGCTTGAACGAGCCGGGTAGCGGTTTGGATGGAGAGGAAAGGGCGGATCTTGGCAATGTTGCGGAGCTGAGACTGGCAGGTTTTGGTAACGGCTTGGATGTGAGGGGTGAATGAGAGAGCGGAGTCGAGGATGACACCAAGGTTGCGGGCCTGTGAGACGGGAAGGATGGTAGTGCCGTCAACAGAGATGGGAAAGTCAGGGAGAGGGCAGGGTTTGGGAGGGAAGACAAGGAGTTCAGTCTTGGACATGTTGAGCTTTAGGTGGCGGGCAGACATCCAGATGGAGATGTCCTGAAGGCAGGAGGAGATGCGAGCCTGGAGAGAGGGGGAGAGAGCAGGGGCAGAGATGTAGATCTGGGTGTCATCAGCGTAGAGATGATAGTTGAAGCCGTGGGAGTGAATGAGGTCACCAAGGGAGTGCATATAGATCGAGAACAGAAGGGGACCAAGCACTGAACCTTGGGGAACCCCCACAGTAAGAGGATGGGAGGGGGGAGGAGGAGCCTGCAAAAGAGACTGAGAAAGAACGACCAGAGAGGTAAGAGGAGAACCAGGAGAGGACGGAGTCTGTGAAGCCAAGGTCAGATAGCGTGTTGAGGAGAAGGGGGTGGTCCACAGTGTCGAAGGCAGCTGAGAGGTCGAGGAGGATTAGGACAGAGTATGAGCCGTTGGATTTGGCAAGCAGGTCATTGGTGACCTTTGAGAGGGCAGTTTCCGTGGAATGTAGGGGACGGAAGCCAGACTGGAGGGGGTCAAGGAGAGAGTTGTTGTTGAGGAATTCTAGGCAGCGCATGTAGACAACTCGTTCAAGGAGTTTGGAAAGGAATGGTAGAAGGGCTATGGGGCGATAACTAGAAGGTGCGGTGGGGTCAAGAGAGGGTTTTTTCAGGATGAGAGAGACATGGGCATGTTTGAAGGCAGAGGGGAAGGAACCAGTGGAGAGTGAGCGGTTGAAGATGGAAGTTAAGGAGGGGAGAAGGGATGGAGCGAGAGAGTTCATGAGATGAGAGGGAATGGGGTCAGAAGCACAGGTGGCCGGAGTAGCACTTGAGAGGAGGGAGGAGAGCTCCTCTGAGGATACTGCTGGGAAGGATGGGAGAGTAGCAGAGAGTGTTGAGAGCTGGGGGGCTGGAGAAGGGGGGGAAGTGACTTTGGGGAGGTCGGACCTGATGGATTTAATTTTGTTAATGAAGTAGGAGGCCAGATCGTTGGGGGTGAGGGAAGGAGGAGGGGGAGGAACGGGGGGCCTGAGAAGGGAGTTGAATGTATGGAAGAGCTGGCGGGGGTGATGGGCATGGGTGTCAGTAAGGGAGGAGAAATAGTTTTGTCTGGCAGAAGAGAGGGCTGAGTTAAGGCAGGAAAGGATAAACTTGAACGAGGTTGGCATGGTGTCTAGACTTTCGCCAGCAGCATTCGGCAGCTTGAGCATAAGAGCGAAGGAGGCAGACAGTGGCAGTGATCCAGGGCTGTGGGTTAGTGGTACGAGAGTGGCGAAGCGAAAGGGGAGCGAGTGAGTGTAGCTGAGTGGAAAGGGTAGAGTTGAGAGCAGTAATCTGATCATCAAGACTGGGTAGAGAGGAGAGGGCGGCGAGGTGGGGTGTGAGGCGCTCCGAAAGAGTATTATCTTGCCACAAAACTATTTGGCTTTTTAAATTTTTTTCCCCCAAACAAAATGGGCACTTGATTCCTTGGCTCACATTTTGCATTGTAGCCTTTGACTTAGCTGTCTGTTGATGCCTTAAGTGTTTGCTAATTTGGACTGTGTGCACCCAGACATCATATACAGCCTTCTTCAGTTCTTCTTCAGTTCTTCATTCATTCAATTGTATATATTGAGCACTTACTATGTGCAGAGCACCGTACTAAGCACTTGGGAGAGTACAGTATAACAATGAACAGACACATTCCCTGCCCACAACAAGCTTACAGTCAAGAGTACACTTCTGTAGTGTTCAAAAAAAAAAAAACCCAAACCAGCGAGAAGAAAGATCTTTTGCACAGATTTAGGTTAGACTTCACCTTTGTACCTGATAATTTATCTGAGGTTTCTCAAGATTTGTTACAGATCTATTTTCATTGTCAGGGCCCTCAATTATAGAAGAGTTAAGTAACTCCTTTCAGTCTGAAAGACCTTATGGGAGGCTTGTCTGTTCTTGTCCCACAAAGCTTGTTCTTTCATCAGCCCCCACACTCCCGGAGGGCAAACTCCCTTCCCTCATCCTCCAGGAGTGAGGTAAATCCACAAGGTGCTAGCTGAGATCCAGAAAATCAGAGGGGTATGACTACTTTCCAGTCCTCCTCTCTCAAATGAATTTCTTTCACTTTTCTTCTCTGTGGTCGATTCCAACTTCCTTCTTGTACAACTCTGCTTTCCAGGGAAGCCCCCACTGTGGTCAGGGCAGGTACATTGAACCCCAGGGATACATCTCTGGGCCCCAAGAAAGGCAAAAAAGATTTGGTGACCAAAGCAGGTATTTGATTGCTTCCTCCTGAATCCCCAGACAGGGAAGCTTTTCAATGGCACAGCTCAGGTGGATGACGCTGCTTTGGGTTTCAGCTGTCCCGTCTGGATTACTGCATCAGCCTTCTCTCTGATCTCCCTTCCTCGTGTCTCTCCCCACTTCAATCCATACTTCATGCTGCTGCCCGGATTGTCTTTGTCCAGAAACGCTCTTGGCATGTTACTCCCCTCCTCAAAAATCTCCAGTGGCTACCCTTCAATCTGCGCATCAGGCAGAAACTCCTCACCCTCGGCTTCAAAGCTCTCCATCACCTCGCCCCCTCCTACCTCACCTTCGTTCTCTCCTTCTACAGCCCAGCCCTCACCCTCTGCTCCTCTACCGCTAATCTCTTCACCGTGCCTCGTTCTCGCCTGTCCCGCCGTTGGCCCCCGGGCCTGGAATGCCCTCCCTCTGCCCATCTGCCAAGCTAGCTCTCTTCCTCCCTTCAAGGCCCTACTGAGAGCTCACCTCCTCCAGGAGGCCTTCCCAGACTGAGCTCCCTCCTTCCTCTCCCCCTCGCCCCCTTCTCCATTCCCACGTCTTACCTCCTTCCCCTCCCCACAGCACCTGTATATACGTTTGTACATATTTATTACTCTATTTATTTTACTTGTACATATCTATTCTATTTACTTTATTTTGTTAATATGTTTGGTTTTGTTCTCTGTCTCCCCCTTCTAGACTGTGAGCCCACTGTTGGGTAGGGATTGTCTCTATATGTTGCCAACTTGTACTTCCCAAGCGCTTAGTACAGTGCTCTGCACACAGTAAACGCTCAATAAATATGATTGATTGATTAGAGGACCCAGGCTTGGAGAAACCAAGATAGGAAGTGCCTGAGGAGACCTCTGGGCAGAATCTAGTCTGGTGCTTGTACCCTCTGAGTCCTTCAGAAAAATGGCCACGTAATAATAATAATGCTATTTGTTAAGTGCTTACTATGTGCCAAGCCCTGTTCTAAGCACTGGGGGAGATACAAGGTAATCAGCTTGTCCCATGGGGGGCTCACAGTATTATTCCCCATTTTACAGATGAGGTAACTGAGGCAAAGAGAAGTTAAGTGACTTGCCCAAAGTCACAGAGCTGATAAGTGGAGGAGCCAGGATTAGAAAACACAACCTCTGACTCCCAAGCCTGTGCTCTTTCCACTAAGCCATGCTGCTTCTTATAACTATGGTATTTGTTAAGTGCTTACTGTGTACCAGGCACTGTACTAAGCATTGGGGTGGATGCAAGAAAATAGGATTGGACACAGTCCCTGTCCCACAGTCTCAATCCCCATTTTGCAGATGAGGTAACTGAGGATCCCCTGAAGCCTTTCAGGTTGCCCTCACCCCATCACACCATTCCTAACATGCTTCAGAGATGAGCTGGCTTCATCCTGGACTTATCTTGGCTGAACTTGGGGCTGGGGGGCACTTAACTGCCCTGACCACTTGACCCTCCTCAGAATAATCTTTCATTCCCTTGGAAGCACACTGGACAAGGTTTAGGGCTTTGTCCAGTGGCAGTCGTGGGCCTGTGGCCCCCTCCTTTCTTCTCTCTCTCTCTCTCTCTCTCTCTCTCTCTCTCTCTCTCTCTCTCTCTCTAAGTGTGTTTGCGGGAATTCAGATGAGGTGTCTGCCCCCTCTGCTGGTTGAGGTGACCGTGGAGGTATCAAGCCTGCTCTGGTGTTAGTCCTAGAAGGTTCTTCAGCCCAGCTCACTTCTTGCTGAGCAGAACGTATCCCCCTCACCCCCACAGATAGCCTGGACTGGGGAGTCTCCTCAGCAGCCCAGCTTTCGTGTCCAGGGAACAGGCTGCTTCCAAGTGGGCAGGGAATATGTCTGTTATATTGTTATAGTGTATTCACTCAATCATTTATTGAAAAAGTAATATTAAATAAAGAAATTACAAGTATGTACATAAGTGTTGTGGGGCTAGGATGGGGGAAGAGCGAAGGGAGCAGGTCAGAGCAACGCAGAAGGGAGTGGTAGGTGGGGAGGAGTGGGGCTTAGTCTGGAGAGGCCTCTTGGAATAGATGTGCTTCAATAAGGCTTTGAAGAGGGGCAGAGTAATTGTCTGTTGCATTTGAGAAGGGAGGGCATTCCAGACCAGAGATAGGACATGGGCTAGGGGTTGGCAGTGAGATAGTTGAAATTGAGGCACTGTGAGAAGTTTAGCACTAGATGAGCGAAGTGTGCTAGCTTGGTTATAGAAGTAGAGAAGTGAGATGAGTTAGGAGGGGGCTTGGTGGTGGAGTGCTTTAAAGCCAATGTGAGGAGTTTTTTGTAGAAAAATTGTAGTCTCCCAAGCACTTAGTCCAGTACTCTGCAAACAGTAAGCGCTCAATAAATGTGATTGACTGAAGTGGTAGTCCCGGCCCAAGCAGAAATAGCCTGGGGAGGTGGTGGTGTGGACCTGGGCACACCCGGAATCCCACTCAATCAGTCAGTTACTCGAGCTGGCTCAGAGACATACCCAGACATTCCTCTCTTGGCCCCTTTTCACATTCTTTAGACAAACTCAGCAAAAGCATTCACTCTGTTGTTGAATGAAACCTACCAGGATGTTGATTGTTCCAGCTTGTTATCCAAGGTGGGTATTTCACCCAATCTTGCAGCGTCTGTAGTGGTGCCCCACCAGATGGTTCAGGAGTGAAGTCTGCTCCAGCAAGGAAGTACTCAGTAGGGAAGAGCAGAAGGTTGCCCTGGTCCTAGACATTATGGAGAGAGTGATAAAGTCATCTGTTATGTACTGCGTGGATGGCGGAAACTATTTCCTTCTAGTCTGTAAGCTGCTTAGGCAAGAAGTGTGTCTATCAACTCTGTTGTATTGTACTCGCCCAAGTGCTAGTACAGTGCTCTGCACACAAGTAAGTGCTCAGTAAGTGCCAATGATTGATTGAGGAGGGCCCTTTCCTGTTTCTAATAGGTTGCTGGGAGTGGAGGGTTGGGAGCAGGGTAAATTAAGTTGCTTCCGTTTCTACCTTTCTTTACCTCATGTGTCTGTTGGCAATGAAACATACGTGTGTGTGTGTGTGTGTGTGTGTGTTTAAAGAGGAAGCAAACGGCATTGGATACCTTCAACTCAAACTGGAGATATTTTTGCATCTTGTTCCATTGTGCAGAACAGATTCTCATGCTGGTCAGTCAATGATAATTATTGAGTGCTTTTTGTTTGCACAGCACTGCACTAAGCACTTGGGAGAATACCATATAACAGAGTTGGTAGACAAGTTCCCTGCCCATAAGGAGCTTACAGCATAGAGGAGAATAAATTAATTATGGCTACGTACAGAAGTGCAGTGGGGCTGAGAGAGGAGTGACTATCAACTGCCTAAAGAGTCCAGATCCAAGTGCCATAGCGACACCCTTGGATCAAACTGTCAGCTTCTTGCTTCCTCAAAGTGTGTAATGTCATACGCCGCAGGGCCTCCTCCACTTATATCCATCTGCAACATCTCTCCTTCCAGCAAGTCATCCTGGGAAGTACTTTGCTCCAGGCATGTGTACCCTCTGAGTACGACACAGCTCCAGACAGCCTGTTGTCCAGCTTCATTCCAAGCCACCTACCCTTTGTTTAGGAAACTCTGAAGACAAGGCTCCCTTTTCAATTCTTCATGTAGGGTTCTAGTCCCTTTTGTTTTCTAAGAGTGCAAATCTTTCTAGCCTTGTTTTCACACTGTAAACATTAGGCTGGGGAGGAGCCAGTGAGGAAGACAGACAACTAAAGAAAGATGGATGCCCTTCAAGCCAGTAGTTGGGAAATTTTGCTGGAGGTGGAGGGACATGGAAGCTTTTGGGCTTCTCTAAGAAGGGCACAGATAGCAGCTGAATTATGTGTTAGAAAGATCATTTAAGAGCTGAGGATATATGTACAAACCTTGAAATCTTTCAGCGAAGTGCATTGTCATTACATTGTCAGTAGGTCACTAGGATTTCAACAATTGTCAGAGTTGGAGAATCATTTTGTAATCATTCAGAAAATGTTCTTGATCTTCACATTTGTGAAGCAAAGTCCCAAGTAGCAGGTTGGTGGGAGATTGGATGGGGCAATTCCGTCGCAGGCGGAATTGGATGAGTATGTACGTAACTCAGTACGGGGTGAATACTTTTCTCTCTCCAGGGCTACCTGTTGGGTGAATTGTTGGGGCCAAAGTTAGGATGGTGGCCCCAAAGTAAGTCACATTGGCTTCACATGGACTTTCTTTCTGTTTGCACTTCCTGCTTTTGTGGACGAAGTCTTCCCAGTGGAAGAGTAGCCGAGGAGCATGGCAGCCTGGTCGACTTTGTCTTCATGGTGCCCTACCGTTAAGTGTAGGGGAGGGGAGCTTTGATCACCATTTCCAAGTAGCCAGACTTACCCCTTTCTCCCTTTCTTGTTCACACAGCTGGTGGTGGCGTCGCTATGGGAATGTACAACCTTGATCAGTCAATCAGAGACTTTGCACACAGTTCCTTCCAGATGGCACTTTCTAAAAGCTGGCCCCTCTACATGAGCACCAAAAACACTATTCTGAAGAGATACGATGGACGTTTTAAAGACATCTTCCAAGAGATTTATGAAAAGTAATTAATTAGTCCTCTGGTTGTTTTGGAACCTGCCTGGCCTCAGGGTCAAGAGCGAACAGGCTGACCAGCTGATTTGGGTTGGGGGTCCCCCCGAGCAGAGAAAAAGCACAGGCTAGCCCTATGCCTTTAAACGCTTCCTCGGCCACTTCTTGTCCCCACTGAGAAGGGTGAGAAGATGAGGGGATGTGATGGGAGCAGCTGCCAGGAGATGCTCAAACACTTAGAACAGTGCTCTGTACAAAGTAAGTGAGGAGCAGGGGGGCCAGGAGAAGAGGGGATGAGAGGAAGGGAAAAAGAGAAGTTTCTTTCTCAACATCTCAGCCCCATAGAGTCCCTCCTCTTCCTCTTTTATCCCCCTCCCAGCTGAAGGAGACAGTGGGAGGAGGATCAAGGGCTGGACTTTGGAGACTGCAACACTTTTAGAGCCCGTGAAATGTGTAGGTGACCATCTCTCCCTTTATGGAGATGGAGAGGTCTGAGGCAGCAGCCTGCCCTTCCAGCCCATTTCTCTTAGCTCAGACAAGGGGCAAGGGCCAGGCACCCCTGACCAGTGCTATTTTGAAACCAGGGGACAGGAATCAGGAGGGCCCTGGCCTGGCCTTCCCTCCTTCCCTCCCCAGCCCCATGCAGAGTGATAAGTGCCCAGAAAGCCAGTCTGCCCAGCAAAGATGCTCAGGGGCCCATGGTTGAACCTTGCTGATCCAGAAATGCCAATTTACTCTTCCCCCTCTTAACCTTGCATTGACCCAGGTACAGACTTTTATTGTGATATAAGGATGCAGGCACCACTTTGAAATTTGAGTGGAATCTACTTTTACCTTTTAAGAATGGCATTGGGTTTAAGGAGAGTGTGTTAGGTTCCTGAACTCATCCATAATGAGTCACTAGAGTAGGTAAACGTATTGGATGGACCATCCTAATCTTACAACTTAGGTAAATTAGGAAAGCATTGTGGCCTAGTGGAAAAGAGCACATGCCTGGGATTCAAAAGGCTTGGATTCCCATCCCAGCTCCACCACGTGTCTGCTGTGTGACCTTGGGCAAATCATTTAACTTCTCTGTGCCTCAGTTCCCTCATCTGCAAAATGGGAATTCAAAACTTGTTCTTCCTTCTACTTAGGCTGTGAGCTCTGTGGGACCAGATTATCGTGTCTACCCCACCACTTAGTACAGTGCTTGGCACGTAGTAAGTGCTTGACGAATACCACTATTAATGTTGTTGTAACTCTCAGCAATTCTTTCATGCATCTTGGTTGCCACTGTCAGAGCCAGAACACTTAATCACCTTTTGGATTCACCTGTTCTTTTGGAAGCATTTTATTTGGTGATAGCAAAGAGGTTTGGCTACCTCATAAGATTTGTTTGAGATGAGCTACATTTTGAATACTGTGATTCACTTTACCTGAGTAGTGGTGACTGGAACCCAGATGTTAGCTGTCCCCCTCTTTGTGTGTCTCAAGGTTTGCATGCTGCCTTGAGTTTACAGAATCTAGAGGTCATTCATTCCCTCAGGTAAAGCAGCCTCCTGGAGAACAACAGATGCTTAAAAGAGAATCAGTGAATGGTATTTATTGAGTGCTTACTGTGTGCAGAGCACTGTACTAAGCATTTGAGAGAGTACAATACAACAGAGTTGATAGACACATTCCCTGTTCACACAAGCTAGAGAACGAGCCTATAGTCTAGAATCTTAGCAAGAGCATATGAAGCAATACAGATGATATCCCTTGGATGGCCAAGTACAGGGTAGGAGATAATTTTAGGCACTTACTCTCTGTTTCCCTGGTTTCCTTCACAGAATCAACTAAACATCTCTGTGTTGATTGTTTCTTAGGCAATACAGAAGCAAGTTTGAGGCCAAGAAGATCTGGTATGAGCACAGGCTCATTGATGACATGGTGGCCCAAGCCATGAAATCAGAAGGAGGCTTCATTTGGGCCTGTAAGAATTATGATGGTGATGTTCAGTCTGACTCTGTGGCCCAAGGTAAGGATGTTACGGGCTGAGTGAAGACGGGGCACAAGGTGCTCCTGAAAGAAGGGCATAGTTCTAAAATCTAAAACCACCTATAATAACCGATAAACAGAAGAATGGCTAAGTGAAGTCCTCAGTTGATCTTCATTTCAGGTTTTAATTTCAATTAGAGAAGCAGCATTGCCGAGTGGAAAGAGCACAGGCCTCGGAATCAGAGGGATCTGGGTTTTATTCCCGGCTCTGCCACTTGCCTGCTCTGTGACCTTGGTCAAATAACTTAACTCCTCTCTGCCCCAGTTTCTTCATTTGTGAAGTGGGACTCAATATTTATTCTCTCTCCTACTTAGAATGTGAACCTTGGTTGGGTCAGGGACTCTTTGACCTGAATACTATATATCTACCCCAGGGCTTAGTACAGTGCTTGGCACATAGTAAGTGCTTAACAAATACCACAATTATTAATTTCCACCCCTCTATTTTTTTCCAAGCACTTGTAACAAGAAGCAAAATTGATTTGAATTTTATTTTATCTTTGCCCCACCTATGGGAAAACAATTTGGATTACAACTCTATGATGAAGGCATCAGGGCTTTCACTCCTGACTCTGTCATTGTTAATTGCTCTCGCAAATTTTTGGTCCAATGTGCAGTAGTAGTTGTGGCCCGAAAAACCAGTAAACTTCCAGGCATCATCATAAAAGGCAGAGAAAATGAAACAAAAGGCCCTGATTTTGCTACTCTCTGCAGCTGGAGTGCCAGGTGCACTTTTGGTTGTGACAGCATCATCATCAATGGTATTTATTGAGCACTTTGTGCTGGGCACCGTACTAAGTGCTTGGGAGAGTGCAATACCACCAAGTTAGTAGACATGTTTCCTGCCCACAATAAGCTTACTGTCTAGTGTGGGAGACAGACATTAATATAAATGAGACAGACATTTGAGGATGGACATCATGCAACTGTAGAAGGGGACGGGGAAGGACAACTGAGGTGGAGAAGTTGAGGTAGGTGGAAAGGGTTCACGCCCTGCAGTCTGGAAAGATGAGGTGGTTTAATATTATGCAGTCAAGGAGGGTGTAAACTGGGCAGACTGAATTGTTCCTCATATCTCACATTCCTACTGAGACTTCTTGTTGTTAATGGTATTTATTAAACACTTACTATGTGTCAGGCACTGTACTGAGCACTAGGCTAGATACAAGATAATCAATTTGGAGACATATGAAAGAATAGAGGGAAAAAGAGATGTAATGGAAAAAATTAGGTAAGTTATTTTAGAATAGCAATAATTTAGGTACTGATAGTCGGTTATTAGCAAGAGAATTTGAAGTGGTTGGGTGGTCCATGGCTAACTCGGGGATGGGTATCCAGGAGGGCTTCCAGCCTGAAACAGTCCTGGACTGGGTTAGCTGTTGGTTTCTCCCATTGGTAGATGGGAGATGGGCAAGCAGTAGATGGGAAACAGAGTTGGAAGGCAGGTGTGAGAAAAGATGAAGTTAAGGGTTGGGGGGCTATCAATGTCAGCAGCCTTCTATTGATTGGGCTGGGTAGCTCAGAATTCATATCCAGGGGAAAGTGCTATGCCATTTTGAAAAGCAAACACTTTGCTTGTAAGCCTGAAGGGCAAATAAAGGATGGAATGTCTGCCACAGGAATTTCAGGGACAAGTGCCAAGATCTTAGAAGGAATAATTGGAAAGAATCAAGGAAAACGCAACTTCATCCAATTCCCATTGGTGCCAGTAACAAAACAGTGTCCCCTGGATAGCTTTTGGCTCAGGGGTGGGGACTGGGCTTGCAGAATTTGCAGGTGAACGGGGGGAGGGAGTGGCTTTTCCGCTCAGCCTCCATCTCCAGACACTGTCCAGACACTATCCGGAGAGCCAGCTGTGTATGTCCATGTCCAGGACCTCCCATGAGATCAAGTCTCACCCTTCAGTTTGGGGGCTGTACATATAGCTCTGTCAAGGAACCTCTCCCCGGGCAAAGGTTTAGTGCTTTCTGCTGGGAGAATCTTCTGTCAGGAAGGAGGCAAAGTCCACATAGTGTGGCTTTTGAGAAACACTGAAAAAGGAGAAACTATGCTGCTTTCTGCTCCCTTCACATATTTCTCAGACTCAGTCCACATGTTTGGTGGTGGTTAAGTTGGCTGTGGGGGTGGGGAGGTGGAGGGGGTCAGCATGGAGGTTTATTCCTTCATTCAATCATATTTATTGAGTGCTTACTGCATGCAGAGTACTGTAATAAGCGCTTAGGTAGTACAAGTCAGCAACACATAGAGCTGGTCCCTACCCAACAATGGGCTCACAGTGTAGAAGGGGGAGACAGACAACAAAATATGTAGGTGTCAAGGTGTCAAAACCATCAGAATAAATAGAATTATCGCTATATGCACATCATTAATAAAATAGAGTAGTAAATATGTGCAAGCAAAATAAACAGTAATAAATATGTACAAATATATACAAGTGCTGTGGGGAGGGGAAGGAGGTAGGGCGGGGGGGGGCGGCAAAGAGGAGGGGAGGAGGAGAAGAAAAAGAGGGCTCAGTCTGGGAAGGCCTCCTGGAGGAGGTGAGCTCTCAGTGGGGCTTTGAGGGGAGGAAGAGAAGCTGGTTTGGCGGATGTGTGGAGGGAGGGCATTCCAGGCCAGGGGAAGGACGTGGGCTAGGGGTCGATGGCGGGACAGGTGAGAATGAGGCATAGTGAGGAGGTTAGCAGCAGAGGAGTGGAGGGTGCGGGCTGGGCTGTAGAAGGAGAGGAGGGACGTGAGGTAAGAGGGGGCAAAGTGATGGAGAGCCTTGAAGCTGAGAGTGAGGAGTTTTTGCTTGATTCGCAGGTTGACAGGCAACCACTGGAGATTTTTGAGGAGCGGAGTGACATGCCCAGAGTGTTTCTGTACAAAGATAATCCGGGCAGCAGAGTGAAGTATAGATTGAAGTGGGGAGAGACAGGAGGATGGGAAATCAGAGAGGAGGCTGATGCAGTAATCCAGTCAGGATAGGATGAGAGATTGAACCAGCAGGGTAGCGGTGTGGATGGAGAGGAACGGGCAGATCTTGGTGATGTTGTGGAGGTGAGACTTGCAGGTTTTGATGAGGGATTGGATGTGTGGGGTGAATAAGAGAGTGGAGTCGAGGATGACACCAAGTTTGCGGGCTTGTGAGACGGGAAGGATGGTAGTGCTATCTCTACGCTCAGCTATCATCTATCAACTATCATCTCTATGCTCAACTATCATCTCTACGCTGATGACACCCAAATCTACATCTCTGCCCCTGCTCTATCCCCCCATCTCCAGGCTCGCATCTCCTCCTGCCTTCAGGACATCTCCATCTGGATGTCTGCCCGCCACCTAAAACTCAACATGTCCAAGACTGAACTCCTTGTCTTCCCTCCCAAACCCTGCCCTCTCCCTGACTTTCCCATCTCTGTTGACGACACTACCATCCTTCCCGTCTCACAAGCCTGCAACCTTGGTGTCATCCTCGACTCTGCTCTCTCATTCACCACTCACATCCAAGCCGTCAACAAAACCTGCCGGTCTCAGCTCCGCAACATTGCCTAGATCCGCCCTTTCCTCTCCATCCAAACCGCTACCCTGCTCGTTCAAGCTCTCATCCTATCCCGTCTGGACTACTGCATCAGTCTTCTCTCTGATCTCCCATCCTCGTGTCTCTCCCCACTTCAATCCGTACTTCATGCTGCTGCCCGCATTGTCTTTGTCCAGAAATGCTCTGGGCATGTTACTCCCCTCCTCAAAAATCTCCAGTGGCTACCAATCAATCTGCGCATCAGGCAGAAACTCCTCACCCTGGGCTTCAAGGCTCTCCATCACCTCGCCCCCACCTACCTCACCTCCCTTCTCTCCTCCTACAGCCCACCCCTCACCCTCCACTCCTCTGCCGCTAATCTCCTCACCGTGCCTCGTTCTCGCCTGTCCCGCCATCGACCCCCAGCCCACGTCATCCCCCGGGCCTGGAATGCCCTCCCTCTGCCCAACTGCCAAGCTAGCTCTCTCCCTCCCTTCAAGGCCCTACTGAGAGCTCACCTCCTCCAGGAAGCCTTCCCAGACTGAGCCCCTTCCTTCCTCTCCCCCTCGCCCCCCTCTCCATCCCCCCATCTTACCTCCTTCCCTTCCCCACAGCACCTGTATATATGTATATATGTTTGTACATATTTATTACTCTATTTATTTATTTATCTTGTACGTCTATTCTATTTATTTTATTTTGTTATTGTGTTCGGTTTTGTTCTCTGTCTCCCCCTTCTAGACTGTGAGCCCGCTGTTGGGTAGGGACTGTCTCTATGTGTTGCCGACTTGTACTTCCCAAGCGCTTAGTACAGTGCTCTGCACACAGTAAGCGCTCAATAAATATGATTGATTGATTGATTAGTGCCATCTACAGTGACGGAAAAGTCAGGGAGAGGACGGTTTGGGCGGGAAGATAAAGAGCTCAGTCTTGGACATGTTGAGTTTTAGATTCATTCATTCATTGTCTTATTTATTGAGTGCTTACAGTGTGCAGAGCACTGTAATAAGCGCTTGGGAAGTACAAGTTGGCAACATATAGAGATGGCCCCTACCCAACAGCTTGCTCACAGTCTAGAAATGGCAGGCAGACCAGGCAGACATCCAGATGGAGATGTCCTGAATGCAGGAGGAGATACAAGCCTGGAGGGAGGTAGAGAGCAGGGGTGGAGTTGTAGATTTGGGTGTCATCAGCGTAGAGATGATAGTTGAAGTGGTGGGAGTGAATGAGTTCACCAAGGGAGTGAGTATAGATAGAGAACAGAAGGGGACCAGGAACTGACCCTTGAGGAACCCCTACAGTAAGGGGATGGGAGGGAGAGGAGGAGCCTGTGAAGGAGACTGAGCATGAATGGCTGAGAGATAAGAGGAGAGGACGGAGTCTGTAAAGCCAAGGTTGGATAGTGTGTTGCGGAGAAGGGGGTGGTCCACAGTGTCGAAGGCGGCCGAGAGGTCAAGGAGGATTAGGATAGAGTAGGTTTATGAACACATCATAGTGTAGCTCAGTGTGGCCCAACCCTAGGATACTCGTGGGCTGTCTGGATGGTGGGCAGCAGTCCTCTCCAGCCCCTTTGGCCATTCAGCTTTCTAGCCAGTCCTGCAGTGCAGACCAAGGCAGAACCACTCTTGGAGGGAGCATGGGCCCCCTCCCTGCATAGGAGGAAGGACAGGGCAGGCTCACCCCTTCTCAAGATCTGTTTGTCAGCAGTTGGGATGTGCAGGTGGGGTTGCTCTAACTAGAGTCAAAGACTATAAGGAAAATCTGCTCCCTGACCCCAGCTGCCTGATCCTTCAGAGGAAGAACTGGGATAGCTGGGAATGGTGAGGGTAAAGACTGAAGTTTTCTGGGGTGGGTACAGAGAGGTCTCCCCAAAGGAGAATTAGGAGCAGAAATGTTCTAATTAATGAGTCAATCAATGGTATTTATTTGAGTGTTTACTGTGTACAGAGCACAGCTCTAAGCATTTGGAGAAGAATAATTCAATAGAGTTTGTAGATGCGATCCCTGCCCACTGCAAGCTCACAGTCTACATCATCATCATCATCAATCGTATTTATTGAGCGCTTACTATGTGCAGAGCACTGTACTAAGCGCTTGGGAAGTACAAATTGGCAACATATAGAGACAGTCCCTACCCAGCAGTGGGCTCACAGTCTAAAAGGGGGAGACAGAGAACAAAACCAAACATACTAACAAAATAAAATAAATAGAATAGATATGTACAAATAAAATAAATAAATAAATAGAGTAATAAATATGTACAAACATATATACATATATACAGGTGCTGTGGGGAAGGGAAGGAGGTAAAATGGGGGGGATGGAGAGGGGGACGAGGGGGAGAGGAAGGAAGGGGCTCAGTCTGGGAAGGCCTCTCTACAGGGGGAGACAGTCATTAAAACAGTTACAGATAGGGGAAATAATAGAGTATAAGAGTATTTACAGAAGTTTCATGGGGCTAGGGTGTGAATCAAGGTGCTTAAAATATATACAGCAAAGTAAATAGTCGAAAAAGAGGGAAGAGTTGATGGGGAAATAAAAGGCAAAGTCTGAGAAGGCTTCTTGGAGGAGGTGTGATTTTTAGGAGGATCTTCAAGGTGGGGAGGGTGGTGGGCCAACAGATATGAATGAGGAAGGAATTCAAGGCCCAGGGAGAACATAGGCAAGAGGTTGGAAGTGGTCTAGTTGAGACTGAGGTACAGAGAGGTAGTTTGGTTTAGAGGAGCAGAGCGTGTAGGTTGGATTGTAGTTGGAAATAACAGGGTTAGGTAGGAGGGAGAGAGCTGATTGAGTGTGTCTAAGTTGATGGCAAGGAGTTTCTGTTTAATGCTGAGGTGGGTGGGCAACCACTGGAGACTTTTGGGAGTGAGTAGATATGGAATGAGTGGCTTTTCATAAACATGATCCTGGCAGCAGAGCAAAGTATGGGCAGGAAAGAGAATAGACAGGAGTCAGGGAAGTCAACAGCTGATGCATTAGTCATATCGGAAAATGGTGAGTCCTTGAATCTGCATGGTAGTAGTTTGGAGGGGAAAAATGGATTCTAGAGATGAGTTCCCTCCTACTGATTGTGAGCCCCATCTGGGACAGGGGTTGTGTCCAACCTGATTATCTTGTATCTACCCCAGGATACAGTGCTTTGGCCCAAGGAAAGGGTTTCACAAGTACCATAATTGTGATTATGTTTTGAAGGTAGTACTGACAGAATTTTGTGACTGATTGAATGTATGGGTTGAATAAGTATGTGACCAATCTACCTCCAAGGATTTGGTCTTGGGAGACAGGGAGGGTGGTGGTATTGTCTACAGTAATAGAAAAGTCAGGAGGAGGACAGGGTTTGTGTAGGAAGATGTTATGTTTTGGACATGTTAAGCTTTGACGTAACAGTGGAGTATCCAAGTAGAGATGTCCTGAACGTAGGTGGAAATGCAGGACTATAAAGGAGAGAGGTCAGGGCTGGAAAGGGAGATTTGGGAATCATCCACAAAGAGATGGTAGTTCATCACATATAGATGGTAGTTGAACCTATGGGAGTGAATTAATTCTCCAAGGGAGTGGGTGCAGGTGGAGAATACAAGGGACTTAGAAATGAAACTTGAGGCACTCCCATGGTTAGAGGGTGAGAAGCAGAGGAGGAGCCTATGAAAGAAACCGAGAAGGATCCATCATAGAGATAGGTGGAGAGACAGTGACGGGGAGCTCAGGGTTTGGACTTCTCTAGGTATTGAGTCATGTGACACTCCTTCTGGGGACTTCTGTATAGAAAAAGAAAACTCCTCTAAACCCAGCTGCAGCGATTGAAAAGCTGTAATACAATTCCCATCAGATATCTGTGAGTGGCTAGTAATGGGAATGGTAGCAAGATAGAGATTGGTGAAATATTTAACAGGGAAATGTTTACCAGGTTAAAACAGGAAAACTCTGAAATGGACACTGAGCCACAAATAACTAGCTAGTTCTTTGCCAAAAGGACAAACATTGCCAAAAAGACGGCATGTCCTGTTGAGATCACTGGCAGAGTTCAATGCTAAAAAAGTATCAATTTGGGGGCTCAGCTGAAGGATTCCAGTGGGAACAGTGGAGTCCCGCCTCCTCGGATGTTCATAGAATGCAACCTGTGAGCTGTGGGAAAACTCTGTCCAGCACAAGTACGCCAGCACTTGGAACAATGCATGACATAATAAGTGCTGAACAAATACCATTAAAAGAGAGAGTTGATTGGGCAGACTCAGACGTTTGAGCCCTTTTGGCCAGGACCTTTTTGGAGGTCTGGAGAAGGCAGTGACAGCCACACCACAGGGCTAGCCATGACAATTGACAGAACTCGAAATCCATATGCTATTTGACTTCAGACCAAAAACGATTAAAGTTAAAAGATTGTATTTAAAATGCAATGAAAATAGCGAAGACTGTCTGGGAAAGTGTTTATTGGGGTTCTTGCTTTGTTGGAGATGGTCAGAACAATTTTTGATTGAGACCTTCCTCATTGCCTGATTTCCCAGAAACACTCATGGGGCAAACTCAGGTCTCAGGGCTGCTCTGTTGCCTTGGACCCCTCCTTGATGCTGTAAGCTCCTCCTCTAAACTGTAAGCTCCTTGTAGGCAGGAAACGTGTACCAACTCTGTATATTATACTCTCCCAAGCCCTTAGTACAGTGCTCTGCAGACAATAAGCACTCAAATACCATTGACTGATTAATTGCATGCCCAATGCTGGTCCCCTCAGGGCCCACTGCTTCTCTGTGTGGCTAAGTCAGAGCTAGATGCTTGTTCCCACAGGGTATGGCTCACTGGGAATGATGACCAGCGTGCTGATTTGCCCAGATGGCAAGACAGTAGAGGCCGAAGCTGCACATGGCACTGTGACCCGCCACTTCCGCATGCACCAGAAAGGCCAAGAAACATCCACCAACCCCATTGGTAAGATCCCCCTGACCTTTGCCTCCCTCCTGAATTAGGCTCTGGAAATCTGGAACATTCCTTGGGGATTATCTCAATGAGTAGGTAATTATCCAAACAGCTTTCATGCCCTTTGAGCTCTGCTTTATATCATCGAAGTCCTTGTGGCATGCATCCAAATGGGACTTTGGAGCCCCCTTGGGTCCGGCTGGGTGGCGGTGCTCTACAGATACTGTTTGTGTCTCATTTTACCTTCCGTGTGTTAAAATGAGATTTGAGATGAATGCTCTCTCTGAGTTATGTGGCTGTATCCATGCCACAAGGTTTTGAGCAGCATTTGGGGTGATAGTGGTAGAGGAAATGGAATGACCATTAAAAACTTTGCGTATAATTGCCATGAAAAAATACTTTGTTTTAGAGGCTGGACCTTGTTTCCATCCATCCTGAAACCACAGCAGGTATTCAGGACCCTCAAATAGAGCATTGTGGGGTGGCAGAAAGAGCACAGGAGTGGGATCAGGAGACTTAAGTTCCAATTTTGGCTCTTCTGGTGACCTTGAGCAAATCTCTTAAGTGTCTCTGAGCTTCCGATTCCTCATCTGTGAAGTTTAAAGGAAATACTTGCTCTCCCCACCTCTGAGCTTTTTGACCCCCATGTGGGACGGGAACTATTTCCAATCTAATGATCTGTAGCTGCTGAAGTGTTTAAACACAATGCTTTGGTCCAGGTAGGAAATGCTGAATAAATACCATCATTCATCATTCGGCAAGATTTTTTCATCATTCACAAAAATGGATTTCTCCTCTTCTCCCCTTTCAGCCTCCATCTTTGCCTGGAGTAGAGGACTAGCTCACCGAGCTAAGTTGGATAACAATGCAGAACTGAGCACCTTTGCAACCACCTTGGAAGAAGTTTGCGTTGAAACCATTGAAGCAGGCTTCATGACCAAGGACCTAGCTGCTTGCATTAAAGGCTTGCCCAAGTAAGGACACCCTACCTGATAGTGGCTTCCTCCCATTCCCACCGGGTCCCAGCATTGTTGTACTGTGTGGGGGGGCTAAGCCAGTTGGTATTCTGGGAATTGCACTTAGTTTAGGAAGACTCAGATTCCAAAGCCTAGAAACAGGGTGTGTCCCTTTGAAAACTGACCCTTCTACAAACACTGATAAATGTTCAATCTATATTTTGCACTCTGTAAAGCAGCTATGGGTAAGTATGCCACCTCCCTGCCCCCATTATTGGCTCCCTGGGCACCCCAAGTTGGGAGGTTAACTCCCTTCCAAACCAATTCTGCTTTCCCCAATGTAACATTAACTCAGTGTCTGCGTTTAGGAGACCATTTGGGAAGGAGGTAGAGACAGAAACTAACGCGATATGCAGACACACACACATACACAGCACACACACACTAGGGAGCAGAAATCACAAAAGAGAAGGAAAGAGGTAGAGACAAACAAATGAGATAAACACATACACATTCATTCATTCAATCATATTTATTGAGCGCTTACTGCGTGCAGAGCACTGTACTAAGCACTTAGGAAGTATGTCGGCAACATATAGAGGTGCGCACACACACACACACACACACACACACACGAGCATAAATCACAAAAGGAAGGAAAAGAGGTAGACAGAAGCACATGCACAAGCGTACGCGCATCCTCCCCCCACCACCCCTAGATGATTTTCCCTTCAGACTGGCAGTAGCGGGGGAGGAAAGTGCAGAATGAGTTCCTTCCTGCCACCCCCTCGTGCCCACTAATAGTCCAGGCTCCATAGAGCCTCCTGGCTGATGAGGCCAAAGTCATTTCCACAGCTCTTCCAGATTCTGGCTTAGCAGCTGCAGGCAAAGCCACTCCTGAGGCCTGTAAACCCCAGAGAGCAGCAATGATGAATCATTGCTATTTATTGAGTGCTTACTGTGTGCAGAGCAGCATACTAAGTGCTTGGGATTGTACAATACTATAGAGTTTGTAGATACGATTCCTGTTCACAAAGAGTTTAGGGTCTGCTGCGGTTGCAACATCACCCTTTCAGGCTGGAGCAGGGGCAAGATGGGCCCCCACAATGCCTTCCTTCACTCACTTTCTGCTGTAACCAACTGTTCTGGATTTACCCAGGACCTCGTGGTGGCCAGCCTGGTGGAAGTTGAACCCGCCTGCCCTAAGAAAACAGTTGTGAAACACAAACACCCATTTAACCCAGGTGGCTCTGGTTGCCCCTCAGGGACAGAGTCTGACAGAAACTGTTTCAAGGAGCTGGGTAGCTGGGCACTTGGTGTCCCACAGTAAGGAACAGCATGTTTAGTTTACCAGGCTGTGGCCCCAGGAGCAACTGGATGGAGCTAATGCAGGTAGCCTCCACCACATGATGGGCTGAGCCCTGTTGGCCATTTGTGTTTTTCCAGTACGGTAATCCGGGCAGGGCAGTACGGTATCCCCTGCTAGCTTGAGGGGATGCTGTACCACTTGTTCCAGAGACCTTGAAGCCGCAACGTTGCGGTACCTTAGCTGTGTCTTTTTCCTACTCTGGGAAGAAAGCAGACTGAAAGTTACTGTTCAGTGTGCCAGGGTCTAGGGCCCCTTCCCTCACTGTGCACCTGCTCCCCTTTTCCCAGGAGATTTGGAATAAATGACTGACTGATGTTCTCTCTCCTTCTCCAGTGTGCAACGCTCTGACTACCTAAATACCTTTGAATTCATGGACAAGCTTGGTGAAAATCTGAAGGCAAAACTGGCCTCTCAGGCAAAACTTTAAGCTCTTGCTTGGGCTGGGTAACCTTTTCTGGGTGACACTCAAAGGTTGAGCAAAACCAGCTTTGTGATTTTTCTATGCCTCAGAAATTAAGTTTTTTCTATGAGTTTTAAAACTTTTCTTACACTTGAGTCCATCTATGTCAATGTCAGGGGGGAAAAGACATTTTATAGCCATTAGTGGGTTCTTTTCTTCCCAGGTTATTCTTACTATTACTTTTCTTTTCTTATTCTGAAGTAGACCAAAATGGAGAGGGGGTTCAATATGAAAGGACACACCACAGTAGCAGGGATCTCTCCTGCAATGGTCAGTGTACAGGCTGGCCCTAACTCTTCTTTCCCAACACCAGGCCGGGACCAAGGTGCTGGGTGGGGTGAATTGATAGAGGGTCAGGGCTACGAAGAGAGGGAAGGCACTCTGTGGCAGGCAGGAGGAGCGGTGCGAGCCCTGCCATTGGGAGTCCTGTTAAGTTAAAAGGCAGGATCTGTCTGGTTTTGATTCTGTGCATAACTGGGCAGGGACAGGATGTGTTTGTGACCAGAAATCTTGCATTTCAACAAAAGTGCTCCTAGAGGAAGTTATTTGTCCGTGTTTCAGAATTATGATTAAAGATTGCCCCAGCCGTGACGTCTCTCCATATGGTGTTTGTCCGAATTTAAAATGACCCTTGGGCTACTCGGCTGTGGATTGGCTTCTGCTGGAGAACTCCAGAGGTCAGTGCCTGGTTTTAAACCCCAGCTCTGTGGTCCGATATCAGATCATTTTGGGGGCCTAGTCTCCCTGCGCCGCTGTTCCCACTGCCAAGTTTCATGGCACAGACGTGGTGCCAGATGTGGCCTCGGAGGGTAACAAGAGGGAGGTTCAGGGGATTATGTGTAATTGGCATAACCCTGCAGAGTGATGCCGTTGACATCATAGTGTTCTACTCTGCCCAGCACAACATGGGTGAGAGCCGAAGCACCTCCTTGTCTAGTCACTATACAAGAAGCAGCGTGGCTCAGTGGAAAGAGCACGGGCTTTGGAGTCAGAGGTCATGGGTTCAAATCCTGGCTCCACCACTTGTCAGCTGTGTGACTTTGGGCAAGTCACTTAACTTCTCTGGGCCTCAGTTCCCTCATCTGTAAAATGGGGATTAAGACTGTGAGCCCCACGTGGGACAACCTGATCACCTTGCAACCTCCCCAGCACCTAGAACAGTGCTTTGCACATAGTAAGCACTTAATGAATGCTATTATTATTACTATTATTATTTTATTATTATTATGGCTGCTGAGGGATGCACTACTTGGGGACGGATTCAGCTTAGAGTGGGTAGAGCTGGGTTGTTGCTCTTCTTTGCAAGACCCTACCAGTCTTAGGGCCACTCCCAACCCAGCCAAACCTGGACCCAATTAGCAGTATTTATTGAGGGTTTTTTCTATGCTACTTTTTAAGCACTTACTATGTGCCAGCCACTGTACCAAGCCCTGGTGTAGATACAAGTTAATCAGGTTGGACACAATCCATGTCCCACATGGGGCTCGCAGTCTTACAGATTTTACAGATGAGGTGACTGAAGCCCAGAAAAGTTAAGTGACTTGCCCAAGGTCACAGATCAGACAAGTGGAATAGCTGGGAGTAGAGCACAGGTCTTTCCGACTCCCAGGCCCATGTTCTATCCACTAGACTGCACTGCTTCTCATGCTGCAGAGTACTGTATGAAGCACTTGGGAGAGTACCATGCAATAGAGTTGGTAAACACAATCAAAGAGCTTACAGTCTCGATGAGGAGATAAACATTAAAATAAATTGCAGGTAGGTAAGAAGCAGACTATAAGGATATGTATGTAGGTGCTGTGGGACTGGGAATGGGGCAGATAAAGTACGTAAGGAGATTCCCACTGACCATTCTAAAGCCAAAGCACTGTGGGCCCACTGGTGGGTAGGGCTGTAACCAGACCAGTCTTTGCAAAGAGGGGAGGCAACACTGGCCGCAACATTTAGGGCTTGGTTGGACCTCTATTGATAGTGTTCAGGTACCATGCTGACCCCTCCCTCAGAAGCAAAGACCCCAGCCCCTCAGCATCTGCTATTCATTCATTCATTCAATCGTATTTATTGAGTGCTTACTGTGTGGAGACCACTGTTCTAAGCGCTTGGGAAGTACAATTCAGCAACAAATATAGACAGTCCCTGCCCACAACAGGCTCACAGTCTAGAAGGGGGGAGACAGACAGCAAAATAAGTAACCAGGCATCAGTAACATCATTATAAATAAATTAAAATTATAGATATATGCACATCATTAATAAAAATAGAATTATAAATATGTACAAATATACACAAGTGCTGTGGGGTGGGGAGCGGGGTAGAGCACAGGGAGAGAGTCAGGGCAATGGGTGGGGGAGCAGAGGAAAATTGGGGCTTAGTCTGGGAAGGCCTCCTAGGGGAGGTGAGCTTTCAGTAGGGCTTTAAAGGGAGGAAGTGTGCTAGTATGGTGGATTTAAGGAGGGACGACATTCCAGGCCAGAGGTAGGATGTGGGCCAGGGGTCTATGGCCGGACAAGCGAGAACAGCATAATGAGAAGGCTAGTACCAGAGAAGCAGAGTGTATGGGCTGGGAAGTAGAAGGAGAGAAGGGAGGTGAGGTAAGACAAGGTAATGGAGAGCTTTGGAGGCAAACGTGAGGAGTTATTACTTGAGTTTCTCCTACTGAAATAATGTGAGAAGACTCCGTGCTGGGGCTACAAGAAGAACTGGTCTTTATACCAAGCTGTGGCCTTCTCTTACCTCGTAATGATGTGGCAGTCTCCTGATACAAATCTCTACCTCAAATAGTTATTTCTCCTGAATGTTGAGAAGCAGCCTAGCATAGTGGATAAAGCATGGGCCTGGGAGTCAGAAGGTCATGGGTTCTAATCCTAGCTCTGCCACTTGTCTGCTGTATGAACTTAGGCAAGTCACTAAACCTTTCTATGTCTCAGTTCCCTCATCTGTAAAATGGGGATTAAGACTGAGCCCCATGTGGGACAGGGACTTTGTCCAACCCGATTACTTTGTATCTACCCCAGTGTTTAGAACAGTGCCTGGCACATAGGAAGCGCTTAATAAATACTATAATTGTAATGTTTGTACAAGGTGCTGCCTTGTACAACATAATAACCTTAGCTACTCTCCTGTTGGTTTCCCTTGGCTGCGGAGCCATACCTGCAATGTCATTAGAGTCAATTTTTGATAATTGTGCAAGGGAGTCAATAGGATTAGGTTTTTCCATCAAACCATTCTGGTGAATAACTCCTTAAACCAAGGCTCTGTGTTCTGGAAACCACATATGATGAGTTTGAAGTGCACATCCCTTTATAAATTCTCTTTCAATTCTCTGTGGACTTTCAACTTTGTGTCAGCTTTGGTTTTAAGTCAAGTAGAGAGCTACATCTCCCAGCTCTCAAAGACTGATCGTCATCATTAATGGCACTGTTTGCCATTAATGACACTGTGCCTCTGGGGCACAGGGCCCTGGGCTGGGCACAGAAATGTGCAATAGCAGTAAAAAACTAAACCAAAACAAAACAACCCAACCGTATCTAGCTCCTCGTGTTAAAAGAGAGCTGCAGTAGCAGTGGAGATCCTGAAGATGGCTCTAGTTGATAATATAAGGCTGAAGAATAGGCTTGGTGTACATAAGGGCCATCTATAATCAGCCTTAGGAGGGAGTTGTCATAGTTCTTTAAATGGCTTCAGGCTGTTGGAACTGGATTCTTCAGAACTGGACAAGGTGACTGCCCAACAAGGTGACTGCCCAGCTTCTTCCAGCTCCTCTTCTCACCACTCCCTGTGTCTGGGTGGGGCAGGCACTGGTGTTCCCATTCATTCATTCAATCATATTTATTGAGCACTTACTGTGTACAGAGCACTGTACTAAGCTCTTGGGAAGTACAAGTCTTATTTTATTTTGTTAATATGTTTTGTTTTGTTCCCTGTCTCCCCCTTCTAGACTGTGAGCCCACTGTTGGGTAGGGACCGTCTCAATGTTGCCAACTTGTACTTCCCAAGCGCTTAGTACAGTGCTCTGCACACAGTAAGCGCTCAATAAATATGATTGAATGAATGAAAAGTCAGCAACATATAGAGATGGTCATTCTCTATATGTTCATTCTCCTTCCCTCTGAAAACCTCACTGGGCACTATGTATTCTTGCTGTCAGCTCACCCTGGGAATCTCTTCTCCCAGAGTAGTTGGCAGGAAGGCCCTGGGCCCCCAAGCCACCAGTGTCCAGCCAGTCAACCTCAGGGCCAGGGAGACTCCAGGTATTGGGACATTGTAAGCTCCTTCTGGGAAAGGTTCATGCCTAGTGCTTCATACAGTGCTGGGTACATGGTAAGACCGTCTCTATATGTTGCCAACTTGTACTTCCCAAGCGCTTAGTACAGTGCTCTGCACACAGTAAGCGCTCAATAAATATGATTGAATGAATTAATGAATGAAAAGTCGGCAACGTATATAGTCCCTACCCAACAACGGGCTCACAGTCTAGAGGGGGAGACAGACAACAAAACATTCTCCTTCCCTCTGAAAACCTCACTGGGCAGTATGTGTTCTTGCTGTCAGCTCACCCTGGGAATCTTTCCTCCCAGAGTAGATGGCAGGAAGGCCCTGGGCCCCCAAGCCACCAGTGTCCAGCCAGTCAACCTCAGGGCCAGGGAGACTCCAGGTATCGGGACATTGTAAGCTCCTTCTGGGAAAGGTTCATGCCTAGTGCTTCGTACAGTGCTGGGTACATGGTAAGTGCCCAATAAATACCACGGATGGATGGGTGAATGGGGGGAGAGGACTAACAGGAGGAGGGAAAGTCCGAGGGGCAGGGAATCCCTCCCTGATCTCTGCAATCCCTAGCATTCCAGCAATGCCCCGTGCTCCAGGCCAGCACTCTGAAGCCATCCCCAGGAGGGGCAGCAAAAAGAAACTGAACAATCTGCCTTTCTTATGCTCCTGGGAACTCCCTTGTTTGAAGAGGTCCTGTCTTTTGGCCCAGCACTTGCTGGGTAGCTAAATAAGAGACACACTCCTCAAGTGATAGAAGCTACCGAAGGTCAGGATCTCAGGATGGGGCAACAAATCTTTCCCAGATTCCTTCTTGAACATCCATCCACATGGTTATAAATGGACCACCCACCTCCTGTTAGCTCAACCCAGTCCACAAATTCAAAGTTCTGGGGCTTCGGCCCATGAATTCTTTTCCCCATTTATACTCTCACATTGTCAGCCCCCCCAAGGAAAAGAAACCATATAATAATGTTGGTATTTGTTAAGCACTTACTATGTGCCAAGCACTGTTCTAATTTGGTAGATGCAATCCCTGCCCACAAGGAGTCTACAGTCTACAGGGGGCATAAATGGCTCTAGAGAGATGTTTTGCTTCTTTTCTGTCCTTTTCTCTTATAGGGCCCCATGAGGCCTCAACTGATCCTCTGGCCGAGAAGTCCCAGACTTGGACCCTAGCAGTTGGGGCTGGGGCAAGGAAGACAGCAGTGAGTTGGGAAGACAGCTCCTGCCCATGGTTTATTTGGTACTGGCAACTTTGAAGGTGTCAAGGCAGGAAAGCAAGGGCTCAGAAGCTCCTGCAGGAGGCACTGAAAGGAGATGTGGGGCAAAGTACCCCTTAAATGGCCCACAAATGACATCTGATGAGGAAAGAGGACTTTCAGCAGTCACGGAGAGATGAAACTGAACAATAAGACAATGTAAAGGCTAAAACAAAGCTGAGTAGCGTCCAGGGCAGAAGAAAAGAATTTCCATCTCCTCATGACTCAGTCCACAGTTGCAATCACAGACACAGTGATTGCTGCAGCAGCAGCTGCCAGTCTTCCTGGGGTGCTACCTGGTGGAGAGGAGTGGTGTGACCAGTGGGGGCTCAAGTAATAATAGTAGTAGTAATTGTAGTTAGTCAGTACTTCCTAGACACAAAGCACTGTCCTAACCACTGGGAGAGAATACACAAGTGGGAATAAGACACAGTCCCTGCACCTCAGGGGCTCACAGTCTGAGTATAAATGGGGTGAAAGGACTGTAGACATACTTCAGGAGTGATGAAACATAGAAACACAACCCTGAGAATAATAATAAGCATTGTAGTAAGCACTGAGGTAGATATAAAAAATATATATATATACCTCATACATGACTTTGGGCAAGTCACTTCTCTGGGCCTCAGTTACCTCATCTGTAAAATGGGGATTAAGACTGTGAGACCCCTGTGGGACAACCTGATCACTTTGTAATCTCCCCAGTGCTTAGAACAGTGTTTTGCACATAGTAAGTGCTTAATAAATGCCATTATTATTATTATATAAGGTCCCAAATGGGGCTCACAGTCTAAATAGGGAAAGCAGATACTGAATCCCCATTTTGTAGATGAGGGAACTGAAGCACAGAGGGGTTAAATGACTTGCCCAAGGTCCAACAACAAGTATGTAGTGGAGCTGGGTTTAGAACCAAGGTCCTATGACTCCCAGGTCCTTGAACTCCCAGGCCTTGCTCTTTCCACTAAGCCCTACTGCTTCTTCTAGGCCATGCTGCTGCTTACAAATACACACATTAAAAACAAGTTTACATGAGCAGTCCACAGGGCACCCTGGGGGCAGAGTCTGGAGAGCCACATGGAGGGGCAGCAGGTTTTGGAAGGATGCTGCTGGGGAGCAGGAACACTGGCTCGGCTGACCTGATCATCCCCTCTCCATCCCTCTCCTCCTTCTCCCATCTCCCTCCTTCCCTCCCTCCATCCCTCCCTCCATCTCCCTCTCCATCCCCCCATCTTACCTCCTTCCCTTCCCCACAGCACCTGTATATATGTGTATATGTTTGTACATATTTGTTACTCCATTTTACTTGTACATATCTATTCTATTTATTTTATTTTGTTAGTATGTTTGGTTTTGTTCTCTGTCTCCCCCTTTTAGACTGGGAGCCCACTGTTGGGTAGGGACTGTCTCTATATGTTGCCAACTTGTACTTCCCAAGCGCTTAGTACAGTGCTCTGCACACAGTAAGCACTCAATAAATACGATTGATGATGATGATGATTATGATCGAGCCTGGGCTGCTGATTCTTGCTAGTTTCTGGTAAGGCCAGAATGCAGAGGTCCAGAAAGATGCTCAGTGTAGTGGGGTGGGACTCCGGGTACTAGGAGGATCTGTCTGAAGGAGTCAGGATCAATGGTCCCTGGGGAACAGCTGTGTCCTCTGCACTGTGATGATGGTCTCTGGACTGTATTAAGGCTGTTCTATAGCCACCTTGTGGCCCTGCTCTTTGGACAGAGTTGAGAGGGGAACTGGGGAATTTTACTCACTTTTTGAGTTTGCAAATGGGGGTCTGAACTGCCCTGTGATGTTATCTGGAGAGTTAGAGTGCACCACAGTGGCCTGGCTAAGTCAGAATGATCTTTCTAGCTCGTGTGGATGGTTGGCCTGGTGGACACCCAGCTTCTGGGGCGTATGCTTGGTCAAATCAATCCATGGTAGTGGTAATAGTTATAGTATTTACTAAACTCTTACTGTGTGCAGAGAACTCTACTAAGTATTGGGAAAAAATACCTAGGTGGGGATTAGACAAGGTTCCTGTCCCTCACGGGGCTAGTGACCTAAAAATAAAAAATGGGAAAGGAGACTGGTTACAGATACATAAAGAAAGATGAAACAAACACTAAGAAAATATGAAGACAAAAACAAAAATCAGTTGAATGTTGTGGCAGAAGGAGCACAATTTCAGGCTCCTCATGGCTCAGAGTCCATAGTTGTAATCGTGGCTGCAGTGACTACAACAGCAGCGGCTGCCACAGTCTTCTGAGGTTTTGTGGAGGTGGTGCCAGGCTGCAGCTGCTCTTTCCCGTTCCACCAGGGTGGTGGAAGGTGGTTTGGGATGAGGTTTCCTCGGTGATGCAGAGGAGATCCGGTGTCGTGACCCAAGGAGGTGGTGAAGCTATCTGCAGAAGGACACTTAAGGTCCTGGAAGTCATGGTAGGAGGATACAGCTATGTAGAGAAGTCGAACAGCCATCTTGTGGAGAGGTCTGGGGTGTAGCGAGCAATCACTTAAGTCTGTGAGGGCAGACTACATTGTGTTCCTGGGAGCAAAGCACAAAGAAGTGAAATGTAGAGGCAGCAGGCCCCAGGGGAACACCAGTAGAGAGATCCAGAGTGTGATAGTGGAATTTATTGAGCATTTACCTTTTGCAGAATACTATTATAAGTGCTTGGGAGAGTACAATAGAATAACTACACACATTTCCTGCTCTCATGGAGTCTACAGTCTAGCAGGGGAGACAGACATTAAAATAAATTACAGGAAGGGGAAGAAATCAAGTCTCATTGATGGTGTTGGTGAGGTGAGGACCCAGGTACTGAGAGCGTAAAAACTCAAGTGCATAGGTAATGCAAGTTGGAGGGAAAATAAGGCTTCCTGAAGAAGATGTGATCTTAATAGTATTTTAAAGTAATAGTAGTAATGATATCTTAAGCATGCACTGTGTGTAGAGAACTCTACTAAGCACTGGGAAAGAATACACAGATGGGGATTACACATGGTCCCTGTCCCTCTGGGGCCACATAATCTAAAAAGTACTTTATTAAAAGTAAGGATGTGAAGAACGGTGAAGGAGGAGGGAGGAGACCAGCTCTGTGAAGACTCTTGGGCTTGACTGGTTCAGCCTTCATGTCAGAGAGGTAGTTTTCCAATAGTCAAAAGGCCTGATAATCACCCTCCTTGAGGAGATTTAGATTTCATCAGCAAGTAATTCCCTCTGTGTCAAATGGAGAGGGAAACGGCAGAGGGGAAACAGATTTCTTGTAAGCTGGCTCACTGGAGGAAGGGAAGAGCAGAGAAATCAACTCCGAAAAAGCAGCTTAGCCTAATGAAAAGACAACAGGGCTGGTAGCCAGGAGGCCTGGGTTCTCATTTTGGTTCCATCACTTGCCTCCTTTTTGACCTTGGTCAAATTGCTTAACTTCTTCAGTGCCTCAGTTTCATCATCTGTAAATTGGAGGTGGAATACTATTTTCTTTCCCCCTTATACTGATGGCCTGAAATGAGAAAAGAACAGTTTCCTATTCAATTATCCTTTATCCACCCTAGTGCGTAGTACGGTGCTTGGCATGGAGTAAGTCCTAAACAATACAGTTGAGGTTGCTAAATACTTTCTTTCAGCACATTTCCCTCAGGGAGCACAGGTCAACAAGCAAAATGCACTGAGATGGAGCAGTGCCACTTGTTGCTCTCCTGGAAACTGGAGCATTCAATTTAGTCAGCTGTTCAACAAACTCTTTCTCCCTTCTCCACCCTTTCACCAGTTCCAGGCTGGGCAGAGGTGAGGCTGGGGCAAGGGCAGGGACATGCGCTGGGGTAGCAGTGGTCATGGTCTACCTTGGAGGGGGGTTCTAACTGAACCAAGTTAGCCGAGAGGAAGTGTGCTCTGCCAGGAATTGCTGACTCTGCAGGTCACTACTGGCTGGCCTCAGTCATCATGTCCAGCTCAGCTGAATCAGATTTGCAACATCAGGGCTGAAGTCCCCCATGATCTCAGCTCAGGACACCTGGCCTCTGTGGCTGCATTCCAGCTTAGCAAGCAGCGACTGGGGATCAGCTCAGGCCACAAACAATGTCTTCAGTAATTTAAAAGCATAAATCTCCCCCACAACGAAAACTAGAAAGATCTAAAACCTCTTCAGTGAGTACAGGGCCTTTGCCTAGGACCACCAGAGGGTGAGGGAAGAAGATGAATAAAGAAAAAACAGTGTGTCCTGCTGGAAAGAAGGCATCAGTCAGTATCTATTAGGTTGCGGAACAGCAAAAGTAAACTGCGACTTGCGAATCTCCCTTCTAGATGCCTTCTCATCATCATCATCATCAATCGTATTTATTGAGCGCTTACTATGTGCAGAGCACTGTACTAAGCGCTTGGGAAGTACAAATTGGCAACATATACAGTCCCTACCCAACAGTGGGCTCACAGTCTAAAAGGGGGAGACAGAGAACAAAACCAAACATACTAACAAAATAAAATAAATAGAATAGATATGTACAAATAAAATAAATAAATAAATAGAGTAATAAATATGTACAAACATATATACATATATACAGGTGCTGTGGGGAAGGGAAGGAGGTAAGATTGGGGGGGATGGAGAGGGGGATGAGGGGGAGAGGAAGGGGCTCAGTCTGGGAAGGCCTCCTGGAGGAGGCGAGCTCTCAGTAGGGCCTTGAAGGGAGGAAGAGAGCTAGCTTGGCGGATGGGCAGAGGGAGGGCATTCCAGGCCCGGGGGATGATGTGGGCCGGGGGTCGAAGGATGAAAGGGATCTTACTTAAAACGGAGCAGGGGTTCCAGAGGCCACACTTGGCAGCAGCTGTCAAGGGAGGGGAGGGAGGGGGAAGGGTGCGAGGGGTGGGGAGGTTTTGGATTGGGATGAGTTTGTGGGGGCCTGGGCGGGGAGAGTGGGAAGGGGGGTGGCGATGGGAAAGGAGAACTGGGATGGGGTGGGGGCCTGGAGGGAGGAGCGGAGGACCTGTGCTGGTACAGAGGAATCCTTGGTAGGGGGTGAGGGGGAGTGGTCTTGGTGGGGGAGAGGGAGGGAAAATGCTGGGTGGGAGAGGGGAAGGGGAAGGTGAGGAATGGGAATGGCAGTTGGGAGCAAGGGAATTGAAAGTTCATGGTGAGGTCAGCAGGGCGAGTGACAGTACGGTGGGAGGTTAACAATTAACAATTCTCTGCACTCTGTCCTCCATCCTCCTTCCCAATCCTCTTTACTGGTGTGTGATGCCAAGAAGAAGCTCCCTCCTCACCCCTGCCACCTCCCTAGGCCCCACACCCCTCCTAGCCTTCACCCAGACAGCCAGACGGGGTGTCTTTGTGGGGGTCTCCACTCTACACTAGCCATAACGTGGGATGGTCTCTGCTTTGGGGATGGTCAGCAGACAGAGTGACCAGTGCTCCTCACCAGGGCACCTTACCACAAAACACTCACAACCATGGGGACCAGCAGGCAGAGTGACCAGTGCTCCTCACCAGGGCACCTTACCACAAAACACTCATAACCCATTCCCCGCCAGAGCTCCAGTGCAGAGATACAAAGGAAACTCAGTGTGAAGCCCTGTTGGCTGCAGGAACCCATGGTCTCTGGCCCATCCGAACCTCTGGCCACCATGACCATCATCAACAGTATTTGATGAGCACCCACTGTGTGCAGAGCACTGGACTAAGAGCTTGGGAGAGAACCATAGAAGCAAAAGACACTATCCCTATCTGTGAGGACTTTACGATCTAGTGTGGGAGTTGGGCTGACAAAGTGATTTACAAAAATGGTGAGGGTAAGCAGAAAGATACAAAGATACAGTTGATATGGAGAGTGGAAAGAGGAATAATGAAATAAGTATAATACATGAGCCAGTATAGAGACATGTTCTAAACCTGGCTGACTGTACATAACATGCAAAGGGAGTTGGGATTACACAGCCTATAGTGGTGGGGCTTAACCAGAGAAGGCTTCCTGGAGGAAAAGAGCTTTAAGCAACCAATTCATGACTCAAAACAAAGGTTATTCAACTACTTCTGGACCACAATCTTCCATCCAGGTGACAGGAACAGCTCAGGTGAAGCAGCTGCATTGTTCTTCCTAATAATAATATGAATTGTGCTCTTTGTATACGCCATCAATTGATCAGTGGTGTTGAATAAGCACTGCTGTGTGCAGAGCACTATACTAAGTGCTTTGGGAAGTACAATACAACAGAGTTAGTGAACAAGATTTCTGTCCTCAAGGAGTTTACAGTTTAGAGGGGGAGACAGACATTAAGATAAATTATGGATAGGAACAAAAGTGCTTGTGGGGAGGGCGTGGAATTCATTAATTTAATTGTATTTATTGAGCACTTACTGTGTGCAGAGCAGTGTTCTAAGTGCTTGGGAAGTACAAGTTGGAAACATATAGAGATGGTCCCTACCCAACAACGGGCTCACAGTATAGAAGGGGGAGACAGACAACAAAACAAAACATGTAGACAGGTGTCAAAACCATCAGAACAAATAGAATTATGAATATCAAGTGCTTAAAGGGTACAGATCCAAGTGCATAGGTGAGGCCAAAGTGAGTGGCAGCAGGGGAAACGAGGGCTTGGTCAGTAATCAGAGAAGCAGCATGGTGTAGTGGGTAGAGCTTGGGCCTGGGAGTCAGAAGGATCTTGGATTCTAATTCTGGCTCTGCCACTTGTATGTTGTGTGACCTTGGGCAAGTTACTCCACTTCTCTGTGCCTCAGTTACCTCATCTGTAAAATGGAGATTAAGACTGTGAGCCCCGCATGGATCCACATGGCTTGTATCCACTCCAGCCCGTAGCACAATGCCTGGGACATAGTAAGCGCTTAATAAATACCATTATAATAATAGTAATAGTTATTATTAGTAGTAATAATAACCCCTGGATTACTGCCTGGATTACTGTGTCAGCCTCCTTGCTGACCTCCCAGCCTCCTGGCTCTCCCTACTCCAGTCCCTACTTGACTCTACTGCCTGGATCATTTTTCTGCAAAAGCAACCAGGACATGTCACTCCACTCCTCAAAATACTCCAGTGGTTGTCTATCTATCTCTGCAACAACCAAAAACTCCTCACTATTGGCTTTTAAGTACTCCGCCATCTTGCTCCCTCCTATCTCACCTTGCTTCTTTCCTTCTACAACCCAGCCTACACACTTCACTCCTCCAGTGTTAACCTTCTCACTGTGCCTCACTCTTACCTGTCTCACCACTGACCCCTAGCCCATGCCCTGCCCCTGACCTGGAACTGCCCTCCCTCCTCAAGTCTGACAGACAATTACTCTCTCCCACTTCAAATCCATATTGAAGGCTTATCTCCTCCAAAAGGCCTTCACAGACTAGGCCCCCCCCTTTCCTCTTCTTTCCCTTCTGGATCTCCCTGACCTGCTCTCTTTGTTCCTCCCCACTCCCAGCCCCACAGCACTTGTGTCCATAGCTGTAATTTATATATTTGTATTGATGTCTGCCTCCCCCTCTATACACCATAAGCTCACTGTGAGCAGAGAATGTCTTTATTGTTGTACTGTACATTCCCGAGCACTTAATACAGTGCTCTGCACATAGTAAATACGACTGAATTAATGAATTGAAGACCTCTTGGAGGAGATGATTTTAATAAGGAGAGAGTGGTAGTATGTCAGATTTGAAGAAATCTCTCGCTCCATCCCTTCTCCCCTCCTTAACTTCCATCTTCAACTGCTCACTCTCCACTGGTTCCTTCCCCTCTGCCTTCAAACATGCCCATGTCTCTCCCATCCTAAAAAAACCCCCTCTTGACCCCACCTCACCTTCTAGTTATCGCCCCATATCCCTCCTACCATTCCTTTCCAAACTCCTTGAACGAGTTGTCTACACGCGCTGCCTAGAATTCCTCAACAACAACTCTCTCCTCGACCCCCTCCAGTCTGGCTTCCGTCCCCTACATTCCACGGAAACTGCCCTCTCAAAGGTCACCAATGACCTCCTGCTTGCCAAATCCAACGGCTCATACTCTGTCCTAATCCTCCTCGACCTCTCAGCTGCCTTCGACACTGTGGACCACCCCCTTCTTCTCAACACGCTATCTGACCTCGGCTTCACAGACTCCATCCTCTCCTGGTTCTCCACTTACCTCTCTGGTCGTTCTTTCTCAGTCTCTTTTGCAGGCTCCTCCTCCCCCTCCCATCCTCTTACTGTGGGGGTTCCCCAAGGTTCAGTGCTTGGTCCCCTTCTGTTCTCGATCTACACACACTCCCTTGGTGACCTCATTCGCTCCCACGGCTTCAACTATCATCTCTATGCTGATGACACCCAGATCTACATCTCTGCCCCTGCTCTCTCCCCCTCTCTCCAGGCTAGCATCTCCTCCTGCCTTCAGGACATCTCCATCTGGATGTCTGCCTGCCACCTAAAGCTCAATATGTCGAAGACTGAACTCCTTGTCTTCCCTCCCAAACCTTGCCCTCTCCCTGACTTTCCCATCTCTGTTGACAGCACTACCATCCTTCCCATCTCACAAGCCCGCAACCTTGGTGTCATCCTCGACTCCGCTCTCTCATTCACCCCTCACATCCAAGCCGTGACCAAAGCCTGCCGGTCTCAGCTCCACAACATTGCCAAGATCCGCCCCTTCTTCTCCATCCCAACCGCTACCCTGCTCCTTCAAGCTCTCATCCTATCCCGTCTGGACTACTGCATCAGCCTTCTCTCTGATCTCCCATCCTCGTGCCTCTCTCCACTTCAATCCATACTTCATGCTGCGGCCCGGATTATCTTTGTCCAGAAACTCTCTGGGCATATTACTCCCCTCCTCAAAAATCTCCGTGGCTACCAATCAATCTGCACATCAGGCAGAAACTCCTCACCCTGGGCTTCAAGGCTGTCCATCACCTCGCCCCCTCCTACCTCACCTCCCTTCTCTCCTTCTACAGCCCAGCCCGCACCCTCCGCTCCTCCACCGCTAATCTCCTCACCGTACCTCGCTCTCGCCTGTCCCGCCATCGACCCCCGGCCCACGTCATCCCCCGGGCCTGGAATGCCCTCCCTCTGCCCATCCGCCAAGCTAGCTCTCTTCCTCCCTTCAAGGTCCTGCTGAGAGCTCACCTCCTCCAGGAGGCCTTCCCAGACTGAGCCCCTTCCTTCCTCTCCCCCTCGTCCCCCTCTCCATCCCCCATCTTACCTCCTTCCCTTCCCCACAGCACCTGTATATATGTATATATGTTTGTACATATTTATTACTCTATTTATTTATTTATTTATTTATTTTATTTGTACATATCTATTCTATTTATTTTATTTTGTTAGTATGTTTGGTTTTGTTCTCTGTCTCCCCCTTTCAGACTGTGAGCCCACTGTTGGGTAGGGACTGTCTCTATGTGTTGCCAATTTGTACTTCCCAAGTGCTTAGTACAGTGCTCTGCACATAGTAAGCACTCAATAAATACGATTGATGATGATGATGATGATGAAGGAGGAGGCAGTACAGACTAGAGGGGGAACTTGGGCAAGGGGTCATCAGCAAGACAGGCAAGATTAATGTACAATGAGCTGGGTTGGCTTTAGATTAATGAAGTGAGCAGGCTCTGTTGTAGTAGGAAATCAATGAGGCTGACTCTCAGCCTCCTTGGAAAACACTGGTTTCTATGACCTTTCTCTTTAGACATCTAACATGTTAGAATGGGCCTCTCTTTATGATATTATTATTATTAGTGGTAGTAATAGTAATAATGATGAGGGTATTTGTTAAGCACTATTTGTTATGTGCCAAGCACTATTCTAAGCACTGGGGTAGATATAAGGTAATCAGGTTGTTCCATGTGGGGCTCACAGTCTTAAATCCCATTTTACAGATAAGGTAACTGAGGCACAGGGAAGTTAAGTGACTTGCCCAAGGTCACACAACTAAGTGGCAGAGCCGACATTAGAACACATGACCTCTGATTCCCAAGCCCGTGCTCTTTCCACTAAGCCATGCTGCTTCTCTTAGTAATAGTAGTAGTAGTAGTAGTATTAATTGAATTTCTACCTGATATGTTATACTGTACTAGTTACTAGAGAAGCCCAGACATTATTATTATTATTGTTATTATTGTTGTTATTATTATGTTCATCTACCCCAGCGCTTAGAACAGTGCTAGACATGTAGTAAGTGCTTGGAGAAGCAGCATGGCTCAGTGGAAAGAGCCCGGGCTTTGGAGTCAGAAGTCATCTGTTCAAATCCTGGCTCTGCCAATTGTCAGCTGTGTGACTTTGGGCAAGTCACTTAACTTCTCTGGGCCTCAGTTCCCTCATCTGTTAAATGGGGATGAAGACTGTGAGCCCCCTGTGGGACAACCTGATCACCTTGTAACCTCCCCAGTGCTTAGAACAGTGCTTTGCACATAGTAAGCGCTTAATAAATGCCATCATTTTTTAAAATAATAATTATTAATTGTTATTGTTAAACACTTACTATGTGTCAAGTACTGTTCAAAGTGCTGGGGTAGATACAATTTCATCAGGTCGATCACAGTCCCTGTCTTACATAGGGCTGATAGTCTAGGTAGGGGGGAGACCATTTTGAAATCCCATTTTACAGTTGAGATAATGGAGGCACAGAGAAGTTATATGATTTGCCCAAAGTCACACTGCAGGCAAGTGGCTCCTCTAGACTACAAACTCCTTGTGGGCAGGGAATGTGTCTACTAACTCTGTTATATTGCACTCTCTCAAGCGCTTAGTACAGTGTTGTGCACAAAGTAAGCACTCAATAAATACCATTTATTAATTGATTGATTGAAGAGGTGGAGCCAGGATTGGAACCCATATCTTTTTACTTCTAGGGTCGTGATCTTCCCAATAGGCAATGCTGCCCTATTGGGCATGACAAGGTGTCAGATTCCCTACCTGCAAGGAGTTTACACTCTAGCAGGGTAGACAGACATAAAAATATTCACAAGCTGATTAGTCAGAATAATTACTTGAACACACATATGTACACAAATGCTAAAATGAATGCCAGAGTTGGCTGAATGGATGCTGTGGTTCAGGGTGAGAGAGTTTCCATCTTTTAAGGGATGACACTTTCCCTCTGAACCCCAAAGATGAACTGGCAGACTACCACCAAAGCCTTCCCTTTACCGCTGAAAGTGACTGTGTGGCCAAGGAGCTCTTCCTGGAGAGGACACCTCACAGATCACACCACAACACCCAGAAAATCTGGCCCTCCAGTTCCAATTCACAAACTGGGGCCTGCAGGGGCAGGAGGGAGTCCAGTGCCATGAATTCTGGCCTTGCCCTTGGGACCTTAATAATACTGAATAATTATGGTACTTGTTAAACACTTACTATGGGCCAAGTACTCTTCTAAGCACTGAGATAAAATACAAGTTAATCAGGTTGGACACATTCCCTGCCTCACATGGGGCTCACAATCTAAGGAGGGAGTAGGATTTAATCCCCATTTTCCATATTGGGTAACCAAGGCACAGAGAAGGTAAGTGACTTACCCAAGATCACACAGCAAGCAATTGGCAGAGTCAGGATTAGAACCCAGGTCCTCTGAATTCCAGGCCCCACGTTCTTTCCACTAAGCTATGAAGCTTCTCTAATCCCATAATAATTATAATTGTGATATTTGCTAGGAGCATATACTAATAGCTGACATTTGGGGTTCCTCTCTACCTATGAATCTGCATTTTTCCCAGCTCATTTGTCAGAGATCTGAATTGGTCATTGCCTGGCTTTGGGATCAAGACTTTGAGTACATATGATTCTTCCCCAGCCTCAAATCTGCCAGTCCAGCCTTAACTCCAATATGCCTACTTTTGCAATCACTGCCTGATTTTAGGATCAATGATCTAACTGATTAATCTAATCTAGTTAATCTAATAATCAGTAACACCATTCACAGACACCCTTCCAATCCCAAACTAACCAAATGGGCCCTCAAGCTTTAGTTTACGGTAATGACAGTCACACTATCGGTAGGTTAAGTGCATGGGGGCTTTTCTCTGGTAGTGGAGTTGCACCTTATGAGTTGCACTCAGGTTGCAGTAGCTGGATTAATCATCCAAGTTGAACTCAATTTGTCACTGCCAAATTGTTCCTCTTGTTATGCTCAAATTATTAAAACAGAATTACTTTCCTCTCCTCCTCTCAATCTCAGTCCTATGGCCAATCACACACAAATTCAGCAGTTTCTTAAACAAATCCCTAGTAGGGTCTCCAATCCTCCCCAAAAACATCCCTAAATCAGTAAACTACCAGCCTAAAAGTTATTCAAAGCAAATTAAAAAAAATCCTTGAAGATTCTCCATCTCCGTATCCTTGAAGATTCTCCATCTTCAACCAGATGATGCTAATATCCATTTCCCCTCCACCAGGTGATCCACCAGTGTCATGTCACTAACACAGTTCAATCAATCAATCCATGACATTTAATGAGTGTGCTAGGTGCTTAGGGAAGTACCATATGACACAGTTGGGAGACAAGCTCCCTGCCCACAGTGAGCGTACAGCCTAGAGGGGGAGACAGACATTAATATTCATTCCATCATTTTTATTAAGTGCTTACTGTGCACAGAGCACTGCACTAAGTGCTTGGGAAAGTACAATACAACAATAAACAGACACATTCCCTAATAAATAATTTATCATTTATAAATATGTACAAAAGTTCTGTGGGGCTGAAAATGGGGTGAATACCAAATGCCCAAAGGTCACAGATCCAAGAGTATAGAAAATGCAGAAAGGAGAGGGAGCTGGGGAAAAAAGGACATAATCAGGGAAGGCCTCTCAGAGGAGATTTACGTCTTAATAAGGCTGTGAAGGTGGGGAGAGTGGTGTCTGGGATATATGGAGGCAGTTCAGGCTGGATGTGGGCTCAGTGGGAGACAGTTGCACTTTGGTGGATTTATCCAGAAGGCAGTGTCCTACTAAAACCCCTGAACATGGACAAAAACCTAGGAAGAAACAATTTTAATCATATAACTGTAAGACACTGAAACACCTTGCTGATTTGGATACCCAGACACAATTGGTAAAATTTAAACTAAATTCTTCCCCATTATAACAACACATATGCACCTTCCTACCATTACTTCTCAACTCCCTGAGATCAGAAGCACGTCTCAGCTCCTTTAAATGAAAGAAAATCACAAGGATCAAATATAAACAGACACTCAGAGAACAATAACTAAATCCTTGGTCCACCTCCTCATTCCTTTCTGTTATGTACAGACTCCCTGTTTATCCAAATTCACTTCCCCAGTATATCTCCTTAAAGATCATTCTCCAAGCCTTTTCCTCTTCATTCATTGGTATTTACTGAGCACTTACTGAGTGCAGAGCAGTGGGCTAATTGATTGGAAGAGTATGATACAACAGAGGTGTTAGATGCATTCCATACTCATAAGGAGCTTGCTGTCTGGACATGGAGAGAGTCATCAGATTAAATAAATAAGTTATGTACATAAGTGCTGTGGGGTTGGAGGTGGGGTGAATATCAAGTGCTTGAAGGATAGAGATCCACAAGCACAGGTGACACAGAAGGGAGAGGGAAGGGGTGGAAAAGAGAGACCAGATCCGGGCCCCCTTTCCAGATTCTAATATTTTGAATGAGATCACAAAGGTGTTAGGGTGCTGAATCGGGTTGCTGAACCCTCCTCAAAAGGTCTGGGTGCTGATACCAAATCCCAGAGCTCTCCCACAAATGCTGATGTACTGGGCCAGATTCCAGGGCTAGCACCAAGAGATGCTGGAGTGCTAAGCCTGATCCCATAATGACCCCATAGGTCCAGGGTCCAGAACCTGGTACCACTGCTTCCTCTTCAAGGGCTGGAGTGCTGAACAAGGTTCCAGTACCCTACCTACAAGTGTTTCCAGTCCCAGAAACCTCCCTATAGGTGCTGGGATGCTGATCCAGCTTCTGGGGAACTGACCTAAGTCCTAGGACCCTTGCTATAGATGCAATGAGTCATCACTCGGGTCCCAAGTCTCTCCTCCCTGCAACAGTGCAATAAACCTGGTCTTGAGACATTCTCCACAATTTGCAAGGTGCAGAATCAGGTCCTTGAGACTTTCTTACAAATGCTGAGGTTCTGACCCTTGTCCCCAGGTCCTGCCCACAAGAACCAATGTGTTAATCTAGGCTGCCAAGGCTCTCCTCTAGGTGCCATGATGCTGAACCTGTTCCCAGCATTCTCCCAGTAGGTGGCAAGGTACTGAACTGGGCCCTGGGGCCTTCTTCACTGGTTCTGTGGGACAGACCTCTCTCCCAGGGTTGTTCTGACTGATGCTCAAGTGCTACATCACATAATAATTATGGCATTTTGTTAAGCACTTACTATGTGCCAAGCTCTGTTCTATGCACTGGAGTAGATAGAAGGTAATCAGGTTGTCCCATGTGGGGCTCACAGTCTTCATCCCCATTTTACAGATGAGGTAACTGAGGCACAGAGAAGTTAAGCAGCTTTCCCAAGGTCACATTGCAGACAAGTGGTGGAGTCAGTATTAGAACCCACGTCCTGAACTCCCAAGCCTGTGCTCTTTCCACTAAGCCATGCTGCTTCTACATCCCTGGGCCCAGCTCACAAATGCTGGTTTTCTCACTCAAGCTTTATAGCCCTGCCTATAAGTGCAGAAGGCTACCCCACAAGGCTTGTGTGTGCATCCATGTTCTACTGTCCTCATGAGAGGAGATGTGGTGCTGGGGGGGTACAGGGTGATCAGGTTTTCCCACGTGCTCACAGTATTAATCCCCATTTTACAGATGAGGGAACTGAGGCACAGAGAAGTTAAGTGACTTGCCCAAAGTCACACAGCTGACAATTGGTGGAGCCAGGATTTGAACCCACGACCTCTGACTCCAAAGCCCATGCTCTTTCCACTGAGACATGCAGTATCATCATCAATGGTATTTACTGAGCACTCACTGTGTGCAGAGCATTGTACCTTAGTACACTTGGGAGAGTACAGTACAACAGAGTTGGTAGACACATTTCCTGCCCACAATGAGTTTACAGCCTAGGGTGCCCTCCAACTGGTCATGGGGTGCTTAAATAAGGATTACGGCCCCTTCATAAGCACCTTGGTGCTGATCCAGGTCCTGGAGCCCTCCCCACATATTCCATGGAAACTCAGAACTCTTTAGAGGCCTTCTGCATGTGCTGGGTCCCATGCTTCTCTTAGGTACCAGTATGCTGCTGAACCATTCATTCATTCATTCAATCATATTTAGTGAGCGCTTACTGTGTGCAGAGCACTGTACTAAGTGCTTGGGAAGTACCAATCCTCAACATATAGAGACAGTCCCTACCCAACAACGGACCCTCCCCGTTGATGAAGGTCTGTCTATTTATCACTGTGGTTATTATTATGGTATTTCTTAAGATCATATTAGGTGTCAAGGACTGTTTTAAACACTGAGGTAGATACAAGTTCATCAGGCTGGACACAGTCCCTGTCGTCCCTGTCCTGCAGGAGGCTCACAGTCTAAGTAAGGAGGGAGAACTGGTATTGATTCCCCATTTTACAGTTCAGGAAACTAAGATGAAGAGAAGTTAAGTGACTTGCCCAAGGTCACACAGCAGGTTAGGACTAGAACCCAGGTCCTCTGACTCCCAGGCCTACATTAATAATAATAATAATAATGATATTTTTAAGCACTTTACTATGTGCAAGGCACAGTACTAAGCACTGGGGCAGATGCAAACAAATTGTGTTGGACACAGTCCCTGTCCCCCATGGGGCTCACAGTCTCAATTCTCATTTTATATATGAGGTAACTGAGGCTCAGAGAAGTGAAGTGCCCAAGTTCACACAGCAGACAAGTGGCTGAGCCAGGGTTAGAACCCCAAGATCTTCTGACTCCTGGGCCCATGCTATATCCACTATGCTATGCTGCTTCTCATTCTTTCCTCTAGGCCATTCTACTCCTCCTAATCCTACATTATTTATGCTAAAGGACACAAAGACTGCATTCATTTCAGCAATTGTTTAAGGGACCACCAGATCAAGCAGATATTGCTGTTGACAACCTCCCCTATGTAACCTTTCAACTTCTCCCCTCAATTCCTCCTCTCTAACCAGTCAGTTAATTATATTTACTGAGTGCTTACTGTATGCAGAGCACTGTACTAAGCACTTGGGAGAGTAATAATAATAATATTGGTATTTGTTAAGTGCTTACTATGTGCCAAGCACTGTTCTAAGCACTGGGGGAGATACAAGGTAATCAGGTTGTCCCATGTGGGGCTCACAGTCTTAATCTCCATTTTACAGATGAGGTAACTGAGGCACAGAGAAGTTAAGTGACTTGCCCAAGGTCACACAGCAGACAAGCGGCACAATACAAATATATGACACATTCCCTGCCCACAGTAGGCTTAAAGTCTAATCAACCCATCCCTACCCTTCCTTCCCAGCACCCCCCTCCAATTCACCTCCATCCAAACTCTCCCCTTTCCTTGTGCTATCACCTTCCCCATCTCCCCACTCCATCCCTGTCCTTTTTTATGGTATGTGTTAAGCATTTACTATGAGCCAGTCACTATGCCCTTGACTAGATACGAGATTGGACAAAATCCCTGTCCCACAGTGAGCTCCCAGTCCTAATCCCCATTTTACAGATGAGGTATCTGAGGCATAGAGAAGTTAAGTGACTTGCCCAAGGTCACACATGTACCCAAGTGGTGGAGCTGGGATTAGAATCCAGGTCCTTCTGATCCCTGGCCTGTACTCTTTCCCCTAGGCCATGCTGCTGTCCTTCTCTCCCTTGCCACCCCTCACCCCTCACCCCCTTCTCTTCATGCTGGCCCCACCTGGCTCACTCCCATTTAATCCCTCCCCATCCCTTTCACCATTTCCCCTACCCCAAACCCTGCTCCAAAACCTCAGCCAAATGCAGCCTGTGGAACCCCCACTCCAGCATAGGAAAACTTCCCTTCATTCTTGATTTGTTCCTGACCCAGTCGCTGCTTCTCCTCACCATCACTGAAACTTGACTCTCCCCAAATTACCCTGTCTCTCAAGCTGCTCTCTCCAGAAGGGGCCTGGTTACAGAGGGGCTATAATCACATTATTAAAACAAAATCAGTTTCCTCTCCTCCCCTTGATCTCATACCTGTGGCAAATGACACACTAATTCAACAATTTATTATTTATTTCGTATCTACCCCAGCACCTAGTGCAGTGCCTCACACAGAGTAAGTGCTTAACAGACACCATAAAAAATTCATAAGCAAATCCCAAGCAGTATCTTCAATCCTCCCAAAATGTCCCTAGATCAGTAAATTACCAGCCCAAAAGGTATACAATATAATCCCAAAAAGTCTTTGAGTTCCCAAAATCTGTCTTCGTTCAGAAAATGCTAAAATCCATTTTCCCTCTACCACATTGTCCACCAGTGTCATGTCACTATAAAAGTTCAATCAATCAATCAATCAACCAGCGATATTTATTGAGTACTTACTGTGTGCAGAGCACACTGTACTAAGTGCTTGGGAGAGTATAATGTGACACGGTTGGTAAGCACATTTCCTGCCCACAAGTTTACAGTTTAGAGGGGGAGAGAGACATTAATATAAATAAATAATTTACAATATATAATTTATAGATCTGGATATAAGTGCTGTGGGGCTGAGGGTGGGATGAATACCAAAAGATCAAAGGGCACATATCCAAAGGCATAGACGATACAGAAGGGAGAGGGAGCCAGAGAAAAGAGGGCTTAATCAGGGAAGGCATCTTGGAGGAGATGTGACCTTAATGAGGCTTTGAAGGTGGGGAAAGGGATGTTCTGGCATATAATAGAGGGGGTTCAGGCTGCAGGCAGGCTCCCTGGGAGACACTGGTACTTCAGTGAACTTGTCCAGAAGGCAGAGTGTCCTACTGAGGCCCCTGAATCTAGACAACCATTTAAGAAGAAACAATTTTAGTTATAAAATTGTTAGACATTGCAATATATTGCTGTTTTGGACACTCAGACACAATTGGCAAAATTTGGACTAAATTCTTCCCCATTATAGCCATACATATTCTGGATGATTACCTTTCTGTTACTTTTCAAATTCCTGGGTTCAGAAGCTTTCCCCAGGCCCTCTAAAGGAAACACAACTACAAAGATCACAGATAAACAGACACCCAGAACAATGTCTAAGTCCTTGGTCCACTCCTCATTCCTTTTTGTTAGGTACAGACTACCTATTTACCCAAATTAGACTCTATTGGTGTGGTCCCCCACTTCAGGTGCTTTCTGAAGGAAGTCTCTCAACTTCTGAAGGACCTGAGTTCTAATTTCAGCTCTGCCACTTGCTTGCTGTGAGACCTTGTGTTGTCGGTGTGAGGCGTGAGGGTCTTCCTGCTCACCCAACCGATGTGCGGGGCCGACTTGCGGCGCAAAAAACTGTGATTCACGAGGAGGGGGTCAGGGAGATTTTATTCCCAGCTTAAGTTTCTTATATAAGTATTAGCTGAATGGGATCCTGCTCCTGGCGGGCTCCTCTCCTTATGTGAGAAGGAAGCCCTGAGAGTTCACGCAGGGGTTTTTATAGTTCTTTTCGTTGGTCATTCCTGATTTGTTATCAGTTGCCACAGAAAGGCGGGACAGAAACCTGATTGGTTATCTTTGCGGTGACTCGGTAGTCACATGGTCATCCGAGATGTACCGACTCCATCTTGTTTATCAGCTTCTGCTGTACCCATGACTCCTTCTCGTGTTATCTTCTTCTGCTGTACCCACGCCTCCCTCTCGTGTTATCGGCTTTCGCTATACCCGCTTTGCCCTTGACTCCCTGTCTTGTTATCAGTTTCCAAGGCACCCGCGACTCCCTCTTATGTTCTCAGCTTTCGCTGCACCCGTTCCATTGTGACTCCTTCACTTGGGCAAGTCACTTAACTTCTCTGTCCGTCAGTTACCTCATATGTAAAATGGAGATTAAGACTGTTGTTATCGACAAGTTAGGGTGCAAAATAGTCTTCTAGACTGTGAGCCCGCTATTGGGTAGGGACTGTCTCTATGTGTTGCCAACTTGTACTTCCCAAGTGCTTAGTACAGTGTTCTGCACACAGTAAGCGCTCAATAAATACGATTGATTGAAAATAGGTTAATCGGTGTAAATCAGCCGCAGGGTTCGTGTACCCAAGGTGGTGACACAGATAGGAAAAATGACTCGGAGACATGAGTTCAGTTAGAGCAGTAAAGAAGGAAAGTGGCTACCTGCCTGTTCACCTCCCAGGAGAGGTAGGAGTGACAAGCAGCGCCGATCCCATTTTCACTGTTTCTTTTATTGAGTTACAGCAACATGGGAGTGGAACATTTGGGAATTTCAGGAATCCAATTAGGACTGACAGGATGTTACAAATTCTCATTATTCTCTGTTCTTACTGCCTTGTGCAGGTTGTTATTATCTGCCCTATGGCCTTGCATAGATACTTGTTACTGGCCTTGAAGACATCTGTTGCTGAGCCTTGCATAAATACAAAAAAAGGAGTTGTTCTCTTGGCCTGCACAAAATGGAGTCAGCATACACAAAATGGAGTCAGTCATGTCAAGTCCGCTAGTGGACAACAATCCCCCCTTTGATCCTTCCGAGGACCATGGCCTCCGGGAGGATCACATATGACCCTCCTTGGGATAACAAAGGTCTTCCACAAAGCCGGTGCCTAAAGCATAGGACAAGGAAAAGATAAAAAACCCAGGCAAAAAGGAATAGAAAAATCCAGCAGAAAAATCCAGGCACAACAGAGCAGACCACACACAACAATCCCCCTCCTCAGCAAAATGCGGCATCCAGACGCGTTGCATGTCCATGATCTCAGCCTTGGACAGGGGTACAGTTGGGGGTTGCAGAAGCATCAGAGAAGATGAAGCACATCAGAGGCAGGCCTTCAGGAGCTGAAAAACACAGCACACCAAAGCAAAGAAGGAACAGAACCCAAAGGCCAAACGCTGCAGCTAAAGGGTAACCCAAAGCCTCAGGAGGGACACTGGGGGCAACAACATCAAGCAGTCTGTCCTTCCCAAAGGCACACACCAAAACTAGCCAGCAGCAAGAAACATAAATAAGCCACCAGACAAAATCTCACGGGACCGAGGCCCATCCAATAGAAGTTCGACGCAGCCGTAAAGCTGGGACAGCAGGTGGCTCGGAACCCTGAGAGTCAGCAGAAACCGATGGGGGAGTACAATCAGGAGGCGAAGCATCAAAAACGGTTGGCTTCACCTGGGAGTGGTGGATCCATGAGAGGCGCTCAGCAACACGAACTGCAGAAAAGGAAGACAAGAGAACCTGGTAGGGCCCTCCCAGGATGGCTTAAGTGAAGCGTTACCGACCATGCGCTTAACCCAAACCCAATCTCCAGCGACGAATGGATGCAGATGATCAGTGAGAGGGGTGCGCTGATGGAGGATTCCAGCAGCCTACAGTTCAACTAGAGTTGCTTGGAGAGACAAAACATAGGCTCGCAGGGCATCATCGTCCACTTGTAGGGCTGGAGGAGGTCGGGAATCTGAAAGGCTTCCCCAATACGGGGAATGACCAAATAGCATCTCACAAGGTGATATATTTAGAGGAGCCTGGGGGCGACATCGTAGACAATAAAGGGCAAGAGGTAGGACCTCGGGCTATTTGAGATGAGTTTCCATACCAAGTTTTCCCAAAAGGGTTTTCAACTCACGATTGGCAAGTTCCACTTTCCCTGAACTCTGGGGATGGTATGGTGCATGTAAAGAATGTTCGATTCCAAGTGATCGATAAATTTCAGATAGAACAGACTTAGTAAAATGTGATCCTTGATCAGAATCAATAACGGCAGGTGGCCCAAACCGGGGAATGACTTCCCGCAAGAGACATTTCACCACTGTAAGAGCGGTTGCTCAGGAGGATGGGAAAGCCTCAATCCACCCAGTCAGGTGATCAACAATGACCAGTAAATATCGGAAACGACCAGCCCTTGGAAGTGTCACAAAATCAACCTGCAAACCCTCAAAAGGGGAATAGACCCAAGGGCATCCCCCCAAGGGAACCTGACGACCAGGGTGAGCATTGAAGCTCTGGCAAGTAGCACAACTGACTGTGACACGTTTGGCAACAGGATGGATACCTGGGGCAAACCAAACTCGGAGGACTGTGGCTGCCAAGGCATCTGCACGAAAGTGAGTCTCCTGGTGAAGACCCAGAAAAACTGGTTGCAGTGCAGCAGCGGGCAAAATAGGGCATCCATCAGGGACCCAAAAGAGTCCGTCCCGTTCTAGCACCTCATATTGCCAAGGCCACTCAGCTCTTTCCTTATCAGTAATCAGGGAGGGCAACAGAGTGTCAGGCATAGACATGGGGGCCAGGGCCATATCAGGAGCTACACATACAAGGGGGGGGCATGCCGAGCTGCCCAACGAGAGGCCTCGTCGGCTCGGCGATTGCCCAAACTCAGTGAATCACTTCCTCGGGTGTGGGCATGCACATGCACGACGGCCACCTCAGCTGGGAGCAAGAGGGCCTGTAATAGGCATTCTATACGATCCCCATTAGCAACCTGATGACCCGCTGAGGTGACTTTGCCACAACTTTGCCACAGGGCACCTGTAGCATGACAGACCCCAAAGGCATACTTAGAGTCTGTATAGATGGTCACACGCTTCCCCTTATCGAGTAATAATGCCTGTGTAAGGGCTTCAAGCTCAGCTGCCTGCGCACTGCAAGAAGCTGGGAGTGAGCCAGTCCACAGCACATAGGTTAGGGTAACAACGGCAGCGCCGGTGAGGTGCACCCCTTGCTCCATAAAGGAGGAGCCATCTGTAAACAAAGTTAGATCAAGAGTGGACAGAGGCTCATCACAGAGGTCAGATCAATGAGTGAGAATTTCCCAAACTACCTCATCACAATCATGAATTTGGTCAGTCATGGGAGAGGACTCAAGCAGGGTAGCTGGATTCAAGGAGCCACAGCGCTCCACATATACCTGCAGATTTTCCAATAAAGCAACCTCATATTTAGTCAGGCGTGCCACAGATAAGGCTTGGGTGGCTGCTCCACGAAGGAGGCACACAACTTCATGCGGAGTCTGAACAACAACGGGATGTCCCAAGAGGATATCCTGGGACTTTTCAAGCAGCATTACCACTGCAGCTATGCAGCAGATACAGGGTATTTGACCTAGAATGACAGGATCAAGGACACCTGAATAATAGGCTACTGGTTGATAGTGAGGACCGAGGGTTTGGCACAAAACACCTGAGGCCACTCCACGGCGTTCATGAATGTACAAATAGAATGGCTTACTATAGTCAGGGAGTCCCAGGGCAGGGGCTGAACTCAGGCATGATTTTAGTGTCCGAAAGGCTTCTACAGCCTGGGGAGTCCAGTCCAGGGGCTCTGGGGAGGTAATTTTTAGGAGCTCAAAAAGGGGTCTGGTTAACAACCCAAATTCTGGAATCTAGGCTCGACAAAACCCAGCCGCACCAAGAAAACCCCTCAAGGCCCACTTAGTAGTGGGGCGAGGCATACATTGAATCAGGCTCGCTCGCTTGGGGGCGATTGTTCTTTCTCCCGCCTGCAACATGAACCCAAGATATTTTACCTGGGGCTGACATCACTGCAGTTTCTCGCGACTAACTTTAAGACCAAGCTGATGCAAACAAGCTAGGACCTGGAGGGAACCTGACCGACACAGACCCTCCGTGTCCCCAGCAATAAGGATATCATCCACATACTGGAACATACTGATCCCTTCGGGTAATTTGAGGGGAAATAGGGTTCTGCACAATTCTCTCAAAAAGTTGAGGAGTGGACAAAACCCTGGGGAAGCCTCGTCCAGGTTAGTTGACGACCTTCCCAGGTAAAGGCAAAAAGGTACTGGCTTTCACAGGACACCGGGATGGTAAAGAAAGCACCAGTTAGATCAATACAAGTAAAACAGGTTGCTTTGGGACTCACAGAGCTAACTACTGCTGTGGGACTAGGAACCACAGCATGCATGGGCAAAACATAAGAGTTAATTACACGCAAGTCCTGGACTAACCGATAAGACAGAGGGGAGCCTGGTTTTCGCACAGGCAACACCCGAGTATTACAAGGAGACCGACATTCAACCAAAATTCCCTCGTGTCTCTTCCCTTTCTCCTTCACACACACTTACTCTAACCTTCATACACATACAATTTCCTTCAATGGCAATTTCTTCACCCATCATTCCCCCCTTATGGGACACCTGCTTCGCAGGGTGTAGATGTCTGAGCAGACAATTTCCTTCAACTGCAATTGCTTCACCATCTCTTTTCTTTCTTCTTTTCTCTCCTTCTTCCTTTATACACATACAATTCTTTTAACCATCGTCTCTTCTCTCTCACTAAGACGAGTGAAAAAGTCATCGGAGGTTTCCTCTTCCCTCTGGATCATCCCGTGGAAGGAGTCCCAATTAGGAGGTTTCCAGCCCAATTCTTGGATGGTGGCCAGGAGAGTCTGCCACGCCTGATTAGGGCAATTCCAATCTACTTCCACATTTAAATTCCAATTAGGCTCAATTGTTGGCCACGCCACATGAGGCTGACCATCGTTCTCTAACTTTACAGTCAGAGCTCTGAGACAGGAGCACTCATCAGAAGTGAAAATCAATTCAAGCAGCTCTTCTACATCTGCCCAAGTAGGAAGATGGGTTCTAAAAATTCCCAGGACCCTTCGATACACTTCCTGCGGATTTATTTGAAAGGGTGGAGTATTCTGCTGCCAGGTTATAAGGTTTGGGGGCTCAAAAGGGACATGAGCCCTTACTCCGGCTACTATTATATTCCCGCCTGCCCCTGGGATCTGCTGGTAGGTCTCACGAATGGGGGCTAGAAGTGGTACTGGAGGTCAATAAGCAGGGGGGATAGGAACTGAGGTACCTATCAGGTCCTCTGAGTGGGACTGCGGACTCAGGATTGAAGGCAACACAGCCTTTTCTCCTACAGTGACAATGTTGCTATTTCAGTCTGAGAGGACTGATCCTTACTAACTTCAGCCCATCAATACCAACAGCACATTTCATCAGACCAGGAACAAGATAAAACCTCCCAGAATTTGCGAAGAGTTTGAGGATCAAAAGACCCTCCCTCAGGCCAGAAAGAATAACCCTGTTGGTCCCGGAACTTAGTCCAGGCCTTGTGACACCCTACAAGCTGTTTTTTGGACATTCCTTTAGTTACACGCAAGTGACCCTCATCCCATGATTGGAGAACTTTGGCGAGGCATGAACTAGTCTTAGAAAGACTCGAGCCCATGGTTCCAACAACTGGAACCCCCTTTCCACTCAACCCGGAAAGAACCCCTAGGATGTCTCCTAGGCCCCCCAGAATGTCTTCTGAGGTCGACAAACCACTTCCTAACCCAGGAGGAGAAAATACCCGCCCCCTCTAACCGAAGGTGGGGAGAAACCACCCGCCCCTTCTAACCAAAGAGGGGGAGAAACCATCCACCACCGTGTAACCAGAGGAGGAAGAAACCGCTAACCCGGAACCTCACCAGGAGCTCCAAATTAACAACCCAGAAGGAGAGAAGGGGAGACTCAGACCCTAAAAGCAGATCCTTCCTTACAGATTATTCGAGCTCAGTGGAGTCAGCCATTCTCACCCATGGTGGTTGTTCCTATCCAGATCACAGCACGAGGGTCCCTTCGTGGTCACCAAAAGAAGTTACTGTTATCAACAAATAGGGTGCAAAATAGGTTAATCGGTGTAAATCAGCCGCAGGGTTCGTGTACCCAAGGTGGTGACACAGATAGGAAAAATGACTCGGAGACATGAGTTCAGATAGAGCAGTAAAGAAGGAAAGTGGCTACCTGCCCGTTCACCTCCCAGGAGAGGTAGGAGTGACAAGCAGCCCCAATCCCATTCTCACTGTTTCTTTTATTGAGTTACAGTAACATGGGAGCGGAGCATTTGGGAATTTCAGGAATCCAATTAGGCCTGACAGGATGTTATAAATTCTCATTATTCTCTGTTCTCACTGCCTTGTGCAGGTTGTTGTTATCTGCCCTATGGCCTTGCATAGATACTTGTTACTGGCCTTGAAGACATCTGTTGCTGAGCCTTGCATAAAATACAAAAAAAAGGAGTTGTTCTCTTGGCCTGCACAAAATGGAGGGTCACTGTGTATACTGTCAGCATACACAAAATGGAGTCAGTCATGTCAAGTCCACTAGTGGACAATACTGTGAACCCCATTTGGGACATGGACTGTGTCTAAACTGATTAGCTTTTATCTAAAACAGCAAACAGTCCCTGACACATAGTACATAGCACATAACAGATACCATTAAAAATTTTAGTGACATACATTCAGCTTCAGTCATTTGTGTTCTTTTGAATGAAAGAAAATAGGCAATGAGCCTATTGCCCCCTCCTTCCTCTCTCCTACTCCCCCTCCCCCTCCCCCCGCCTTACCTCCTTCCCCTCCCCACCACACCTGTATATATGTATATATGTTTGTACATATTTATTACTCTATTTATTTATTTATTTTACTTGTACATATTTATTCTATTCACTGTATTTGGTTTATATGTTTTGTTTTGTTGTCTGTCTCCCCCTTCTAGACTATGAGCCTGCTGTTGGGTAGGGACCGGCTCTATATGTTGCAAACTTATACTTCCCAAGCACTTAGTACAGTGCTCTGCACACAGTAAGCACTCAATAAATATGATGAATGAATGAATGAATGAATGAGCTGGAGGCAGCATGCAACTGACTAACTAGGAAATCAAATACACAGGGTTCTCCTAAAATGGGGAGGGAAGTTGAAGTTCTTGTAAAACCTCAATGTTAAAGGAAACATGCCCTGTAAAACATGAATGGGATTCAAAGAACCTGGGTTCTAATGTTTGTTCTGCCACTTGTCTGCTACGTGACCATGTGTAAGTCATTTTCTCACCTACAAAATAGGGATTAAATATCTGTTTTTCCTCTCCTTTAGACTGTGAGCCCTCTGTGGGACAGGGGCTGTGTCCAATCTGATCATTCTCTATCTACCTCAGTGCTTGACAAATACCACAGTTAACATCCTTATTGTTGTTTCATTATTACTAGGAATTGCCATTACAATGCCATGTGTGTGCTCATGCAAAAAAACCATTTCTTTTGATATTTCATCCTCCTCTATCAAAAACAGGCATTTGTTTTGCTGTCAGTAACTTTGCCCTAATTCCATGGCAGCATTCTAGACAAGGCTCATAGTGCGAGCATACTCCACTGTGATTGTGTATTTACAGTCTACCCAGAAAACATCCACATTACTCCCCAGAATGTCGTTAGGCCGTTTTAATTTGAAAGGTAAAGGGATCAGTCATTTCTTTGGTGACAAGAACCCACACACTCCCTGGCAAATTGGCATGGCAGAAAGAGCAGAAAAGTAGCCCTTTCTTGTCAATCTCATAAGGCACTTCAATCCTCTACAGAGCTTGGATGTCCAGGGGAAACCAGGCCCAGACAACCTCTGAGATTCAGTGAGATCCAAGATTAACCCTGGAGGGCTCCTGGGAGACCGAGTTGGCTCTTGGCCAAAATTGGCCTGACCTCTGATGCTCCTCTGACTAAGAAAAGAAAACCTATAAAATCAAGCTATGTTCCTACCATCTGCCTACAGTCCACTGGCTCCAGGACTGTGGGCACATCATAGTCTGCACCATAGATTCCAAAGTCACTTGGAGGAGAATGAGGAAGAAATATGGCTGCAAAGGGATTTGGATTACCAGTGGGGGAAAGGGAAGACAAGAAACTCTCTCAACTTTCAAGGAACACAACTGCTTCCTGAACATATAGCTATGAAAGTCTCTTGCACCAGTTCCATAGTAGGTTGGCTCAATTTGCTCTACGAAACATTTTTCAGATGGAAATCTTCAATATGATATGGCAAACAGGGGGTTTAAATGGTTCCTGATTGATTGGCTCATAATTTAAATGAGTCTGCAATGGCAGGGGAGGGTGACAGGGACAATTTACCTGGGTTTCCTATCAATTATACCAATCCTGAGAAAAAGGGGTTGAACTACAGTCCAACATGGTACCACCTCCACTACCCAATCATAGGATGCAATCTGATAGTGGCCTGGTGCCTATCCTTCTCATTGGGTCCTGATCATGGTGCTGCCTCCTCCAGCCACCTGATGCCAGCCTGGTGACCGCCTTCACTGTGAGACCCAGCTGGTAACCACCAATGCTACTGTGGCCACCGCCATGCTGTGTGAGTGAAGGAAGATGCAAGCACATGCTGGGGGGGTAGGGTGGCCATGGTCCTTTTCTCTCCTGTCAAAGTAGGAAAGTGACACAAAAAAGGGGTTTTGCTACTAGGGTAAAGCAGCTGAAGCAGTTGTACTAGCTCCTTGGTGGGGATTCATACTGCTCGGGGTCACATTGGACATGGGGCAGCTGACACTGTTCTGAATTAGCTCCACCAGAGGGTCATAGTGCCTGAGGTCACACTGGACCTCAGGCAGCTGACTTGACTCTGTACTAGGTCCTCGGGGAGGTTAGTGCTGCCTGGGGTCATGCTGGACCTCAGGCAACCTATGTGCCTCTGTTCTAGTTCCTCAGGGAAGTTAGTGCTGCATGAGATCACACTGGACCTTGAATGGCTGATGTGGCTCTGTACTAGCTCCACGAGGAGGTTTGAGCTGCCCGGGTCACACTGGACCTCAGGGAAGTGATGTAGTTCTGTACTACCTCCTCAGGAGAGTTTGTGCTCCACAGGGTCACACTGGACTTCAGGGAGCTGACGTGGCTCTGTACTAGCTCCTTGGGGAAGTTCATATTGCCTGGGGGCATAATGGACTTCATTCATTCAATCATTCACTCATTCAATTGTATTTATTGAGCGCTTACTGTGTGCAGAACACTGTACTAAGCGCTTGGGAAGTACAAGTTGGCAACATATAGAGATGGTCACTACCCAACAATGGGCTCACAGTCTAGAAGGGGGAGAAGAAGTTAAGTGACTTGCCCAAAGTCACACAGCTGACAATTGGCGGAGTTGGGATTTGAACCCATGACCTCTGATTCCAAAGCTCATGCTCTTTCCACTGAGCCATGCTGCGTCTTGCTACTTCAGGGAACTGACATGGCTCTGTACTAGCTCTTTGGGAGAGATTGTGCTGCCCGGGGTCACGCTGGACCTCAGAGAGCTGATGTAACTCTGTACTAGCTCCCCAGAGAGGTTCATGCTGCCTTGGGTCAGGCTGGACCTCAGGGAGCTGACGTGGCTCTGTATAAGCTCCTCAGGGAGTGTTTGTGGTTTCCGTGGTCAGACTGGACCTCAGGCAGCTTGAATCCTTCTGAGGAGCCAGAAGATAGCCACTTCAGTTTGAATAGCTTTCCTGCCTCGAGGGGTGATAAAGGGACTTTCTTGCCTGTCCCTGCTGGAGCAGCTCTCTCTTTCCTGGTACCAATGCTGGGTGGAAACCTGATGCACACGCATCACCCACACCCACCCAGCCAGACGATAGTGGCACTCACTCACATAGCCTGGTGGCAATGGCAATATCAGCAGCATCAGCAGCTCCCTGTGAACTCCAACTTCCTCCCCTCCCACAGAGCTTTCCAGCCTGGCCAGTGGGGAGTTGGACCTCGGGCAGCAGAACAAACCCTCCCATGGAACTGACATGCCCTGTTTGAATGGCCCAGACTGTGGTCCCCTGATGCTGCAAGGCTGCACTCCAGGTTCATCCACACATGCTTAGGTTTTGGGGGAAAACGTGCATGAATCCAAAGTCAGCTTGGGTTCATCCCTCCTAGAAGTCTACATGGAAATTCCCAATACCCTCTTCCTCAGCACCACCCTCTTCTCGGAAGATCAGGAGACCTCATAATTCAAACCAGGTGTCAGATAAAATCACACCCACTTGTAATATCTAGTATTTAATGGTATTTGTTAAGCATTTACTATGTACCAAGCAGCATATTAAGCACTGCAGTAGTTCCAAGTTAAGCAGGTTGGATGGACTCAGTCCCTGTACCATATGGGGTTCACAATCTAAATCCCCATTTTATAGATGAGGTAACTGAGGCACAGACAAGTTAAGTGACTTGCCCAAAGTTCACATAGCAGTAAGTGGTTGAGCTGGAATTAGAACCCAGGTTGTTCTGACTCTATCCAATAGGTAGATAGAGCCTGTGCTCTATCCAATAGGTCACTAGAATTTCACTTGAATAGCATTTTATAGAGCAAAATACACCAACTGGTGGTGGACTGGTGCCCTGAATGTCTTTGAGAAATGTTTCTGTGGTACTGTTAAGCCCCCAGTAAAGGATTTGAGTTCCACACAGGTCAGCAGTCTTAGCTGAGTTTTTACTTTTATTCCTTTTTGAGGTCTTGTAAATGGTCTCCACAACTCGTTTCCCTGGGGTTTTGTGTGTGAGAAGAATCAGGAGGGGCCTGATGTTTCTTTCCCCTCATCCCATTTTCCCCTCAGATTGTCTCCCTTTCCTTGCTGGTTGTGAGCAACTATTTCTCTGTTCATTTTGGGCTGTGCACTGAGATTCTTCCATTAAGTTTCCTTAGTTTGCATCTGGACTCCACCAAAAGGAAGATGGGATCATCCATGGCCCAATAGAAAGAGCATGGACCTGGGAGTGAGGAGATCTGTATTCTCATCCCCACTCTGCCACTTGTCTGCTGTGTGACCTTGGACTTAACTTCTATAAGACTCAGTTTCCTCACCTGTAAAAGTGGGGATAAGATACATGTTCTCTTGCTCCTTTAGATTGTGAGACTCACATGGGATGGGGCAATATTTAATCTGCTTATCTTATTCCTACCCCAGAATTTAGTACGGTCCTTGTACAAAATAGTGATTAGTACAAAATCCACCCTGGCATTTCTCCTCTAATTTCAACCTATTCACTGTACTTCAATCTCACCTATCTCGCCACCAATCTCTTGCTCATGTGCTGCCTCTGGCCTGGAATACTGTCTCTTTTCATATAAGACAGATAATTACTCTCCCCACCTTCAAAGCCTTATTGAAGGCACATCTCCTCCAGGAGGCCTTCCCTGACCAAACCCTCAATTACTCTTTCCCCACTCCCTTCTGTGTTGTCCTGACTTGTTCCCTTTACTCAGGCCCCCTACCCCAGCTCCACAGCACTTATGTATATTTCTGTAATTGTTTTTGCCCTCCATTCAGCCTGGACCTCACTCCCTCTTCACATCTTCACTTCGCCCCCACCCCCCAACACACACACACACACACACACACACACACACACACACACACACACACACACACACACACACACACAGAGAGACTTCCTCCTCCTCTTTCTCCTCCTATTTACCACAGGCCTTTTACCCCACACCCCTTTTTCTCTGCTCTTCCTCCCCTCCCCATTGTCCTGACTCCCTCCCTCTGCTCTACCCCTCTCCCCACCCCACAGCGCTAGTGTATTTCTATGTACATATTTATTATTCTATTTATTTTATTAATGATGTGTATATATCTATAATTGTATTTATCTATTTTGATAGTATTGATGCCTGTCTCCTTGTTTTGTTCTGTTGTCTGTCTTCCCCTTCTAGACTGTGAGCCCATTGTTGGGTAGGGACTGTTTCTATCTGTTGCCAAATTGTACTTTCCAAGTGCAAAGTACAGTGCTGCACACAGTAAACGCTCAATAAATACAACTGAATGAATGAATGAATCTGGTAGACCACTGTTCTCATCTTTACAGCCCTTCTGAAATCACATCTACTCCAGGAGGCATCCCCTGATTAATTTCTCATCTCCCATCCCACTTCCCTCCCCTATGATTACTTCAGTCCTTTGTGTTGGGATTAGAGGGATTGCACTCTCATGAGTGGAAAACTGATTAAAATATGGGAATATGGGTAGTAGCCACTTTTTCAAGATGTCAGTAGTGGCTCCAGGGTTCTGAGCTAGGACTGGTTTTGTTCAATTTTTCCATCAAAGGTCTGGAAAAAAAGTGTGCGGTAAATTCTCCAAGCTTGTCACTGACCTTTCACTCTCAGGGTGATGAACCATCATGAAAATGGGGATAAATTGCAGGAAATTTGACTGTAAGCTCCTTGACAGTTGTCTACACGTGCTGCCTAGAATTCCTCAACAACAACTCTCTCCTTGACCCCCTCCAGTCTGGCTTCCGTCCCCTACATTCCATGGAAACTGCCCTCTCAAAGGTCACCAATGACCTCCTGCTTGCCAAATCCAATGGCTCATACTCTGTCCTAATCCTCCTCGACCTCTCAGCTGCCTTCGACACTGTGGACCACCCCCTTCTTCTCAACACGCTATCTGACCTTGGCTTCACAGACTCCGTCCTCTCCTGGTTCTCCTCTTACCTCTCCGGTCGTTCTTTCTCAGTCTCCTTTGCAGGCTCCTCCTCCCCTTCCCATCCTCTTACTGTGGGGGTTCCCCAAGGTTCAGTGCTTGGTCCCCTTCTGTTCTCGATCTACACGCACTCCCTTGGTGACCTCATTCGCTCCCACGGCTTCAACTATCATCTCTATGCTAACGACACCCTGATCTACATCTCTGCCCCTGCTCTCTCCCCCTCTCTCCAGGCTCGCATCTCCTCCTGCCTTCAGGACATCTCCATTTGGATGCCTGCCCGCCACCTAAAGCTCAACATGTCGAAGACTGAACTCCTTGTCTTCCCTCCCAAACCTTGCCCTCTCCCTGACTTTCCCATCTCTGTTGACGGCACTACCATCCTTCCCGTCTCACAAGCCCGCAACCTTGGTGTCATCCTCGACTCCGCTCTCTCATTCACCCCTCACATCCAAGCCGTGACCAAAACCTGCCGGTCTCAGCTCCACAACATTGCCAAGATCCGCCCCTTCCTCTCCACCCCAACCGCTACCCTGCTCATTCAAGCTCTCATCCTATCCCGTCTGGACTACTGCATCAGCCTTCTCTCTGATCTCCCATCCTCGTGTCTCTCTCCACTTCAATCCATACTTCATGCTGCTGCCCGGATTCTCTTTGTCCAGAAACGCTCTGGGCATATTACTCCCCTCCTCAAAAATCTCCAGTGGCTACCAATCAATCTGTGCATTAGGCAGAAACTCCTCACCCTGGGCTTCAAGGCTCTCCATCACCTCGCCCCCTCCTACCTCACCTCCCTTCTCTCCTTCTACTGCCCACCCCGCACCCTCTGCTCCTCCGCCGCTAATCTCCTCACCGTACCTCGCTCTCGCCTGTCCCGCCATCCCTCCCTCTCCCCCACCAAGACCACTCCCCCTCACCCCCTACCAAGGATTCCTCTGTACCAGCGCAGGTCCTCCGCTCCTCCTTCCAGGCCCCCTCCCTCCCCTTCTCCCCGCCCCCACCCCATCCCAGTTCTCCTTTCCCATCGCCACCCCCCTTCCCACTCTCCCCGCCCAGGCCCCCACAAACTCATCCCAATCCAAAACCTCCCCACCCCTCGCACCCTTCCCCCTCCCTCCCCTCCCTTGACAGCTGCTGCCAAGTGTGGCCTCTGGAACCCCTGCTCCGTTTTAAGTAAGATCCCTTTCATCCTTCGACCCCCGGCCCACATCATCCCCCGGGCCTGGAATGCCCTCCCTCTGCCCATCCGCCAAGCTAGCTCTCTTCCTCCCTTCAAGGCCCTACTGAGAGCTCGCCTCCTCCAGGAGGCCTTCCCAGACTGAGCCCCTTCCTCTCCCCCTCATCCCCCTCTCCATCCCCCCCAATCTTACCTCCTTCCCTTCCCCACAGCACCTGTATATATGTATATATGTTTGTACATATTTATTACTCTATTTATTTATTTATTTTATTTGTACATATCTATTCTATTTATTTTATTTTGTTAGTATGTTTGGTTTTGTTCTCTGTCTCCCCGTTTTAGACTGTGAGCCCACTGTTGGGTAGGGACTGTCTCTATATGTTGCCAATTTGTACTTCCCAAGCGCTTAGTACAGTGCTCTGCACATAGTAAGCGCTCAATAAATACGATTGATGATGATGATGATGACAGAAGAAATTACATCTGCCAACTGTATTGTACTCTCCCAAGCACTTAGTAAGCGCTCTGCATACAGTAAGTGTTCAATAAATGCCATTGATTGATTGAAAACTTCATATAGCCGAGTCACTGTTCAAATGAGCTTCACCATAATTAAGTGCAGGGTAATGGATCAAAGGAAAAATCACCCAAATGGCAGCTAGTGGTGATGGGGCAATATTTAATCTGCTTGAGTAATGACTCTGAGTCATTACTGGGGAAGAAGTATTCATTAATTCATTCAATTGTATTTATTGAGTGCTTACTGTGTGCAAGAGCACTGTACTAAGCACTTGGGAAGTACATGTCGGTAACATATAGAGACGGTCCCTACCCAACAATGGGCTCACAGTCTAGAAGCGGGAGACTGACAACAAAACAAAACAAAACAAAACAAAAGTATGAGTGCAAAAACTAAGGACTAGGAGATCAAGTCTCAGCTCCACCTTTGGTCTGCTGTGTGAGCTTGGGCAAGTCACTTAACTTCTCTGGGCCTCAGTTTTTGCTGTAAAATGAACCCCAAGTGGGACAGGCACTGTGTCCAATTTGATAATCTTGCACTCTGTCTTGTTTTATGCTGTTGAGTCATCTTCTACCCACAGAGGATACATAATAATAATGGCATGTATTAAGCACTTACTATGTATAAAGCACTATTCTACATCTCTCTCAGAATGCCCCATCTCCATCTGCAATCGTTCTATTATATCCATAGAGTTTTCTTGGTAAAAATAGGGAAGTGGTTTACCATTGCCTCCTTCGACGCAGTAAACTTGAGTCTTCATTCTCAACTCTGTCCCATGTCACTGCTGCCCAGTACAGGTGAGTTTTGACTTGTAGAAGATTGCCTTCCACTTGCTAGCCACTGCCCAAGTTAGGAATGGAATGGGTATGCCTCTACTTGACTCTTCCTCCCATAGTTGAGACTGGTAGAGTACTGGAAACTCTCCAGGTGCAACCCTGGGAGGGGGATCTTGCACCTATCCCAGTAGTAAGCACCTAACACCTACCATCATTATGTATTGTGGAATCCTTATGAATGACTCCTTGAAATCATTAGTCCAATGGGCATCAGAGGTCACAAGACCAATCAAATGCTGAGACTTATCAAGAAGGGTATAGAAAATCAAACCAGAGACACAATTCTACCATATAGAAACCCAATGCATAATAATAATGATGAGAATAATAATAATAACAATAATTCCTAAAGCAATTGCACCAACATCACCACTGGCAAAACAAATAATTAAATCCTGGAATGCAGTCAGACCTCCAACATCGAAGCTCCAACATCAAGTCCTCCCCCTGCCCTCACTCCAACCCTGGGACTCCACTCCTTTCCTAGCCTGGGGTTGAGGAAACAGCAACCCCAGGCTAGGAACAGTCAGTTCCTTTATTCTGGACTGTTGGTGGCCCTCCCCTCACACCCACAAAACCACTGGGTCTCTCATCATCCTCTCCTTCTCCAGCCAGGAGAGTGAGGGGCAGGGACAGCATGAGGCCTTAGTATTTTTCAGCACACTATGAAGGTCATGACTTCACAGTGACTGTGAAGGTGGGGACTGTGGCCATGGCTTGGGCCATTGGACCCTGAGTGGCAAGGAGCTCCACACTCTAATCTTCTAGCCGCAGTGCCCTTCCCTCTTTTTGTATACATCATCCTTCTTGTCTTTTATATTGTTTTTGTGTTTTTATTAGTTTTGTACTTCCTTAAGTATCCATTGTCTGTCCCCTCTCCCCTCCTTTATTCTTTGATTGTGAAATTCTTGATGACCAGGGGCTGGGTCAAATTTTCAGCTGTGTTTTTTCTCCCAGTGCTTGGTTCAGTGCTCTGCACAAAGTGCTTAACAAATAACAATACTACTACTACTTTTACTAATTCTACTACTACTATTAACTCAATCGTATTTACTGAGCATGTATTATGTGCAGAGCACTGTACTAAGTGCTTGGAAAGTACAATGCAGCAATGAAGGGAGAGAATCCCTGCCCAAAATGGGCACTACTACTACTACTGGTCACATCACATTTTTGGGGGTCAGGGCAAATGAGAAAAATTGGCAACAGCAAGTCACCCAACTGTGAGGAGTGATGGGGAAACAGCAAACCAGGAGGAGAGAGGAAATATTTTAGAGAAACAATGAAACAAAACCTCACTTAATATGGCAAAACCATGGAAAGCATGGGAGACAGCAGCAGAAGGCAAATCAGCTGCTGTGCAAGAATTAGAAATGGTTTTAGAGCAAAGGCTTTGAAAAACCTCATTTATTAAATAGAAAGAACAAAGATGGCACCAGGCACTAAAATGCAACTGTGCTGCAGGGGTAGTCTTTACAGGAACATGATGCAAAAGAGACCATCAGTCACATGTTGCTCTTATTCATCATTTTTATACTTACCAGCAAAAATCTCCTTGTCAAAAGTGTCACTGTTGATCCCAGGATACTCCTATTTAAGGAAGGTATTTCAATGAGTTGGACTGACTGCATCTATACAATTTTGAACTGAAAAATATTATTTTGCCAAAGGCACTTAATTTACCTTTAGGGAGATTAGGGGAGGAGAAATGAAGGAATCAGATCATTGTGTTTTCACAATAAGTCTCAGGAGGATATTTCAAAAAGTAAGTTTGAAAAATAAGAGCCCATCTAATGTATAGCTCTTCAATGGCGAAAAACTTCAGAATTCAGGGAAAAGTAATTGATGTGATCAAAGTCATTGTAATTATTGTCATATCTGATTCCTTCAAACAAGCTGGCCAGTTTTCTTATAGTGTGGAATTGTAGCATTAGGAAAATAGAAAATTTATTTACAAGTGAAAAGGCAGTAGAAGTCAAAATTCAAACTTTAGTGTTCCTCTTTTTGAATTCCTGATTCATTGTTCACTACACTCCTGGAGGGGTACAACATAGAAAATACCCAAACAGCAGTTCATTCCAACCCAAGTTCCTTTATTCCCAGTCCCTCCTAGGAAGTTCCAGCGCATGGCTGGGTGTCCAGGTATGAAGCATGTGTTGCCTACAAAGCTCACTTTTTATAGCTTTTTGTCCATTTACCTAATCCCTTCCCCAGACCTTCACACTGGCACAAATCCTCCATGTCCTTCCATTGTTTGCTGGGCTGCCAATCAATTCTTTCAGCCAATCAGTGGTCATTGCTATCAGTGTCCATTCCACTATCCTGTGTTCCCTTCTATAGCATGGCCAGGATCCAGGACTTGAACCCTGGGCAGTAGCAAGAAACCAGGGGCAGACCCCTACCAGACTCCAGAATACAGGGAAGTGGAGCCCAGGTCCCTGCCACTAGGAGGTGAGCACTGGGGAGCAGGAGAGGAAGGAAATAATTGGGGAGGGATAGATCCTGCCCACTGCTTGACTACAGAATGCCTGGGGTAAGAGAAGAAAGAGTGAAGGGAGGCTGGAACTAGGATTGCAATCTCTAAAGAGAGGGGGTAGGGACATCAGCCCAACAGCAACCTGGGCACTCCACGTGGTATGCATGCACCTGCTCTCACTCTGCCCGTACCCCAGCCCCAGGGCACCCTCCCTAATGCTGACATGTCAGTTTGGGCTCTTAGCATGGTGTGTACACCCATCCTCATTCCCACCCATATTCCAGAGTTGGCGCAGTCCACTGACACTGCTCACCTGCATTCCAGGAATGCCAAAACACCCCCCTTCTCCCCATCCACCATGAGAGCACAGTCCTGACTGGGATCCTGGGCTCTGTCTTGCACCACAACAAGTATGACTCAGGTGGATGGCATCCACCGTCCTCAATATCAGTCAGGGTGTCACCAGGCTAATTCAAGGGACCACCATAATCCCATAATCCCATAATCACATTTTACTCTCTACCTACTGTCCTATTTCTTCCAGACAGTGTTTTCTCTTCCTCATTTATGTCACCTGTCTCTGCTCACAGAATAAATATGTGGGAGAACAGGTAATGAATCCCCATTTTACAAATGAGGTACTGAATCACAGGGGAGTTAAGTAACTTGCCCAAACTCACACAGCAGGCACATGGCAAAACCAGGATTAGAAGCTGTGTTCTCTGACTCCCAGGCCTGTGCTCTTTCCACTAGACCACCAATTTCTTGGTGCAATAGTTTGAGTCGTTCTGTTTTGCCTAGTTTTGGGTGATGTTCTGGCTGCTAAAGATTGCTTCCTCTTTTTGGCTGCTGCCAATGGGAACAAAATGAACCAGGTGCTTAAATTTCTTGAGGGCTGGAATCACATCTACTAATTCTATTGGACTCCCCCAAGGGCTTAGCACAGTGCTCTGCACACAGTAGGCACTTATTAAATACTGTGGATTGATGGACTTGCTTTTCTTCAAACTGTTTGCTGAGGGCTGCCTGTGGCTATACAGTTGCCTGTGGCTATACAGCTGTAGCCCTAAAATAGCTACAAATTGATCTCGAAATGTCAAAAGTTTCAGACCTTCCCATATGACAATTGTTATATCCAAAATCTACTATGAGAGTAAAGGCATTTGCCAACTCCAAAGGTCTACTGCTGTAAAGCCTCAGGATCTCAAATCTGTCCTCTCTGGTCTGATCTTTAGGAGACTAACTCTTTACAACTTTAATTCTGACATGGAAGAAGCAGAGTAGACACTCAGGGGATCAAGATTTGAATCTTACCCTCTCCTATTCTAGGGTCATTTTACATCTCTGAATCTTGTTTCCTAATTGGAAAACAAAAGTCCACCATCTTCTGAGTTACTGAGGTTGGCAAGAGCAATGGAAATAAAAAGGGGCATTCATCTGAATGATTATTTTGAGAACTGCAATAATTGCAGGTTAAAAGGAAATTTACCAGCAGGGAATTTCAGAATGTGGAGGCTGAAACACTCAGGAGCCCAAATACTGGTGGAAGAAGAATAAGTTTTTTGTTTAGTAGTATTTGTTAAGTGTTTACTATGTTCCAGGGGCTGTCCTAAACACTGGATACAAGGTAATCTGTGTAATGTGAGGCATACAGTCTTAATCCCCATTTTAAAGATGAAGTAACTGAGGCACAAAGAAGTTAAGTGATTTGCCCCAGGTCACATAGCAAACCAGTGGCAGAGCCAGGATTAGAACCCAGGTTCTCTGACTCCCACGAGGCCACACTGTTGGACACCTTGAAGGTTAGGGATTCTGGGAAATGGTGCTTTGTGAAAGTCAAGTCCTTCTTAAGGTTATATTTTTCAGAAGGAACCAAATCTCCAATTTTTTTCAAATTAATGCCAAATCTTGAGTAGCGTGGGTGTCTCCGTGCATATAAAAGTAATGAAGGGCAGCAGTGGGATTCATTCATTTGTAGATAGCTCTGTTGAGGAAAAAGAGGAGAGAAAACACAGACTTCGGTTGAGAGTCACCAGAAAGGAAGAGTTTAACAGCATTTCCTCCCCACAAAGTTGATAAAACCAGGGTAATTCACAAAGTCACAAACCAAGTTTCACATCTACAACTTTCCGTGTTTCTAACCAGCAGCTGGCACTCAGGGAGTTTCTACCCACAGATAATTTCCAAATGCCTACTCAAGGAAATGATCCAAGGGTTTGTGGGAAGCTACAGAGCTGAGACCAATTCCAAATAATGAATGGGAAAAGACAATAATGATGATAATAATGGTATTTATTAAATGCTTACTATGTGTGAGCGAGGGGTCAGCAGTGAGATAGAAGAGATCAACGTACGGTGGGAAATTAGCATTAGAGGAGTGAAGTGTGTGAGCTGGACTGAAGTAGGAGAGTACCAAAGTGAGGTAGGAGAGGGCAAGGAGATAGAGTGCTTTAGAGCTAATAGTGAGGAGTTTGTGTCTGAAGTGGAGGTGAATGGGCGACCAATGGAGTTTTTTGAGGAGTGGGGAAACATGTCCTGAATGTTTCTGTAGAAAAATGATATGGGCAGCAGAGTGAAGTATGGACTCACATGGGGAGAGGCAGGAGGTTGGGAGGCCAGCAAGGAAGCTAATGCAGTAATCCAGGTGGAATAGGATGAGTGAATGTATTAAAGTGGTAGCAGTTTGGAGGTAGAGGAAATGGTGGATTTTAATCAATCAATCAATCAATCATATTGATTGAGCACTTACTGTGTGCAGAGCACTGTACAAAGCACTTGGGAAGTACAAGTTGGCATCATTTTAATGATGTCGTGAAGGTGGGACTGATGGGATTTAGTGATGGATTGAATATGTGGGTTGAATGAGAGTGAGGAGTCTAGGATAACACCAAGATTAAGGGCTAGTGAGACAGGAAGGATGATGGTGTCACCTACAGTGATGGGAAATTCAGTGGGAGGGAGGGGTTTGGTTGAGAGGGTAAGGAGTTCTGTTTCGAACATCTCAAGCTTGAGGTGATGGGAGGACAGCCAAGTAGAGATGTCTTATGTACAAGACTGCAGAGCAGTAGATATATTGGAGTTGGAGATACAGATTTGGGTATCATCCACATAGAGGTGGTAGTTGAAGCCATGGGAACAAATGAATTCTTCAAGGGAGTGAGTGTAGATGGAGAATGGAAGGGGACTCAGAATTGAATCTTGAGGGACCCCCACAGTTAGTAGGGGGTGGGAGGCAGAGAAGGAGCCTGCGAAGAACACTGAGAATGAACAGCCAGAGAGGTAAGAGGAGAACCAGAAATGGACAGTGTCAGTGAAGTCTAGGTTGGATAATGTTTCCAAGGAGAAGGGGGTGGTCAAAATTGATGAAGTCAGCTGAGAGGTCGAGGAAGATTAGTATGGAGTAGAGACCATTGGATTTTGCATAAAGGAGAACATTGGTGACTTTTGAGAGGGCTATTACTACTACTTTTACTACTACTATTATTTCTACTATTACTATGACTACTACTATCAATCAGTATATATTGAGCACTTACTGATTGGACAGGTGGACAGTTTTTGTGGACTCAGCTTATTTTATAGAGTAGGAAAATGAGATGCAGAGAAACTAACTTGCCCAAGGTCACACAGGAGTCAAGTGGGAGAGCTGGTATTGGAACCCAGGTCCTGTGACTCCCAGGCATTTGCGTTTTATACTAGACCAACCGGCTTCTTAAAAGATGAAAGAATAACAAAATACTTCCTTCCAAGTAGCACCAAAAGGTTATCTGACCAGTGGGAAAGGAAACCACCAGGTCATCAGGCTCAGAGATTAGTAGTGCTGTGGCCTTTAGTCTACAGGAGAGGATAAGGAGGAGAGTTTTGATGAGTTCTGCTTTTTTGGTTTAGCAATTGCTCAGAACAGAGGGGCACTGAAAGCAAAGAAAAAATGTTGTCCTTGGTGTCAAAACATTCCAGTTTTTCCCCTAAAATGCAGAACGATTTCACAGGAAAAAGCCTGAAGTTGGACAGACATGTAAGTTCCTACAGTGGAATTCATGGTTGCACAAATCAGGCTGGCTGGTTCTATGGCAGGTCAGAAGGAGAACCTAGAGTACTTAATTGAATGAGAAACTGAGGGCCTGAGTTGGACAGAGAACTCATAGAGAGGCCTGAGAAAAGAGCTGTCATGGAAACTGAGGAGGAAGGAAACCTCATCTTCGGTGGAACAATGTTTCCTGAAGGCAACACTCCAGAGAATTTCCTGTCCCATTCCTGGGTTGGCTTTTGAGAATAGCAGGGGACACTTCATCAGTGGAGCTGATGGAGTCCTGAATTAGAGAAGCCAGATCCAGATCTGGCTGGATCTGATCAGCTGAGGGCCACAGCCCTTCCTGATGCTAGGGAGTCTGCTAGCTGCTGATATCCAAATCTACATCTCCAACCCTGACCTCTCTCCTTCCCTGCAGTCTCTCGCATTTCCTTCTGCCTTCAGGAAATCTCTACCTGGATGTCCTGCCAGCTCCTCAAGCTAGGCATGTCCAAAATTGAACTCCTTATCTTCCCACCCAAAGCCTGTTCTCCTCCTGTCCTTCCTATCACTGTAGAAAACACCACTATCCTCTTTATCTCACAATCCCGTAACCTTGGTATTGTCCGACTCATGTCTCTCATTCCACCCATGTATTCAATCTTTCACCAAACCCTGTCACTTCTAACTTTACAACATTGCTAAAATTCTCAGACCTCAGTCATGTGACTCAAGCTGCTACCATGCCAGACAAAAACCATGACTCTTCCAACATGGACACCTTGTGGGACATTCTAAAATGAAAACCTGTTCCAGACCGTACTAAGATGGCCTCCACACAAGCGTCGTCTCAGAGGGAATGGAGTGGGATGGGGGCTTAGGGTGCATGAACAGCAGCCATATTTCATCCCTCCAGCTCAGATCCAGCTCCCAGGCGCATACAAGGCATGGCCCAGGGTCTCCCTCCACTGACTCCAAACAAATCAATCAATCAATCAATCAAGGTATTTACTGACTACTCATGTAGTACTATGTGCTAGTAGGTACTCTACCAAGTACTTGAGAGAGTGCAATACAATAGAGTTGATAGACATGATTCCAGTCCTTGAGAAGTTTACTACTACCCTGTCCATCTCACACTCATCCTCATCTGCTTTAAATCAGCCCTTTCCTTTGCCTGACAACAAACTTCTCCATCCTTGTTGACTCTCACACCCATTGCCCATTGTCAAATACTACCTCATGACTGCCTGAGCCAGCAAAGCAGAACTCAGAAGTGTGGGCAGGACACCACCCCTCACAACCAAAATAGTCACATTGACATCCCAGACCAGGAATATAGAAGGTGTCCCTCACCACCATGCCAAACAAATAAGGTATGGAGGAGGGGAGAGGGGGGAGATTGGACAAGTGGAGGCTGGAAGCTGGAACGGCCTGAGAGCACATATAATAAATACCTTTGGCCTCTGACCTTTTGGGTAACAGATTGAGACTTGAAGCAACTGGCTGCATATCACCTCTGCCCAGAGCACAAGATGCCTGCTCTGCCTGCACCAAGTAAGGAGCCGTGGGATTGGGTGAGTGTCCCGCTGAATCCTTGTGGGTAGAAGCTAGGGCACTCCGCCATGGGCACGTAACGCATAAATGTATTCCTCCTGAGTGGGAAGCATTTGTAAGTGGGAGCTAACTGCTTTACCACATGTGAGTAACACAAAAGTGAATTCCTCCTGATTGGGAAGCAGTTGTGGGTGGGAGCTAGATATCTCACCACATGCGAGTGAGGCATGAGTGGATGGGTGGGAAGTGTTCATGGGCAGGAGCTAGATGTATCGCCACTCGCGAGTAGCAGGAGCTAGATGCATCGCCTCTTGAAAGTAACATATAAGTGTATTCCTCCCAATAAGGAAGCTCCAATATAATTAAATAATCACATTCCTCCTGAAAGGGAAGTTCAATTTGTCACATCCAAAATAATTAAATAACTGTATCCTTTCCTATAGGGAAATTCAATTCATGTGGAATAAATTTTGTATAAACTAAGTCTTTGACCCTGGTCTCTCTCTCACCATGCTGATCCTCAATCAGTCAATCAATCAATCATATTTATTGAGCACTTACTGTGTGCAGAGCACTGTACTAAGCGCTTGGGAAGTGCAAGTTGGTAACATATAGAGACAGTCCCTACCAAACAGTGGGCTCACAGTCTAAAAGGGGGAGATCCTCGAACCCATCCCTGGGCAAAGATACACCCAAACCCTTTCCTTTCCCTATCTTTACCATTACTGTAGACAACACCAATATTCTCCCTGTCGCACAAGCCCGTAACTTTAGCATTATCCTCATCTCATCTCTCTCATTCAACCCACAGTTCAGTCCTTCACCAAATCCTGTCAGTTCTACCTTCCCAATATCTCTAGAATCTGCCCTTTCTCTCTATACCAACTGCTATCATAGTGATCCAAGCACTTATCATTTTCTCATTTGATTATTGCATAAGTCTCCTCGCTGACACCCCTGCTTCCTGTCTCTCCTTTCTCCAGTCCATACTTTAATCAGCTGACTGGATCATTTTTCTGAAAGACTGTTCAATCCATAGCTCCTCTCTCAAAAACTTCCAATAGTTGCCCATCCATCTCCATATGAAACAGAAACTTTTTATCATCAGCTTTAAATACCTCATTCAGCTCTCCCACCTCTTCTGTACTTCACTGATGTATTAAAACTCAACCTGTACATTTCACGCCTCTAACACCAACCTACTCCCTGTACCTCAGTCTCTTCTTTCTTAGGATGAAATGGCATCTGTCGTATTTGGCAAAGAGAAAGTCAATGGCGACTTTGAATAGTGCAGTTTCACGTGGAGTGGAGGGGGAGAAAGCCAAATTGCATGGGGTTACAAAAAGGAGTAGAAGGAGAATTGAAGGCAGGAGGACTAAGCAACTCAGTCAAGGAGTTTGGACAAGATTAGTAGGAGGAAATGGGGCAATAGCTGGAAGGAGCAGTGGGGTTGAGGGAGGGTTTTTTTTTAGGAAATGAGTCCTCTAGGTATATTTGAAAGCAGAAGGGAAAGAGTCATTGGAGAGTGAGCACTTAAAGATAGCAATGAGGAAGGGATGACAGGTGAGCACCAGTATTCTAATAAGGTGCCAAGGATGGGGTTGGAGGTAGAGGTGGAAGGAGATAGATGATCTATTTTTGGGTGATGGCTGGGAAGAATGACCACGTGGATGTGGGGGTTGGAGAGGTTATGTACTGGGGAGGTGAGAGGGAGATTTGGGAGTTGCTCAGGCCTGATGGTTTCAAATTTGTTGATGAAGTAGGTGACAAGGGCCTGGAGAGCAAAATGAGAGACAAGTGCTCAATAAATATGATTGAAAGAATAAATGGGTTGAAAGTCAGAAACAGTTGTGTGGACATTGGGCTTCAGAGCCAATAAGGGTGGAAAAGCATTCTTGTTTAGCAGAATTATGCCAGGGGAGGATGAGTTGAAATGAACAAAGTTGAACTGGGGTCTGGATATCTGCCTTAGCACTTCACGCCTGGAGCACAAGAGTGGAGGATGTGGACTGAGGAAGTGACCCTGGGTTGCTGGTTGATAGCACAAGATTGGTGGAAGGATTGGGGTGCAAAGGAATGGAATTTTTTCAATGGTACTTGTTAAGCTCTTATTAGGTATCAAGCACTATACTAAGCTTTGGGATAGATACAAAGTAATTATATTAGGCACAGTCCCTGTCCAACATGTGACTCACAGTTTAAACCAGAGGGAAGATGATTTAATCCCACTTAGATGAGGTAACTAAGGCACAGAGATGAGGCAATGAGGCATAAGTGACTTGCCTAAGGTCCCACAACCAGAAAATTCTGGCAGAGCAAGGATTAGAACCCAGGTCCTCAGACTTCCAGGCCCATTTTCTTTCCATGATGCCTCCCTATTTCTGACTCAGAATAAATTTCTTCAACCCTGAATCTTCTTCCTTAAACCAGCCTGGTGGCATCTCTTTGCCACAGCCAACCTAGACAAAAACTTGAGTATAAACTTAGCTGATTTGAGAAAATAAAATTACTTTAAATAATACCTTAGCCCAATGTCTCCAAAAGCTTTCCAGCTGTTAGCCATTTAAAACTGATGTTACTGTTGTGCAAAGCAGTTAGTGACTCTCCTGACAGCACACTAAGTGGTAGGGAAAGAGAGAGAAACCGAAGCTGGCAGTCCATTGTTACATGCACATTTTGAAATACATCGTTCTCTTTGATAAACTATTACTGTTTCAGTCACGTTTTAAAAAAAATCTTGAATGGATTGGTACCCATTTGTGTTTATGAAAACAACTGAGATTGTACTTGCAATGAAGAACACTGAAATCATTCCTAATTAAATTAAGATCAAGAACTGCAAACCTATATTCCCCACAATTTCCCAACAACCTTGCTAAGGTATTAGGAGTTACCAATGTGCAGAAATCTTTCCAGATTAAAAAGCTGCCACACACTCTTACCAGTCACAGGAAGTCAGGCAGAAAAATCATTTTAAAAGCCCCAGGGCAGTGGTGGGACCTCCATGTGGTTGACACCGAAGGGACAAAGCTATTTGCTTCTTCCCCACAGCTAGCCCGTTCCTTAGAACCAGAAAAGGACTTGATGGGTGAGCTGAGACATTGGCCCTATCTCTTGCCTCTTTGGGCAAGAATGCTGATGCTGTGGCTTTTCTTGCCCTTCCCGGCCTCCAGGATCAGGCAGAGGTGGTTCTTACCTCTGGCCCTGGAGACTAGGGAAAAAAAAAGGCAGACACTATGGGTCAACAGCCTGGAAACTCTGCAGAGACTGCAGTCCTGCAAGGTTCCAGCTGTCCATAGACTGCAAAGTTACCATCCTGATTCACCCTCATGGATGAGTTCAACAAAAGACAATTTTCGGATGCTTGCAGTGTGGGAAGCAGCAAGTCCTAGTGGAAAGACCATGAGCCTGGGCATAAGAGGACCTGGGTTCTGATCCTTGCTTTGCCACTTATCTGCTGTGTGAACTTGGGCAAGTCACTTAACTTCCCTGTGCCTCAGTTACCTCAACTGTAAAATGGAAATTAAGACTGTGAGCCCCATGTGGGACATGATCTGGCTATAACCTGATTTTCTTGTATCTACTCCAGAACTTAGAACAGCATTTGACTCATAGTAAGTGTTTAACAAATGCCCTTAAGAAATAAAAGAACAGTGTTAGCCTTTGTAGCCCTAGATGCATGGGGTTTGGGGGTGGGGGGGAGAGGTATGATACCATTAGGGATGGGGAGAGGGAGGAAAAGATGAGCCCTGGGGATGAGGCAAGCAGCAGGCTTTTTTTGGTTTTCTCTTGGGTTCGGGGACTGCAGAAAATGACAAAGGAAAACATACAGTGTCCATGGACATATATTTCAAAATAGCATCCACTCAATCTTTCTTCCCCAAACAGGCAAATCCCTCAGATTTGGCCTCACTTTAGCTGAAGGCTCCAAAGACATGCTCATCGCCACCAAACTAAAGCATTTGATTCATCAATAAAGAGGCTCCATGGCCCTATACACACTTCTATGGCTTAGCTGAAGAATGCATATAGAGCCATTTTCTTCAAGCAAAGAAGGCAGCCTCCATAAATAAGAACACTACAATTAATTCTTGAACATGCCTTCCACCACCAAGAAGGAGACCCTTCCCAGCATAGAAAAGCAATGTAACTGTGGACACGACTATACTCCCTCTTCCTTTAAACTATCCCACTCCTTCCTTCTCTGAGTCCCACTGCACTGTCCCACTGCACTGTCCCACTATTGCCCAATCTCCCTGTTCCCATTTCTGTCTAAACACCTCAAACAGGTTGTATACTCTCACTGCCTCTACTTCCTCTCCTCCAAAACCCTAAACAGACCCCCTGCAACTTGATTTCCATCCCCTTCCCTTCATTGAGATCTCACTTTCCAAAGTGATTTCTGATTGCTTCTTTGCTAAATCTAATGGACTTCACTCACTCATTCAATAAATCATATATATTAAGTGCTTACTCTGCGCAGAGCACTGGACAAAGCTCTTGGGAAAGTACAATATAACTGAATTGGTAGACAAGTTCCCTACCCAAAAGGAGCTTACCATCTATTGTCATCTTGTGTTGTTCCTTGGCTGCCTTGGACACTGTGGATCACACCCTTCTGGAAACATGAAATAACTTTGGCTTTGCTGACAGAATTACCTCCTGGTTTTCTAATGTCTCCAGCCTCTCCTTCTCAAATCTCTCTTTCTACTACCTCTCTGTAGACAACTCCCAAATCTATCTCATGAGCTCCAGTCTCTCACTTCATCTGCATTAAAGTGGCTAACAATGGAGTTTGAAGGGATACTGGAAGGAATAGGAGAAGGGGTTGAGGCAGGCAGCTACTTGCAGAAGCACAAAAGGTAAAATTATGGGACCAAGGAAGGGACCACTAGCAGCAAAATAATGAATCAGCCAATCAATCACAATTTTTGAGCACTTACTGTGTGCCATATACTGCACTTAAGTGCTGACACATTCCCTGTCCACAATGAGCTTACAGTATGGAGGGGGAGCTAGATATTAATAAAAGTAAGTAAATTACAGATGTGTACATAAATGCTATGAGGCTGAGGAATGGGTGAATAAATGATGCAAATCCAAGTGCAAGGATGATGCAGAAGGGCGTGGGAGAGGAGGAAATGAGGACTTAGTCAAGGAAGGCCTCATGGAGAAGCTGTGATTTTTAATAAGGTTATGAAGGTGGGAAGAGTGAATGCCTGTCAGATACAAAGAGGGAGGGAGTTTCAGGCCAAAGAAAGGATGTGGTTGAGGTGTTGGTGGTAAGAGACATTAGATCGAGATACAGTGAGTAGTTTGGCATTAGAGGAGTAGAGTGGGCAGGCTGGGTTGTAGTAGGAAATCAGGGAGGCAAGGAAGGAGGGGGCAAGATGAATGAGTGCTTTAAAGTCAATAGGAAGGAGCTTCTGTTTGATGCAAAGGTGTATGGGCAACCACTGGTGGTTCTTGAGGAGAGGGGGAACAGGGACTGAATGATTTTGAAGAAAAATGATCTGGGCAGCAGAGTGAAGTGTGCTCCCAAGTGAAGACAAACAGGAGGCAGAGAGGTCAGCAAGAGGCTGATGCAGTAATCATGGCAGCAGAGGAAAAGTTGTTTGGATTAATATGGTAGCAGTTTGGATGGAGAGGAGAAGGTGGATTTTAGCAATGATGTTTTGGACATGACAGGGGTGACAGATTGGTAATAAGCATTGAATGAGAGAGATGAGACAAGGTTGTGGGCTTGTGAGACAGAGAGAATGGTGGTGCTCTCTATGGTGATGGGAAAGTTGGGGGAGGGGACAGGGTTTGGGTGAGAAGATGAGGCGTTAGTTTTGGACATGTTAAGTTTGATGTTGGTGGGTTATCAAAATAGAGATGTCAATCAACCAGTCAATCAATTCATTTATTCATTCAATCATATCTATTGAGTGCTTACTGTATGTAGAGCACTGTATCTCACCTAGGTACTCTCCTACTACAACCCAGCCCATACACTTTGCTCGTGTAATACCAACCTACTTACTGTACTTCTGTCTGGTCTATCTTGCCATTGACCTCTTGCCCACATCCTGCCTCTGACATGGATCACCCTCCCTCTTCATATCCAACGGACAATTATTCTACCCTCCTTCATTCATTCATTCAATTGTATTTATTGAGTGCTTATTGTGTGCAGAGCACTGTACTAAACACTTGGGAAGTACAAATTGGCAACATATAGAGATGGTCTCTACCCAACAATGAGCTCACAGTCTAGAAGGGGGAGACAGACAACAAAACTTGAATGATTCTGTACAGAAATAATTTGGGCAGAATAGTGCCCAAATGCACTGAACTGGGGAGACAGGAGGCAGGGAGGTCAGCAAGGAGGCAGATGCACTAATCATTATTATTATTATTATTGTTATTATATTATTATTATTATTATTGTATTTGTTGAGCACCTACTATGTGCCAGGTACTGAATAGGAGTGAATACAAGCAAATTGGGTTGGACACAGTCCTTGTCCCACATGGAGCTCCCAGTCTCAATCCCCATTTTACAGATGAGGTAACTGAGGCACAGAAGAGTGAATTGACTTGCCCAAGGTCACACAGCAGACAAGTGGCAGAGCTGGGATTAGAATCCATGACCTTCTGACTCCTAGGCTCTTGCTCTATACACTGTGCCATGCTGCTTCTCTGGTATACCATGTTGCTTCAGTAACTATGTCAGGAGTGGATAAATGCTTGGATTAACATGTAGCAGTTTGGATGGAGAGAAAAGGGTGGATTTAGCAAAGCTGTGTTGGACATGACAGGATTTGGTGACAAATTGGTAATGTGGGTTGAATGATAGAGGTGAGTCAAGAATAACACCAACAACAAGGGCTCATGCGATAGGGAGGATGGAGGTGCACTCTACAGTGATGGGAAAGGACAGAGTTTGGTGGGAAGATAAGGAATTCTGTTTCAGACATGTTAGGTTTGGAGTGGGAGGGTTAGAAGATAGGGATGGCAAGAAAGGATGGAGGGAAGGAGAAAGAGAGACACAGGCCCAACTGACAGTAGGGCGTTGGTGAAGAAGTACAGGAGATCTTCTGGAAACCACTGGGCCAGCCGGTCAGAGCCACTGGGTTGAATCTTCCAGGTGGACCGCCTGTAGAGAGATCAGGGCTGAAGACATAGATTTGAATCATCCACTTAGAGATGGTAGTTGAAGGCTTGGGAGTGAATGAGTTCTCCACAGCAGTGGGTGCAGATGGAGACTATAAGGGGACCTAGAACTGAGCCTTGAGGAGCTCTTTCTGTTAGGGTATGGGAGGCAGAGGAGGAGGCCACAAAAGAGAATGAGAATGAGTGGTGAGAGAGACTGGAGGAGAATCAGGAGAAGCCAGTGTCAGTGAAGCCAAGGTTGAATAATATTTCCAGGAGAAGGGGGTAGTCGACAGTGTTAAACGGCAGCTGAGTGGTTGAGGAGGATTAGGATGGAGTAGAGGATGCTGGATTTGTCAAGGAGATCTTTGGTGACCTTTGAGAGGCCAGTTTCTGTGGAGTGAAGGGAGAGCAATATTTATTTGCTCAAGGGATCGAGGAGAAAATTGGAGGAGAGGAAGTGGAGACACTGGGTGTAGACAACTCACTCAAGGAATTTGGAGAGAAATGGTAAGAGGGAGATGGTTTAATAATTGGAGGGAACTGTGGGGCCAAAGGAGGGTTTTTTTAGAATAGGGGATACATTAGCAAATTTGAAAGGAAGTGGAAGATGCCAGTTGAGTGAACAGTTGAAGAAGGGAAAGGTCAGGAAGGTCAGGAAGGGAAAAGAGAGGGGGAACATGCTTTTGATAAAGTGAGGAGGGATGGGATCGGAGGTGGAGGTGGAGAGGGTGGGTTTTGAAAGGAGGAAGGAGAGCTCCTCTTGAGATACTGCTGGGATAGATGGAAGAGTTGAAGAAGGGGCAGGAGGAGGGAGGGACCGTGAAGAGAAGCAGGGAGATTTTAGGAAGATCACACCTAATGGTTTCAATATTCATTGAAGTAGATGGTCAGGTCATAGAGGAGAAAGATGGGGGAGGCAGAAGGATATGAGTTTCGAAGAGGAAGTTAAATATCTGAAACAACTGCCGAAGACAATGGGCACACAAAAGGCTGATGAGATCAGAGTGGTATACGGAATAGGGAATCCCCTAATCCCCAGCAAGACTATTGATAATAGTCATACTTTAGGGGCAGGAAAATTTCCCTGACTCCAGACACTCAGATAGAAATTCTCCCCAAGTGTATATAGTTCATAATAACTGACCTGACCATAATGTCTTTGCAAGGATTTCACAGACCCCTGAGCAGGGGACATCCCAAAGTATGCAGACACAGCTCAGGAACACCCCTGATGCGCAAAGTGATGCCAGAGGCGAGAAAGCCCACCTTTGGGGAGGAACAGTGGAGAGGCAAGCAGTGTTGGAGGATATGAAAGTGATTCAGAGAGCAATGGTATTTGCTCTGTGGACTAACATCCAATGGTCCCTGCACCAGTGTAAAGGTGAGCCAGTAAACTCCCTGGCTGAGGACCATCTGATGTGTCATCTCAATGATGGATTGGTAATTATACCTGGGTGATGGGTGGGCTCTTTCCTTTTTGGCAAGCAGTTATCTTCAGAAAGAGAAGCAGCAGGGCCTAGTGCATAGGGCACAGGCCTATGAATCAGAGGACCTGCGTTCTAATCCTGCCTCTGCCACTTGCCTGCTGTATGAAGATGTCCCTTATCTCCTCTGGCCTCAGTTTCCCCAACTGTAAAATAGGGATTCAATGCCTGATCTCCCTTAACTGTGAGATCCCGGTGGGACAGGGACTGTGTCTAATCTGGTTACCCCATCACTTAGAACAGTGCTTGACACATGGTAAGCCCTTAACAAATACCATAAAAAAACCCAAATTCTGGTAGATTGTTGATGAGAGGAGGTTGCCAGCAGCACTCTGCAATCTCAAAATTCCTCTTTCCTCCAGGACAGCTCTACGTGGATGTCCTGCTGGCACCTGAAGCTCAATTTTGGGGCATCTACCAACCTCAAAGCCCCACTTTCAACTTTCTGAACCATTTTGATTCCTTTCTCACTTTTCCTTGATTTCTCTCCATCCTTACATTGATCCTTGGGGACTTAAACATCCATGTGGATGTTCTTGACAAAACTGTTGCCAGCTTTCTATCACTCCCCAACTCCACTGGCCTCCTGCTCCACTACAACTCACCCACTCACCAACTAGGAGACACACAGGATCTCATTATTTTTAGTCAATGTACAATCTCCACCATCAATAACTCTGAAATCCCTCTATCCAACCACAACCTCACCTGCCTTCTCTCATACATGCACACCCTCCCTACAAATATTTCCTGTTCTCCCACAGAGACCTATGATCTTTTGACCCCGACCAATTTTCTCAAGTCATCGCACACCATTTAGTCTCCATATCAAAACTACTTTTCCTTGGCGAATAAATGGATGCCCTCAACACCACCCTCTCTACTGACCTCAACTCACTCTTAAAGACCACCTGATAGAGAATATCTGTAGGAAGATCAATGGTTGGTTACACTGGTAGAGACTGATGGGGTTACTTCTCCCAAAGGAACCACTTCAGCACTCTCATTGAGGCTCCTTGGATGTTTCTTCATTATTTGTTTATTTTTTTTTTTACTTATTAATGTCTATCTCCCCTTCTAGACTGCAAGCTTGCTGTGGGCTGGGAACATCTCTACCAACTCTGTTGTACTCTCTTAAGTGCTTAGTACAGTGCTCTGCGCATAGTAAGTGCTCAATAAATACCATTGATTGATCGATCGATTGTCTTGGAGTTGAGCATTTAGTTGCTTGGGTAATTTGGATGCCACTTTGTGAGACAGAATTATGATTGAGGAGAGTTTGGGAAGTATCAAATGGTTATTAATTAATCAGGCCAGCATCATGTATAGCCAGCAGTAACAGGAACATCTTGCAGATCTTGCAATCAGAAGGGGTCATAAGGTACCAATGTTTGGATTTTGGTTGCATCCAAACATTAGCTCGTTGTGGGTAGAGAATGTGTCCATTTTATTGTTTTATTGTACTTTCCCACTTAGTACAGTGCTCTGCACACAGTAAGTGCTCAATAAATATGATTGACTGTCATCTATTTCTGTAATTCAGTACTCTGAGCTGATGACCCCCTTAGGTGTAGAAGCTAACTGCTGTTTAATGTACTAGACCATACTAGACCACATCTCTCTCCTTCTCTGCATTCTCTTATTTCTTCCTGACTTCAGGACACCTCTACTTGTATATCCCACTAACACCTCAAACCTAACATGTCCAAAACAGAATTTCTCATCTTCCCACCCAAACCCTGTCCTTCCCGTGGCTTTCCCATCACTTTAGATAGCACTACCAGCCTCCCTTTCTCACAAGTCTGTACCCTTGGCACTATCCATATCTCATATCTTTCATTCAGCCCACATTTTCAATGTCACTAAATCCTGTTGGTTCAACCTTCATAACATCTCTAAAATCCTCTCCTCTCTATCCAAACTGCTAACATGTTAATCCAAGCACATATTCTCTCCCAACTTAATTGCTGAATCAACCTCCTTATTAAACTCCCTACTTCCTGTTTCTCCCCACTCCAGTCCATACTTCACTCTGCTGTTCACATCATTTTTCTACAAAAACTTTCAGTTAATGTTTTCCCACTCCTCAAGAACCTACAGTGGTTGACCATACACCTCCACATCAAACAGAAACTCCTTATCACTGGTTTTTCAGCACTCAATCACTATGTTTCCTTCTACCTTTCCTCCCTGATGTCCTACTCAGCCTGCATACTGTGCTCTTCTAATGCCAACCTAGTCACTGTGCCTCACTCTTAACTATCTCCCCATCAACCCGTGTCCTGTCTTTGGTCTGGAAAGCCTTCCCTCTTCATATCTAACAGGCGATCACTCTCCCCATCTTCAAAGATTTATTGAAGGCATATCCTCTCCAAGAGGCCTTCTGCAACTAGGCTCTCATTTCATCTTCTCCCACTCCCTTCTGCATCACTCTTGTACTTGGATTTGCACCCTTTCTGCATCGCTCTTGTATTTGGATTTGCACCCTTTATTCACCCTTCCCTCAGCCCCATAGCACTTATGTACATATCCATAATTTATTTATTTGTATTAATGTCTGTCTTCTACTCTAAACTTTAAGCTTGCTGTACTCAGGAAATGTGTCTACCAACTCTGTTATATTATACTCTCCCAAGTGCTTATTATGGTGCTCTGCATACAGTAAGTGCTTAACAAATATAATTAATTGACATCCAACAGATGACCACTCTCCCCATATACAAATCCTTACTTAAATCAATCAATCAAATCAATCTATCAATAGATCTTCACTGACTGACCGCTCATCTACTCACTCTATTCTCCCTCCCTCCTGCTTCACCTGTGCATTTGCATTCATACCCCTTAAGCAATTTGATACTCTCCTCTCGGGGGACTTGTGAATATGACCTTATAGTTGGTTGCCTCCCCTTCTTGTACTTCATTTTAGTATTTTTTCTCCCTCATTAAATTGCAAGCTCCTTGAGGGCAGGAATGGTATCTACCAACTTTATTGTAATCTTCCAATTTCTTATTACTGTGTTCTGCACTCAGTGAATACTACTGATTGATGGGTTGATTGATACATAGATTATTACTAGTAGTATTTCTACTATTTTAATTACACTTGGTCTATTCTAGGGCACACACCAACTGTATGTCAGCTGTCTTACAATTTTACAAGCAAGTGACTTTCATTTTTCTCTCTTTTCAACCCCTAGCTGGGTATAAACATAATAATAAATAATAATGGCATTTATTAAGTGCTTACTATGTGCAAAGCACTGTTCTAAGTGCTGGGGAGGTTACAAGGTGATCAGGTTGTCCCATGGGGGGCTCACAGTCAATCCCCATTTTACAGATGAGGTAACTGAGGCACTTGCCCAAAGTCACACAGCTGACAAGTGGCAGAGCCGGGATTTGAACCCACGACCTTTGACTCCAAAGCCCATGCTATTTCCACTGAGCCACACTGTATCATCTCCTACTCCTTCCCTTTCCCTCCCTCATCTTTTCCAACTTTGCAATCTTACTCAATAACCTCCTAACCGCTATCTTTCATTCATAACAACCATTCATAAGGAGTTCACTCTTCAGCCTATTGTGATCTTCCTCCCTTATCCGACAGTTACTCTATCCCTGGTTAGTCCAAAATGCCCATGGCAATTTCCCTAATAATTGCTTCCTTGGGCCCTCCCAGCTATTCCAATTGCACTTGACTATTCCTCTACTAATTGGTTCATTGAATCATATTAGGGGCAACTCTTCCCCCATCCTGGGCCAACGCCCAGGTCATCAGAGGCTCTATTTCTATGCCTTACAGTCCTTAACATCTCATCCCTTCTGATCCTAGTCTACATTCATGTGGCATGAATGTCAAGTCACCCCCATCTTCTTCAACCAGTTTCAACCCTCAACTCAGCTCCCGTTTGGTTTGTCATATTGGACAGATAGTTTTCCTCTGTCCAAGCACTAGATTTATCCATCTTTGGCTTCCAGGATTCCAAAAGTCCAAGATTAATGAGACATGAAAGTCTGGCTGGGGCCTGACTTTTGGTCTTGTATGTCAGACAGTTGAAAGTCAGGATTATCAGACTTGAATGTCCAGGGCTCTGTATTAAAACTTCCTGTTTCATCCTGGTATTATGGTTCTGTTTGGACCTATTCATAGTGCTTGCATCCTGAGGCTGACATATAGTTCAACTGGATGTCCTCTCTTCGTATTTGGAACTAGGGAGTTACTCTCACATGTCAACAAATGCTCCAATCTTGGCCTCATCTTGGAAGGTGAGTTACAAAGGTAGGTCTCTCGAGTATTATTGCCTTTTCTGTGGGAATACTTATTTTTGGTGAGTGTGGTTGGCACCCACTCTTTGGTAGAGTTGAGCAATGTGCTGGGCCCATTGAAAGTTTGGGGAATATGTCAATGTCCTTAATTTAGCTTTGGTCTAAGGAAACTTGGATAACCTCAGCCTTGTCTTCCTGCCACTTTTTACCCAGGTTCTTTCAAACAGACAATTGTCTAAACTGGAGTAGCCAGCCCATACATATGGTAATGATTGTGGTTAAATCACTGACATGAAAATATTCCAAATGTTATGATGATGACGATAATGATGATGATGATGGAGGAGTTTTTCATCAAGAAAAATGGACAAGCTTTAGTCCTGAGTTTTCAAGTCTGAGGACTTGTGGGAAGGAATTCCTTTCCTTTACTTTGACTGGTATCAGTGGTATTCATTGATATTCATTGATCAGTGAATCAATAGTATTCATCAATGGTATTAATTGATGGTATTTATTGAGCACTCTCTACGTGTACTAAGTACTTGGGTGAGTACAATACAACTGAAGAAGCAGCCACATTCCCTGCCCATAGCAAACTTACTGTTTAGAGATGATCTATCAATCTGTGGTATTTATTGAGTGCTTATTCTGTGCAGAGCACTGTACACTGTACTAAGTGCTTGGAAGAGTACAGTACAACAGAATTAGGGACATGTTCCCTGACCATAATGAGCTTACAGTCCAGATGATGGTAATTATGATGGTAATAATAATACCCACTATTTATTTTAGTGTCTATCTCACCCATTAGATTGTAAGCTCCTCTAGGGCAGATATAAAGTCTATTAAATCTGTTGCAGTCACCCAAGCACTTAGTCCAGTGCTTTGCACACAGTAAGCATTCAATAAATACCATTGATTAACTGAATAAGCACTAAATAAATACTACTGACTTACTGATTGAGTATAGTGCTAGTATAATGTTCCAGTTGTAATCTCTATTCCCTGCCAGTCATGTTCTCCCTAGGGAACAGAATGCATAAGCAGGTAGGTGGGCATGGTTGCAGCCCATTGTGAAATGCTTCTGAGGGATGTTTATATAACTGGATCTATTTATGTCTGAAGTAACCACAGCATTGTGCTGATCTGGTCTGGAGAACAGTAACTCAAAAGTATGTTGCCTCAGTGGTCACTACAGTTTGGCCACCCACAAGCTTTTGCTGAGCCTGTCCACCTTGCAGAGTGCAGTAGGTGGCTCTTTAGTCATAAATCCAGTCCCAGCAGGTACAACCAGGACTAGAACCCAGATAGTTCTTGGCCCTCTGCCCTTCCTCAAGTTGAGAAGAGGAAAAATGATGGCAGAACCAGGCTCTACAATTATTTTAGACCCTGTTCGAGGTGGAACTGAGGTTGAAGAGAAGTACACAATGGATTTTTATATTTGGGAACTACATTTCCCTGAGGCACAAGGCCAAATTTCCCAAATACCACTTGGAATGAGATTGAATGAGCAATTTGGGATGAACTTTTAAATTCAGGAAGAAAATGATTTCAAGCCCCTTCCTCTTCCTCATCAGCTGAGTACTCCCTGTCAGACAGACATTTGATGCTGTCTGCGGTGAATTAAAAATCCACCTTCACAGGCTTCAGAAACCTATACCCCAAGTCTAAGGCTGTTTACTCTTATGTTGATGGAAATTTGGGTATTTACTCGGATCCATTAGATTGGAGTCACTCGCTAAAAACCTTGGATGAGAAGCATTGCTCTCCCTTATCCAGACCAGCCATTTAGAAGTAAAAGAAGAAATGTGGAATCAAACAATACATATTTATTGAGTGCTTACTGTGTGCAGGGAACTGTACTAAGTGTTTGGGAGAATAAAATATAACAAAGTTGGTAGTCACATTCCCTGCCCAAAACGAGTTTACAGTCTAAAAAGAGGGACGTTGACATTAATATAAATAAATAAATTATGGATATGTACATAAGTGCTGTGGGCCTGAGGGAGGTGTGAACAAAAGGTGCAAATCCAACTGCAAGGGTGACACAGAAGGGTACGGGAGAAGAGGAAATGAGGGCTTCATTGGGGAAGGCCTCTTGGAGGAGGTGTACTTTAATAAGACTTTGAAGTTGGGGAGAGTGCTCCCCTGTTGGATAAAAAGAGGAAGAGTGTTCTAGGACAGAGGCAGGATGTGGGCAAGAGGTCAGTGGGAAGATAGATTCATTCATTCATTCAATCATATAGTGAGTGCTTACCGTATGCAGAGCACTATACTAAGCTCTTGGGAGAGTACAATACAACAATAAACAGACACATTCCCTGCCCACAATGAGCTTATAGTCTAGAAGCATCTATCCTGCCACCAAACCCTCACTCATATTCTGTCTCTGTCCCGAAACTCCCTCCATCTTATCTGATAGACCATCACTTTCCCCACTCTCAAAGCCCTATTAAAAGCACATCTCTTCCAAGAAGCATTCCCTGACTAAGCCCTTATGTTCTCTTGCCTTACTCCTTTCTGTGTCACCATTGCAGTTGTATATACCCGCTTTATTCATCCCACCCTCAGACCTACAGAACTTATGTCCATTTCTGTAATGTATTTATTCATATTAATGTCTATCTCCCCCTCTAGATTGTAAACTCATGGGAGCGGGGGATGTGCTTACCAATTCTGTTATATTGTATTCTCCAAAGTGCTTGATACGGTCTTCTGCACACAATAAAATCTCAGTAATAATAATAATAATGTTGGCATTTGTTAAGTGCTTACTATGTGCAAAGCACTGTTCTAAGTGCTTGGGAGGATACAAAGTGATCAGGTTTTCCCATGTGGGGCTCACAGTCTTAATCCCCATTTTACAGATGAGGTAACTGAGGCTCAGAGAAGTTAAGTGACTTGCCCAAGGTCACACAGCAGACATGTGGTGGAGCCGGGATTCAAACCCATGACCTCTGACTCCAAAGCCCATGCTCCTTCCACTGGAGCCACGCTGCTTCTCTGAGCCACGTTGCTTCAGTAAATACAATTGATTGATTGCTCAGACACTGACCAACTTTCTGCCAAATCTCTGTGGTTCCTATCATCAGCTTTCTAATTAGAAAAATGCCAGTAACTTATAAAATAATGTCAACCCCATGAGGTGCCATGAGGTTCACTCTCATGCCTATCTTGCCCAGTGGTCACTTCTACTTCTTTTTCACCTGCAGAGTCCATTTGTCAGTTTCTCTCAGCTAACCTGTAATAGCATTTAGGTAATAGCATTTCTCACAGCTGATCTCTAATTGCTTCCTGAGAGACAAACCTTTCTTTTCTCCTAGGTCCAAGCTCAGGGAGTTATTGATTTTTCCAATTCTCTCTAAAATCTTATTTCACACAGTACCTTTCTCAGCAATTACCCAAGCCTTTCCTGCTGTCACATGGAGTCCAAGCACTTTAAAATGCTTTGGATCAAGGACCCAAGCAATGAAACCTGGGGAGTAAGCTGCCTGAGTGAGGCCAGTGACAGAGGAACCAGAGAGAGCTTCCCATTGCTTGCAGATATCTGGGAAATATTCAGAGTTCAGAATTAGAGGTGTAATTTATACGTGGGGAAAGAAAAGGGGAAGGTAAAATCAGATCCAATTGTTATTCTTCACTAGTTATTCAGATCTTACTAAGTGCTCAGTAGAGTGCTCTGCACACAGAAAGTGTTCAAAAATTATCATTGATTGATTGATTATTGCCTGTGCTGTATAACAGTCAATCTTTGTTCATCCAAAAAGTTCTGCTCAAGGTTGGCAATGGAATTTCAGAGAAGGAAAGGAGAGATAACATTTCCCAGGAGACAAAGGAGCTTACTCATGACTTCTTTTTCACTACAATAGAGGTTGGTCCTGGGCAAAGCCAAGCCCCCTGAGTTCTCTTGATACCAAAGAGAAAGATCTGGAGCTGCCTCTTCTTTCCAGGTGCTTATCAGTGAAGAGGTGTCTTGCCATAACCCTAATTTAGCCCAGAGGAAGGTAGACCAGGAAAGTTAGGGTTAATGATTTATTGTGGAATTTTCTGGTGTAAATCTTAGTTAGTGGTTTGAAATATCTGTTTATACTTACCATATTGCATCCTTTTCTACTGCATCTCAAAGTAAAATATTCGTCACAAACAGATATTTGAAATCAGAATTTCATAGTTCTTTAAAATAGGCAAAGTTCTCTTTTGGATTCTGGCCTCATCCTACAGTTTTGACCACTCCCTATCCTGTAAACTTTATCCAACCTTGGCATCAGTGAAACTGTCCTCTCCCTGGCTGTTCATTCTCTCTTCTGTGGGCTTCTCCTCTTCCTCCCACCCCAAAACTGTGGGAATCCCTCAAGGCTTAGTTCGGGACCCTTCTATTCTCTGACTACACCAACACCCTTGGAGAATTCCTTCTCTTCAATGGCTTCAACTACCATCTATTTGTCGATGTTTTACCAATCTATATCTCCAGTCCCGATGTTGCTCCTTTTCTGAAGGCTCATATTCTGAAGTCTCCGGCCTTCAGAACATCTCTACTTTGATGTCCCCTTTAACACGTCCAAACAGAATTCCTCATCTTCCCAGCAAAACCCTGTCCTCCTGCAGACTTTCTCATCACTACAGACAGCACCACCACCTTCCCTATCTCACAGGTCAGTAACCTTGGTATTATCCTCAATTCACCTTTCTCATTCAACCTACATATTCACTCACCAAATCCTGTCAGTTCAATCTTTACATCGCTAAAATCTGCCCTTTCCTCTCCATCCAGACTGTTAGCACATTAATCCAAGCTCTTATCATTCATTCAATTGTATTTATTGACCACTTACTGTGTGCAGACCACTGTACTAAGCACTTGGAAAATACAATTCAGCAACAGAGACAATCCCTGCCCACAATGGGTTTACAGTCTAGAAGTGGGGAGACTTCAAAACAAGTAAACAAGCAGCAGCAGCATCATCATCATCAATCGTATTTATTGAGCGCTTACTATGTGCAGAGCACTGTACTAAGCGCTTGGAAAGTACAAATTGGCAACATATAGAGACAGTCCCTACCCAACAGTGGGCTCACAGTCTAAAAGGGGGAGACAGAGAACAAAACCAAACACACTAACAAAATAAAATAAATAGAATAGATATGTACAAGTAGAATAAATAAATAAATATTTATCATCATATATATAATATAAATATATTTATATAAATAAATATCAATATAAATCAATATAAATAAACAGAATTATAGCTATGTACATATATACATATATATTCACAAGTGCTGTGGGGTGGGGAGAGGGGGTAGAGCAAAGGGAGTGAGTCAGAGTGATGCAGAGGGGAAGGTAACTGAGGAAAAAGGGGGCTTAGTCTGGGAAGGCTTCTTAGAGGAGGTGAATGTTCAGTAGGACTTAGAAGGGAGGAAAGTGTGATTGACAGATTTGAGGAGGGAGGGCATTCCAGACTAGAGGTAGGACGTGGGCCAGGGGCTGATGACAGGACAGTCCAGAATGAGGCACAGTGAGAAGGTTAGCACCAGAGGAACGGAGTGTGCAGTCTGGTATGTGGAAGGACAGAAGGGAGGTGAAATAAGAAGGGGAAAGGTGATAAGAGCTTTGAAGTCAATAGTGAGGAGTTTTTCTTTGATATGGAGACTGATAGGCAACCACTGGAGATTTTTGAGGATGGGGGTGACAAGTCCAAAACGTTTCTGTAGAAAGATAATCTGGGCAGCAGGTTGAAGTATGGACTGAAGTTGGGAGAGGTACAAGGCTGGAAAATCAGAAAGGAAACTGATGCAGCAATACAGTTGGAATAGGATGAATGATTGTCTTAACATGGTAGTGGTTTGGATGGAGAGGAAAGGGCAGATCTTGGCGATGTTGTGAAAGTGAGACCAGCAGGCTTTGATGACAGATTGGATATGTGGGGTGAATGAAACAGTGGACTCAAGGATGACACTAAGACTGCAGGCTTGTGAGACAGGAAGGATATTCTGCTTTGATTTATGCATCAGCCTCCTTGCTGACCTCCCTACCTCCTCTCTCTCCCCAGTCCAGTCCGTGCTTCACTTTGCTACCCAGATCATTTTTCTTCAAAACCATTCATTCCATGTTTCCTCACTCCTCAAGAACCTCCAGTGGTTGCCCATTCACCTCTGCATCAAACAGAAACTCCTTACTAAAAGCTTTAAATGACTCAATAACCTTGCCCCCTCTACCATATCTCCCTGATTTCCTACTCAACCCAACCTGCATGCTTCATTCCTCTAATACCAACCTACTCACTCTATCTAGATCTCATCCATCTTGTAGCTGACCTCTCGCCCACATCCTGCCTCTGGCCTGGAATGTCCTCCCTTTTCATATCTGACAGATGATCACACTCCACACCTTCAAAGCCTCAATAAAAGCACATCTCATCCAAGAGGCCTTCCCCTACTAAGCCCTCATTTCCTCAATTCCCAACTCCCTTCCATGTCACCCTTGCACTTGGAATTGCATCCTTTATTCACTCCTCCCTCAGCACTAAAGTACTTATGCACATATCTGTAATTTATTTATTTATGTTAATGTCTGTATCCCCCTCTAGACTGTAGGCTTAGAAGCAGCATGGCTTAGTGGAAAGAGCCCAAGCTTGGGAGTCAGAGGTCATGGATTCTAATCCCAGCTCTGCCACTTAATAATAATAATAATAATAATGATGGCATTTGTTAAGGGCTTACTACATGCAAAGCACTGTTCTAAGCGCTGGGGAGGATACAAGGTGATCAGGTTGTCCCTCGTGGGGCTCACAGTCTTCATCCCCATTTTACAGATGAGGTAACTGAAGCACAGAGAAGTTAAGTGACTTGCCCAAGGTCACATGGCTGACAATTGGCAGACTTGGGATTTGAACCCATGACCTGTGACTCTCAAGCCCATGCTCTTTCCATTGAGTCATGCTGCTTCACTTCTCCCCTGTGTGACTTTCGGCAAGTCACTTCACTTCTCTGTGCCTTAGTTACCTCTGTAAAATGGTGATTACCCTCTCTTGAGGGTAATTACCCTCTCTCAAAACCCTCTCTTGACCCCACCTCACCTTCTAGTTATCGTCCCATATCCCTCTTACCATTCCTTTCCAAACTCCTTGAACGAGTTGTCTACACACGCTGCCTCGAATTCCTCAACACCAACTCTCTCCTTGACCCCCTCCAGTCTGGCTTCCGTCCCCTACATTCCATGGAAACTGCCCTCTCAAAGGTCACCAATGACCTCCTGCTTGCCAAATCCAATGGCTCATACTCTATCCTAATCCTCCTCGACCTCTCAGTTGCCTTCGACACTGTGGACCACCCCCTTCTCCTCAACACGCTATCCGACCTTGGCTTCACAGACTCCGTCCTCTCCTGGTTCTCCTCTTATCTCTCCGGTCGTTCATTCTCAGTCTCTTTTGCAGGCTCCGCCTCCCCCTCCCATCCCCTTACTGTGGGGGTTCCCCAAGGTTCGGTGCTTGGTCCCCTTCTGTTCTTGATCTACATTCACTCCCTTGGTGACCTCATTCGCTCCCACGGCTTCAACTATCATCTCTACGCTGATGACACCCAGATCTACATCTCTGCCCCTGCTCTCTCCCCCTCTCTCCAGGCTCGCATCTCCTCTTGCCTTCAGGACATCTCCATCTGGATGTCTGCCCACCACCTAAAACTCAACACGTCCAAGACTGAACTCCTTGTCTTCCCTCCCAAACCCTGCCCTCTCCCTGACTTTCCCATCTCTGTTGACGGCACTACCATCCTTCCCATCTCACAAGCCCGCAACCTTGGTGTCATCCTCAACTCCGTTCTCCCATTCACCCCTCACATCCAAGCCGTCGCCAAAACCTGCTGGTCTCAGCTCCGCAACATTGCCAAGATCCGCCCTTTCCTCTCCATCCAAACTGCTACCCTGCTTGTTCAAGCTCTCATCCTATCCCATCTGGACTACTGTATCAGCCTTCTCTCTGATCTCCCATCCTCATGTCTCTCCCCACTTCAATCCATACTTCATGCTGCTGCCCAGATTGTCTTTGTCCAGAAACGCTCTGGGCATGTTACTCCCCTCCTCAAAATTCTCCGGTGTCTACTAATCAATCTGCGCATCAGGCAGAAACTCCTCACCCTCGGCTTCAAGGCTCTCCATCACCTCGCCCCCTCCTACCTCACCTCCCTTCTCTCCTTCTACAGCCCACCCCACACCCTCCGCTCCTCTGTCGCTAAGCTCCTCACTGTGCCTCGTTCTCGCCTGTCCCGCCATCGACCCCCGGCCCACGTCATCCCCCGGGCCTGGAATGCCCTCCCTCTGCCCATCTGCCAAGCTAGCTCTCTTCCTCCCTTCAAGGCCCTACTGAGAGCTCACCTCCTCCAGGAGGCCTTCCCAGACTGAGCCCCTTCCTTCTTCTCCCCCTCGTTCCCCTCTCCATCCCCCCATCTTACCTCCTTCCCTTCCCCACAGCACCTGTATATATGTATATATGTCTGTACATATTTTTTACTCTATTTATTTATTTATTTATTTATTTTGCTTGTACATATCTATTATATTTATTTTATTTTGTTAGTATGTTTGGTTTTGTTCTCTGTCTCCCCCTTTTAGACTGTGAGCCCACTGTTGGGTAGGGACTGTTTCTATATGTTGCCAACTTGTACTTACCAAGCGCTTAGTGCAGTGCTCTGCACACAGTAAGTGCTCAATAAATTTGATTGATTGATTGATTGATTAAGGTTGTGATCCCCATGTGGGACAACCTGATAACCTTGTATCCCCCTCAGCACTTAGAACAGTGCTTGGCACAAAGTAAGTGCTTAACAAATTCCATCACCATCATCACCATCATTGTGGGCAGGGAATGTGTCTACCAATCTGCTACATTATACTCTCCCAAGAGCTTAGTTTAGGGCTCTACACAAAGTAAGTCTCAATAAATATGATTAATTGGTTGAGGAAGGTTTACATTTGGCTTCAACTGGAGAACCAGCAAGTAGGAAAATTTCTTCTAGAGAATGTGAAAATTCCTGGGATGATTTCTAGTAGGATCATGTATTAGGTGACCACTTGCTGTGGTGTACTGTCCTAGCTGCTTGGGAAATACAGGTAACAAAGTGATGCATTCCCCACCCCCACCGAACTTCCATTATAATGGGGGAATCAAACATAAATAAAATTACAAATAGAATGGTCAAAATGAGTAAGTACACCTCTATTGCATGAGGGCTAAGAAGGGCATCAATAACTTAACAATTACTAAGGCTGTGGATCAGGATGCTGATAAATTAATCAGGGAAGGTTTGTTGGAGGAGGTAGGGTTTTTGGAGGGCTTTGAACATGGAAAAAGCTGTGGTCTGCCTGAGGTCAGTTGGGAGGGAGTTCCAAGCTGGGGAAACAGCTTGAATGAGGAGAGGTGGCAAAGTCAAGAGTGTGGTATAGCTGGAAGGTTGGGTTGGGAGGTGCAAAGGCAGTAAATTAGGTAATAATGGGTCAAGAGAGCAGAAAGATAATATGAGCCATATGGTGGAGGTCTATAAAGCCAATTATGACATGTATTTCTTTGATGTGGAGCAACAGGAAGCCAGTGGAGCTCTTTGACTAATGGAAAAGTGAGGGCTAAACAATGTTTCAGGAAGATCTGTGTAGCTACAATTGGTATAGACTGAATGGGAGAGATTCTGGAAGATAGGATACTAAATGGGAGGTGACTTCATTGACAAAATTGATACCATTGAGCATGAGAAAATCTCCCTCTCACCTCCTTAGTCTGTGCCCCCTGTAACCTCCCATCCTCTCTCTTATCCATACCAGCCATATCTCAAGAGGAGTTCTTCCATCTCCTTTCAAAATCTACACCCTCTCTTTGGCCCTCGAACACCTTTCTTTTGAATCTTATTAAACACTTGTGCCTACCCTTGTTCCTTCCCGGCAGCCAACTTCAACCACTCATTCTCCAGTGGATCCTTTCCCACTGTTTTCACAAATGCCCATGTATTTCATCCTAAATATACCCTACCACTATCTTACTGCACCCTCAAACTATCACCCCATCTCCCTGCTACCATTCTTGTCCAAGCCTCCTGACGAAGTTGTTCATTCCTGCTTCCTCCACTTTCTCTCCTCTGACTACCACTTTGGCTCCTTGCAATCTTTCATCCCTTCCACTCTACTGAAATTGCTCTCTCCAAGATCACCAGTGAGCTTCTCCTTGCTAAATCTAAAGAACCATTTTTTGACTCTAGTGCTAAATCTCAACTGAAAGAGCCCCCAGTCACTTTAGGAGTGCCTGAACTCTGGTGAGTCTCCACTGGGTCCTAAAGTCCTGCAATTCTTCCGATCTTCTAACACGGTTTGCAAAACTTTTCTGCTCAGTGCTTCCCAAGTCCCTGCACTCCAACCTAGTTCTCCTTACCTGCTCAGGAGCCTTTGATACTGAGGACCACCCTCTCAACCCAGAAACACTATCAAACCTTGATTTCTCTGACCCTTCTCTCCTGCTACTCTTTCTACCTCTCTGGCCATTCCTCAGACTCTGTCCTTGTCTCCTCCTCTCCCTCCCATCCACTAAATGTGGGAGTCCCTCAAAGCTCAGTTCTCAGTCCCCTTCTATTCTCCATCTACACCCACTCCTCTGGGTAGTTTATCCACCTCCATTGCTCCTACTAATATCTTTGAATGCATGATTCCCAAATCTAACTCTCCAGGCCCTGACTTCTCTCGTTCCCTGCAATCTCACTTTTCCTCCTGCCTTCAGAGCATCTCTGCTTGGATGACCCACTAAAGATTCAAACATAGAACTGAGGCCCTTTCCAGGCCCATGCTCTTTGCATTAGGTCACTCTGCTTCTCAGTAAGAGGCAGAAGAGAAGCCAGTGAATGAAATGGAAAAGAATCCCCGTCCCACGTGAGGCTTGCAGTCTTCATCCCCATGTTACAGGTGAGAGGGTACTGAGCTGCAGAGAGGTAAAGTGACAGGCCCAAGGTCATTCCTTCATTTGATCGTATTTATTGGGCGCTGAGTGGACTAAGAGTTTGGGGAGAGTCCAACAGAGCAATAGGCAGACATTCCCTTTCCACAACAGATCGACAGTCTAGAGGGGGAGACGGACTTGAATAGAAATAAGTATACTATGTGCAGAGGAGGAGATGAGGGAGAGAGGAGGGCTCTCTCAGGAACTTCCCACCCCAAGGGGGTCGTTTTCACTGCCCCTCGAAATACAGCAGTGCCATGTGTGAAGCACTTACTACGTGCCAAGCGCTGGGTGGCGATAGAAGATGATCAGATGAGACCCAGTCCCTGTCCCACACAGGGCTCCCAATGGAAGGGGGAGGGAGAATGGCGATCAAACCCCCATTTTACAGAGGAGGAAACCGAGGCCCGAGTCAATTCCAGCTCCACTGCTTGTCAACTTTGTGACCTTGGGCCAGTCACTTCCCCTCTCTGGGCCTCAGTTCCCTCATCTGGAAAATGGGGATGAAGGCTGGGAGCACCTTGTGGCACCTGGATTGGGTCCAACCTGAGCCCACCGTTGGGTAGGGACTGTCTCTATATGTTGCCAGCTTGTACTTCCCAAGTGCTTAGTACAGTGCTCTGCACACAGTAAGCACTCAATAAATACGATTGATTGATTACTTTGTATCTCCTCCAGTGCTTAGAACAGCATTTGACACATAGGAAGTGCTTAATACCATTTTTTCTTAAAAAAGAAACAAAGGACAACCACCATTTTGGGTCATTTCAGCCCCACTGGGATGCGCTCGGGTTTGGTCAGAGCACTGGGGGCAAGGGAAACGGGGATTCCAGTTCCCGTGACACCTTGCGCCTGAGGACGCCCACGTTTCCGGGCCTCATTCTCCTCACCTGTACGGCGGGGGGGCGATGGGGGCTGGGGGCAGAACCCGGTGCTCCGTCCTACCGGGAGCCCACCCCGAACGCGAATCCCCCCCAGCGCCCAGCACAGAGTGAAGCACCCAGCCCGTACCACAGGGGTCATAGTTTGGGGCGACGTGGACTACGTCACCCCCGAGGTCCTCTCGGAAGCAAGGACTCAGGGACTTCCTGGAGGAAAGAACGAATTCTACTGGAAGGGATTTTTTAAATATATATTTCGATTTTTTTCCTTTTTTCAATAAAAAGCCGGAAGGGGAATTTAGAGTTGCGGGTGGTTTTCATTTATTCATTCATTCAATTGTATTTACTGAGCGCTTACTGTGTGCAGAGCACTGTACTGTTTGGGAAGTACAAGTTGGCAATATCTAGAGACGGTCCCTACCCAACAGCGGGCTCACAGTCTAGAAGGGGGAGACAGACAACAAAACAAAACATATTAACAAAATAAAATGAACAGAGAGTAGGAGAGTAGTGAGGTGAGGCAGGAGGGGGCAAGGAGATTGACTTCTTTAAAGCCAACGGTGAGGAGTTTTTTGTTGGACGTGGAGGCAGATGAGCCAGAGGCTCTTGAGGAGCGGGGAAATGTGAACTGAACATATTTGTAGAAAAACGATCCGGGCAGCAGAGCGAAGCATGGCCTGGAGTGGGGAGAGGCAGGAGGCCGGGAGGTCAGCAAGAAGGCTGATGCCGTAATCAAGGCAAGGAAGGACAAGTGCTCAGATCGGCATGGTGGCTGTTTGGATGGTGAGGAAAGGGAGGATTCACTTACTGAGGCCGGGTCTGTGGACCTCTCGCAGAGTGTGCATCATGCTGGCCTTGTAGCCCAGGAAGGCCGTGAGGTGCATGGGCTTCACCCGGCCCCGGTGCCTTCTCTTCTGGGGCAGGAAGTCCAGGCGGCCGTGCCAGGGAGCTGAGAATTTGCAGTGGGACTACGGCAAGGATGGGCAGGGACGGGGTGGGCTGTCAGGAGGAGCAGAAGGAACAGGCAGAAGGAAGAGGGTTGGGGAAGCCAGGGGGATGACAAGATCAGAGCACCCCCTCTTCTCTGGAAGGGGCTGGAGGGGTTTTGGGGAGACCAGGTGGATGCCATGTAAGCCCAGAAACTCAGGGGTGATGATGATGATGATGGTATTTGTTAAGCACTTACTACGTGCCAAGCACTGGGGGGGGATACGAGATCATCAGCTCATCCCACGTGGGGCTCACAGTCTTCATCCCCATTTTACAGATGAGGGAACTGAGGCCCAGTGAAGTGACTTGCCCAAGATGACAATTGGTGGAGCTGGGATTAGAACCGCTGGGATTAGAACCCACGACCTGTGACTCCAAAGCCTGGGCTCTTTCCACTGAGCCATGCTGTCCTGCCGAGAAAGGCAGGCTGGGGTGGGGAAGGCAGGGGCCACCAGTCGGTCAGTCTGTCGTATTTATTGAGCGCTTACTGTGTGCAGAGCATGGTACTAAGTGCTTGGAAAGTACAATTTGGCAACAGAGAGAGGAATCCCTACCCAACAACCCTTGTGTGGCTACCTGCGGAGATCAAGGGGTTCTAGGTCCATGTAAAACCTGTTTTAAGCTCCCATTTCCCCTGATCCCTCTCCCTTTTGTGTCAGCCTGTGCTTGAATTTGTACGCTTTAGTCACAACACTTATGTACAAATCTGTAATTTATTATAATGTCCCATTTTTCCTCCAGACTGCAAGCTCCTGTGGGCAAGGAAACGTCTCCGAACTCCAAGCAAAATCCTCTTTCCTCCAGGAAGTTTAGACCCTAGCCGTTTTTTTTTTTTAATGTCATTTGTTAAGCACCTACTTATGTGCCAGGTACTGTTCTAAATGCTGGGGTAGATACAAGCTAATCAGGTTGGACACAGTCCTTGTCCCACATTGGGCTCACAGTCTTCATTTTACAGAGGAGAGAACTGAGGCCAACGCTGTCATCGCATTTGGGTCACAATCCCCCATTCCTGCCCCCTCCCAACCCCCAAATAATAATAATAATAATGGTATTTGTTAAGTGCTTACCATGTGCAAAGCGCTGAGGAGGTTACAAGGTGATCAGGTTGTCCCACGGGGCGGGGGGGGGGGGGGGGGAGAGGGGGGCTCACAGTTTTAATCCCCATTTTACAGATGAGGTAACTGAGGCACAAAGAAGTGACTTGCCCAAAGTCACAAAGCTGACAAGTGGCAGAGCTGGGATTTGAACCATGATCTCTGACTCCAAAGCCCGGGCTCTTTCCACTGAGCCACGCTGCTTCTCAAACACACACTTACACAGACCCCAGGGGGCGCTTATGCTTAGCCTCCTTGAGCTGCTTGGGAGGGGACGGAAGCAAACAGCCACCAGGGTTATAATTCTGGCTCCACCCCTTGTCAGCTGTGTGACCTTGGTCAAGTCACTTCACTTCTCTGGGCCTCAGTTCCCTCATCAGCAAAATGGACATTAAGACAGTAAGCCCTATGGGGGACAGGGACGGTGTCCCACCTGATTAGCTTATATCTACCTCAGCGCTTAGTACAGTGCCTGGCACATAGTAAGTGCTTAGCAAATACCATAAAAAAATAAAAAAGGGAGCTTCAAGTTGGAGAATTCAGTCCTCTTCCAGGAATGAAGGCAAGAAGGGAAGTGAAATGAGGATTTAGTCTTTAAATATAGACCCCTGGCTCGCCCCGCCCATCAGTCCCCACACCACCCATGCATGCTTACATGCAAGCACACATGTACAAGAACACGTGCACACACATGATTTGAGACAAAGCCAGAAACAACCTTGAGAGTCCTCTACCCCCTTCACAATAGAGTCTCTCTTCGTCTCTCTGTAGAGGACTGGCAGCATTTAGGGTATTTACTGAGGACAGGGCACTGTAGTGAACACTTGCACTGACTGTATGCTCATCGTGGGCAGGGGATGGGTGTTTGCTATATCCTACTCTCCAGTTGCAGAACTCTCCAGTGTTCTGCAAACAGTGAAGCGCTCAATAAATATCACTAACTGACAGACTGATCGGGGGAGGTCAAGGGAAGTGGCAGACACGTTTCCTGCACAGAGGGGGCTTCCACTACAGAGCAGGTGGTGGAATATTCATTCATTCAATCGTATTTATTGAGCACTTACTGTGTGCAGAGCACTGTATTAAGCGCTTGGGAAGTACAATTCGGCAACAGATAGAGCCAGCCCCTACCCAACAACGGCTCACAGTCTAGAAGGGGGAGACAGACAACAAAACAAAACATGTAGACAGGTGACAAAACATGTAGACAGGCATTGGACTCTCCCAAGTGCTTAGTACAGTGGAGACAGGTGTCAAAATCATCAGAATTAAAGCTATATGCACATCATTAACAAAATAAATAGAACATCAGGGTCCAGACCCTTGGCTAGCTCTGTGGGAGAGGTCAACCCCACACGCCCCCTGGACACTCTGTGGCATCCATTTGCCCCATCCCTGGGTCAGAGGGCTCTGGATGGAGGGACCTCCCCTCAAATCCTACTCAAGCCCCTGGGCAACCCAGAAAACACCCTCACGGCCAGCAGCCTCAGCCCAATCCCGCCGGACTGCAGGGCCCAGAATACAGACCATGAGGCCGGGTGGACTCCTCTGCCTGAGCGGCCGGCGGAGGGTGACCCTGTCAGCTGCTGGCCGAACCAGACTGATAGCTAAAATGGCAGCTCCACTCCAAGGCCCAGGTCCAAGGCCCCGATTTAGCTACTGGCTCCGTTTGGACCCGTATTCATTTCCGGGGAGGGAGGGGGAATCCAGGCCTGAGAAAGGTCCCGGGGGTGAGGTGATTGGTCTCTGCCAGCCCACGGCCCACAGAAACATGAGACCTGTCCTCCATCCCACTTAATAATTACAGTATTTGTGAAGCGCTTACTATGTGCTGAGAAACGTTCTAAGGGGTGTGATAGATATGAGTTCATTAGGTTGGACACAGCTCCTGTACCACATAGGGCTCACACTCTTAATCCCCATTTTACCGATGAGGGAACTGAGAAGTGAAGTCACTCACCCAAGGTCACACAGCAGACATGGGGCAGAGCTGGGATTAGAACACAGGTCCTTTTGACTTCCAGGTCCAGGTTTTGAACAGAAGAGGGGGCAAGAAGGGCGGTACCCACATCTCGCGGCCTAAGATGTCAGGTTTTCAAGAGGGCGGGCGGGACAGCGGGGGGTTGTGGGATTCTCTGCTTCCTTGGCCGGCATCACTTGGTTTCTGAGCATCTACTACAGCTTGGCCCCTCGCGCCTCAACTCTCCAGTCGTCTAGTCCAGCCCCACCCGTGCACTTTGCTCTCCTGACGCCAACCTGTTCCCCATCCTCCATCTCACCTGTGTCGCTGCCGCCCCCTTGCCCACCCCCTCCATAGCCGAGAGACCACCGCTCTCCCCATCTTCCAAGCCCTCCTGAGATCCTGCCTCGCCCAAGAGGTCTCCCCCAGCTAAGTCCTCTTTTCCCCAGCTCCCTCTCTCTTCTGCGTCCTCAGCCATATATTTATCGAGTGCTTACTGCGTGTGGAGCACTGAACTAAGCACTTAGGAGAAACCGATTGAACAGACCCATTCCATGCCCACAAGGAGCTGACATTCTAGAGGGGGAGACAGATGTGAATATAAATAAATAAATTAATCGATTACATCATCTGTGCATTTGGACCTGAGCCCCGCAGGACTTTTGGTCATAGGTTCAAATCCCGTCTCCACCACTTCTCAGCTGTGTGACCTTGGGCAAGCCACTTAACTTATCTGTGCCTCAGTTACCTCATCTGTAAAATGGGGATTAAGACTGTGAGCCCCCCGTGGGACAACCTGGTCACCTTGTAACCTCCCCAGCGCTTAGAACAGTGCTTTGCACATAGTAAGCGCTTAACAAATGACATTATTATTGTTATTATTATCCAAAGCAGTAGAGCAATTGAGGAGGATAGAGAAGTAGAGCGCTTTGGACTTGGCTGTAAAGAGAATATTGGGGACCTCAGAGAGAACTGTCTTGGTGGAGTGAGAAGGTCAAAAGTCAGACTACAGAGGAATTTGGGAAGAGGAAAGTAAGGCAATGGGTTTATCCAACTCTTGTAAAAGTCTGGATGTAAATATGAGATAGACTGTGGGATGATAGCTGGAGGGAATGATGTGGTCCAGAGAGACGTTTTGAAAAATAAGGGGATGTGGTGTGTTTGAAAGCAAATGGGATGGAACCACTGAAGAGGAGAGACTGAAGATGGCAGTAAGGAAAGGGAGAAAATGGTTTTAAGAAGCGAGTGACAATGAGGTAAGAAGTGCAGGTAGAGGGACAGGTGGGCTATCTCCTCTTAGAAGACAGCTGGTACACAGGAGAAAAATGAGGAAGCAGGTGTTGAGGGGGTGCTCTGGAGGTTTGGAGAAGTTCATGCCTAATGACTTTAATTTTACCCATAATGCCATTGGTGAGTTCACCAGGGATTAGGGAAGGAGGTGGAGGGAGGATTAGGGAGTCTAGATGGAGTTAAAATTTGGAAGAGTTGGTGGGGGCTGTGGGCATGTGCGTCAATGAGGAAGGAACAATAGAGTTGTCAAACAGAAAACAGAACTGAGTTTAAGCATGAAAGTGTGAGAGCTGGATTACTGTTAATGCCCTTCAGCTGAATAGGTGCAGGAGCAGAAGAAGCCAATCAAGTCTATGGAAAAGGCATGGAATGCCCCCATCCTCTCTCAAACCCTAGGTTACTGTGAGAAGCACACTGGCTGGGGTGGAGGCACTAATCTTCCCCACAAAGAGAGGACAATCTGCTTCCATCAGGAGCTTTGGAAAGCCACCCCCCACAACTCAAGTCAGTGAAACCTGAGGTGATTTGGCTGGTGAGCAGACATTCCACATAAGGTGACCCTTCAATCCTAGGGTCTATAGGAATGAAGGTAACCCTCCCATCAGGCCTTGGATAACACAGGGGTGTCCAAATGTGGGGGAAGAGGCCTCTCTTTTTGCAATGACATAATTTAAGGATCCTCTTCTGCCCAGGCTAGGCTGAATTCCACTTATTCTGGCTGGGGTCCATCATCTTACATTCAAATTTAATTACTTTGCAGCAGTGAGGACTCCACAAACTAGTAAGGATGCCTTTAGTTTCAATGTAACACAATCCTAGCTGAAAAGGATCTTTCTTCCCAGAGTGGGGAAGTGAGAGTGTGTGAGAGTGGGGAGGGGGGAGAGAGAGAGAGAGAATGATTTTATTCTCCATTTCAATCATGTACTAAACTTGAGTTGGGGAAAATCATGAATCCAGTCAAAACATTTCAAGCAGGTCCTATATGTCAGAAGCACAGTCAATACAGCAAGGGCCTGGGAGCCAGAAAGACCTGGGTTCTAATCTCAGCTCTGTCAGTTGTTTGCTGTATGACTGTGGGCAAGCAAGTTAACTTCTCTGTGCCTTGGTTACCTCACCTGTAGAATGGGGATTAGCCTGTGAGCCTCATATGGAACATGGACTGTGTCCAACCTGATTAGCTTGTATCTACCCCAGTGCTTAATTGGGTAGTGCCTGGCATATGATAAGCACTTAACAAAAACTATTTAAAAAGCTCTCTGGACATAGTGTTCTTGAAGGGAAGCAGATTGCCAGTTCAGGAAGAATAAGTGGGTTAAGCAACAAGCGGACAAACTATGGGTACTTAGCCTAAATTTCCTCTCTCCCCTTGCTATAGTACCACACCATATCTATTGTTTTATCAGCCAACAAAGAGTTCTGGGATTCAAGACTTGCCATGAGGACTGGTTTGCTAAAAATGACTCAGAGATGAAAAGACTACTGCATCAGTGTCATCATCATCATCATCATCATCTTTCCTATGGCAAAGCATCAATACCTCGCAGCTTCTCACAACCAGAGTGAGAAGGAAACCACAGAGCTGATCACTAGTGACTTGCCCAAAGTCACACAGCAGACAAGGGGCGGAGCCGGGATTAGAACCTAGGTCCTTTGACTCCCAGGCCTGTGCTTTTTCCAATAGGCCAAGCTTTTTTCTCATGCTCTTGCACATAAAGAAAAACCCCAGAGCAAAATCCTTTGTGTATACTTCCCTGCCCTATAACTTGCTGGATAAACTCTAGGCTCCATTGAGATTCATTCATTCATTCAATCGTATTTATTGAGCACTTACTATGTGCAGAGCACTGTACTAAGCGCTTGGGAAGTACAATTCAACAACAGAGACAATCCCGGTTCACAGTCTAGTAGGGGGGAGACATACATCAAAACAAGTAAACAGGCATCAGTAGTATCATAATAAATAAGTAAAATTATAGATATATATGCATCATTAATAAAGTATATATAATTATAATTATAAATATGTACACATTACTTGTACATATGTACAAGTGCTCTGGGGCAGGGAGGGTAGAGAAAAGGGAGCAACTTGGGGCAATGGGGAGGAGAGGGCAAGCAGAGGAAAAGGGGGGCTTAGTCTGGGAAGGCCTCCTGGAAGAGGTGAACTTCCAGTAGGGCTTTGAAGGGGGGAAGTGTGCTAGTTCCATGGATTTGAGGAAGGAGGGCATTCCAGGCCAGAGACAGGATGTGGGCCATGGGTTGATGGTGGGATAGGTGAGAACGAATGCACAGTGAGGAGGTGAGCGGCTCTCCACTAGCTGTTTCCTTCTTACTTTTCTGCTCTTTCTCCACTACTACTTCAGCTTGCATACTTTTCTCCTTCTAAGCCGACCTCTGAACTGTACCTTGTTCTCAACACTCCCATTTCTGACTGATTAACCCTATCCTGTCCCTTATATGGCAGTCGAACCCCCGTCAAATCCACAAAATATGTCCCTTTTCACCTTCAAATCCCGCCTACAATTAAAACACTTCCTTCCAGTAGGACTTCCCTGATTGATTCCTCATCCTTGGTTACATTGTCCCATCAGACACTCCTAGCATGTCCTGCTGTTGCTAATTGGTTGTGTTTGTTTTATTTTGAATGTTATTTCCTCATCTAGTGCTCACCCTATACTTTGAAATTATTATCTATCTGTGGTCAAGGGACTGATTCTGAAATATCTCTTGCTCTTTGCTCAGTGTTACCGAGGCAGATAGTTTCTTTTTGTTTTGTTTTGCTTTGTTTTGTTTTTAAATGGTATTTGTTAAGGGCTTATTATGTGTCAGACACGGTACTGAGCACTGGGATGGAGCCAAGCTAATCAGGTTGGACGCAGTCCAAGTCCCACATGGGGCTCACAGTCTTAATCCCCATTTTACAGATGAGGGAACTGAGGCACAGGGAAGCTAAATGATTGTCCAAGGTCACGCAGCTAAGTGGGTGACACCCTGCCCAATATTGAGGGCAGTGGGAGCCACCCACCTGAGCTGTGCTGCTCACACTGCGAGGCAGTTCCCAGGATCCCAGCCAGGAGAATGGTCATGATGGCTGGAAGAGAAGGAGGAGTGGGAATTTTTGGTGTTCCTGGGATGCAGGTGAGTTGTGTCAACGGCCAGTGCCAGATCCGGAAATGAGGGCGGTTGTATGCACTGTGCTGAGAGTGCAGGCTGCCATAGTGAAGCAGCGTGGCTCAGTGGAAAGAGCCCGGGCTTTGGAGTCAGAGGTCATGGGTTCAAATCCCGGTCTGCCACTTGTCAGCTGTGTGACTTTGGGCAAGTCACTTCACTGGGCCTCAGTTACCTCATCTGTAAAATGGGGATTAAGACTGTGAGCCCCACGTGGGACAACCTGATCACCCTGTATCCTCCCCAGCACTTAGAACAGTGCTTTGCACATAGTAAGCGCTTAATAAATGCCATTATTATTATTATTATAGTGGGGGTGGGATAGGGCTATACTGGGGTTGGGACATGGCGGGGAGCCTGGGCAGGCACCTCCAGCATGGGGAGAGCTCGGGCTGCCGTGGGGCTGGCATGCATAGTGGATAGAGCACAGACCTGGGAGTCAAAAGGTAATAGGTTCTAACCCTGGCTCCACAACTTGTCTACTGTGTGATCTTGGGCAAATCACTTCACTTTTCCGTGTCTCAATTACCTCATCTGTAAAATGGGGATTGAGTCTGTGAGCCCCTCCTGGGACAGGGACTTTGCCAACCCAATTTGCTTTTATCCATCCAAGTGCTTAGTATAGTGCATGGCACATAGTAAGCACTTAACAAAAAACATCATTATTGTTATTGTTATTATTATTATCATTATTCTCCTTGGAGATCAGAGCAGGGATCCTAGTCCCTCTTCACAGCCTTCCTCGCTGCTCCATGGGTTCTGGAGTTGATTGGAGGGTGGAGCTAAACCCGACCCTCTTCGGCACCTCCTTCCCCTCCCGCTCCCCGCACTCATCCCCACAGTGGCTGGGCCCTGGGCTCCACCCTGACTGTGCTCTGGAGTCCAGTGGGGGTCTGACCCCAGTGCCTCCTGGCCACAGGGTAGCGGGGAACCCAGAATGGCAGGTCCTGGTGTGCACCACAGGAGGAGCAGAAGCTGATGGCAATGACCCCTGATTGACTGCGGGAACTGACTCACAGCCCAGGAACCAACAGAAGGACACGGTGCATTTGTGCCACCTTGAGGATCTTGGGGACGGATTAGGTAAATAGACAAAAAGTTATAAAAGACCAAATTTGCAGGCAACACATGCTCAGGTCCTGGACTCACAGACATGTGCTGGGACCTCCCAAGAAGAAGTGGAAATAAAGGTGCTTGGCCTGAAACGAGCTATTTCAGTGTTTCCTAGGCTTTGCTCTTCCAGGGAGTGGCGGCACTCAGTACAGTGCTTTGCACAAAATAAATGTTTAACAAAAACAATAAATAATTTAAAAAATAATAATTCTCCATCTAAATTTTTTTGCTTTTGCTTTAAGCAGTTTTAGGTATTTTTTTCTGTTCTCAATCTCATTATAGACATATAGTTTATGTCTAACTGCCTCCCCATTAAATTGCAATCAATCAGTAATGTTTATTGACCATTTACTCTGTGCAGAGAACTGTACTAAAATTGGAGGAGTACAATAGAGCTACTAGCCATGATCTCTGCCCTAAGGGAGGTTGCAATCTAGTGGGAGAGAGTGACACAGATAAATTGTGGGGAAGAAGAAGCTTCAGAGTTTAAAGGCATGTACATAACTATTTAAATGAGAAGGAGGTGGGGTGAACCCCAAGTGCTTAGAGGGTGTGGACTCAGACTCAGAGAAGCAGCATGGCTTAGTGGAAAGAGCAAACGCCTGCAAGTCAGAAGAACTGGGCTCTAATCCTGCCTCTGCAATTTTTTAAAATGGTATTTGTCAAATGCTTAACATGTGCCAGTGTTATCGACAAACATGACAGGGTCCCTTTGTGGAACTGTTGTCGACAAACAGGGTTAACATATGGGTTTGTTTAGTCGATGAAGAAACCAGTGACTCTAAGAGAATGAGTCATAGATCAGGGCAGTAGGAAAGTGGTGAGCAGCCCGTTCACCCCGATGGGGTACGAGTGACTGCAACACCTGAACCACCGGTGTAAATCGGCGGCAGAGTTCAAGAACCCAAGGTTGTGACGCAGATAGGAAAAATGACTCGGAGACATGAGTTCAGATATAGCAGTAAAGAAGGAAGGTGGCTACCTGACCGTTCACCTCCCGAGAGAGGTACGAGTGACAAGCAGCCCCGATCCCATTCTCATCGTTTCTTTTATTGAGTTACAGCAACATGGGAGCAGAGCATTTGGGAATTTCAGGACTCCAATTAGGACCAACAGGATGTTATAAATTCTCAATATTTTCTGTTTTCACTGTCTTGTGAAGGATGTTGTTATCTGCCCTATGACCTTGCACAGATAGGTGTTACTTGTTACTGGCCTTGAAGACATCCGTTGCAGAAAACACACAAAAAAGGAGTTGTTCTCTTGGCCTGCAGAAAATGGAGGGTTACTGTCAGCATGCACAAAATGGAGTCAGTCATGTCAAGTCTGCTAGTGGACAACAGCAGGCACTCTACTAAGCAAGGAGGTAGAAACAAACTAATCAAGTGGGACACAGTCCATGTCTCACATGGGGTTCACAATATTTATCTCCATTTTACAAATGAAGTAACTGAGGCACAGAGAAATAAAGCAAATTGCCCAAGGTCACACACAGCAACAGCATATACCACTTGTCTGCTGTGTGACCTTGGGCAAGTTACTTAACTTCTCTGTACCTCAGTTTCTTCTTCTGTAAAATGAGTATTAAGACTATGAGTGCTATGTGGGACAGGGACTCTGTCCAATCTGATTAATCAATCAATCAATCAATCAATCGTATTTATTGAGCACTTACTGTGTGCAGAGCACTGTACTAAGCGCTTGGGAAGTACAAGTTGGCAACATATGGAGACAGTCCCTACCCAACAGTGAGCTCACAGTCCAGAAGGGGGAGACAGAGAACAAAACCAAACATATTAACAAAATAAAATAAATAGATATGTACAAGTAAAATAAATAAATAAATAAATAGAGTAATAAATATGTACAAACATATATACATATATACAGGTGTGGGGAAGGGAAGGAGGTAAGATGGGGGGATGGAGTGGGGGGGCGAGGGGGAGAGGAAGGAGGGGGCTCAGTCTGGGAAGGCCTCCTGAAGGAGGTGAGCTCTCAGTAGGGCCTTGAAGGGAGGAAGAGAGCTAGCTTGGCGGATGTGCGGAGGGAGGGCTTCCAGGCCCGGTGGATGACGTGGGCCAGGTGTCGATGGCGGGACAGGCGGGAACCAAGCACGGTGAGGAGTTTAGCGGCAGAGGGGCAGAGGGTGCGGGCTGGGCTGTAGAAGGAGAGAAGGGAGGTGAGGTAGGAGGGGGCGACGTGATGGAGAGCCTTGAAGCCGAGGGTGAGGAGTTTCTGCCTGATGCGCTGATTGATTGGTAACCACTGGAGATTTTTGAGGAGGGGAGTAACGTGCCCAGAGCGTTTCTGGACAAAGACAATCCGGGCAGCAGCATGAAGTATGGATTAACTGATTAGAGAAGCAGAGTGGCCTAGTAGATAGAGCATGGGCCTGGGAGTCAGAAGGATCTGAGTTCTAATCCCACCTCCGCCAGTTGTCTGTTGTGTGACCCAGGACAAGTCACTCAACTTTCCTGTGTGTCTGTTACCTTGTCTATAAAGTGGAAATTGACGGTGAATACTATTTGGGACTTGAGCTATGTCCAACCTGTCTTATATCTACCCCAGTGCTTAGTACAGTGCCTGGCACAGAGTGAGGGCTTAACAAACACCATTTACCTTGAGTATAGGGGTCATGCCTTGCTTATATTACGCTCCTAAATGTCTCCCTATGTTCTCTGTACACAGGGAGCATTCAATAAATTCTGCTGCTGATAATTATGATAGCAGACAGCACAGGAGAAATACATGGAACATCACAAAGCTGTATTTCCTTATTCATAGATTACAAAACCTTTTAATGTCATCAACAGACTTGGACTGTGGCAGCTATGAAGCAAGTATGGCTCCCCTGAGAGCTGAAATCTGTGCCATGATGGGATGATTGGTCAAGTCAAGGTCGAAGGTGCTCTGTCTGTCCCTTTCCCTATTACCTCTGGAATAAAGCAGAGTGTGATCAAGTCAGTCCTGATTATCGTATTCTACATTTTCAGTCCCCTAGGGAAACTCTTAGAACTGAGTAGGAATCACTGAAAATCTTAGATTGCCATCCTGTTACCACTAAATGCTGACGTCTGGGTTCTGCAGACTGAAAGCACTCCAGTGTTTGTAAAGTAACATTAACCAAAGTGGTTTCTCTCTGTCTGGAATGTCCCCATCTTGTGTTGACCGTTATCTCCTGATAACATCTTCTAAACAGGGATTTTAACACTAACCAAACCATGACAAACAAACGGTTGTACTTTAACTTGGGATCTAGGAATGCCAAGGCCTCATGTACGGCACTACTCTCGGGAATCCTTTGTGTAGCTCAGATTTGAAACCCAATAAAAGAGGAAGAAGCGCTGGGATAGGGGCTGCTTGTCACGGGGCTGCTTGTCACTAGTACCTGTCCCGGGAGGTGAATGGGCAGGTAGTCACTTTCCTTCTTTACTGCTCTATCTGAACTGATGTCTCCGAGTCATTTTTCCTATCTGCATCACCACCTTGGGTACCCGAACCCTGCGGCTGATTTACACCGATTAACCTATTTTGCACCCTATTTGTCGATAACAGTTCTGGTACTATTCTTACAAGAAAAACACTCAGATGATTATGAATTACTGCAAAGGGATGACATATTGGTACAGACTGACAGTAATCCTGATGAAAACTGAGTTTTAAAACCAGCCTAAAGCCCTGAAGTCTTACACCCCGCCAAAGGATTTTATCAGCAATACAGAATTGAAAGCTGTCATGGAATTCTTCTTCCTGGGCAGCTCCCCTCCAGCAATGCACGTATAGACAGAGAAGAAAAAGGGAAGCATGACTTTTTCAAGATTAACAGAGTTTGACAGAGTTTGACAGAGTTTGATGTATGATCATATTTTATTATTAATTGTAAACCTACAAAGCTGTTTGCTATATGGCTGTGGGACCTGAAACAACCTTGGAAGACCCATTACATTACTGAGCTCTTTCACCAGTGCCTCTAAGGAAACACCCTCAACATAAAATGGCCTAACTATTATTACCAACAAAGATGCAGTACTGAGACAATGTCCACTGCATCACAGATTTTGACCAATGGACAAACCAAGAGTTAACCTACTAGGCACCAACAGAGAACATGAAATTGAAGAAACAAAAACTTAACAAAACTTCAGGACCCAAACCAGTCCAAGCAAATTCTCAAAGCATTTTAAAATCTCTTGATTGCCCAGCTTTTTTCCTACAGTTAATTAAATTTTATATTAATTCCAGATCTAATAAAAAATTACAAGATAGCAGAAGAAATTGTTCCTATTTCTTTCGAGATTTTTAAAATTTCTTCAAAAATATGGTATATTATGTGGATATTTCTGTGGCAATCAGATAAACTGTGCACAAAAGCCCTGCAAGAATAATTAAGCTCTAGCCCTTGATAGCATTTTGGTTCAATAGCTCATATTCCTTAATAATTTATCTGGAATAAAGTCACCCTTATGATTAACATTAAACTTCACAATGCCTGGTACCCTTTATAAATGAAAGGATCTTTTATTCTGAAAGTGAAACTAAAACAAAATAATCCCCTTTATCTTAAAGCTCCATAGGTAAATGTTTTCTCATTCTCTCTGCATTTCTTTGAAGGAAACAGTTTATTTCTTGAACAGCGCATAAAGCAAACAGGGCTTCTGGAAAAAGAAGCTTAATCTCTGATTTGGCGAGATATTTCTTCCTCAGTTTTTATGTGGTCATCCTATTTTCTGGTAATCAAACAGTGCTATTTATCATCATCATCATCAATCGTATTTATTGAGTGCTTACTTTGTGCAGAGCACTGTACTAAGTGCTTGGGAAGTACAAGTTGGCAACACATAGAGACAGTCCCTACCCAACAGTGGGCTCACAGTCTAAAAGGGGGAGACAGAGAACAAAACCAAACATACTAACAAAATAAAATAAATAGAATAGATATGTACAAGTAAAATAAATAAATAAATAAATAGAGTAATAAATATGTACAAACATATATGCATATATACAGGTGTTGTGGGGAAGGGAAGGAGGTAAGACGGGGGGATGGAGTGGGGGGGCGAGGGGGAGAGGAAGGAGGGGGCTCAGTCTGGGAAGGCCTCCTGGAAGAGGTGAGCTCTCAGTAGGGCCTTGAAGGGAGGAAGAGAGCTAGCTTGGCGGATGGGCAGAGGAAGGGCATTCCAGGCCCGGGGGATGATGTGGGCTGGAGGTCGTTGGCAGGACAGGTGAGAACGAGGTACGGTGAGGAGATCAGCAGCAGAGGAGCGGAGGGTGCGGGGTAGGCTGTAGAAGGAGAGAAGGGAGGTGAGGTAGTATGGGGCGAGGTGATGGAGAGCCTTGAAGCCCAGGGTGAGGAGTTTCTGCCTGAAGCACAGATTGATTGGTAGCCACTGGAGATTTTTGAGGAGGGGAGTAATATGCCCAGAGCATTTCTGGACAAAGATAATCCGGGCAGCAGCATGAAGTATGGATTGAAGTGGGGAGAGACACGAGGATGGGAGATCAGAGAGAAGGCCGATGCAGTAGTCCAGATGGGATAGGATGAAAGCTTGAATGAGCAGGGTAGCGGTATGGATGGAGAGGAAAGGGCAGATCTTGGCAATGTTGCGGAGCTGAAACCTGCAGGTTTTGGTGACGGCTTGGATGTGAGGGGTGAATGAGAGAGCAGAGTCGAGGATGACACCAAGGTTGCGGGCTTGTGAGACAGGGAAGGATGGTAGTGCCGTCAACAGAGATGGGAAAGTCAGGGAGAGGGCAGGGTTTGGGAGGGAAGACAAGGAGTTCAGTCTTGGACATGTTGAGTTTTAGGTGGCGGGCAGACATCCAGATGGAGATGTCCTGAAGGCAGGAGGAGATGCGAGCCTGGAGAGAGGGGGAGAGAGCAGGGTCAGAGATGTAGATCTGGGTGTCATCAGCATAGAGATGATAGTTGAAGCCGTGGGAGTGAATGAGGTCACCAAGGGAGTGCGTGTAGATCGAGAACAGAAGGGGACCAAGCACTGAACCTTGGGGAACCCCCACAGTAAGGGGATGGGAGGGGGAGGAGGAGCCTGCAAAAGAGACTGAGAATGAACGACCGCAGAGATAAGAGGAGAACCAGGAGAGGACGGAGTTTGTGAAGCCAAGGTCAGATAGCATGTTGAGGAGAAGGGGGTGGTCCACAGTGTCGAAGGCAGCTGAGAGGTTGAGGAGGATTAGGACAGAGTATGAGCTGTTGGATTTGGCAAGCAGGAGGTCATTGGTGACCTTTGAGAGGGCAGTTTCTGTGGAATGTAGGGGACAGAAGCCAGACTGGAGGGGATTGAGGAGAGAGTTGTTGTTGAGGAATTCTAGGCAGTGTGTGTAGACAACTCGTTCAAGGAGTTTGGAAAGGAATGGTGGGGGGATATGGGGCAATAACTAGAAGGTGAGATGGGGTCAAGAGAGGGTTTTTTTAGGATGGGAGACGCATGGGCATGTTCGAAGGCAGAGGGGAAGGAACCAGTGGAGAGTGAGCGGTTGAAGATGGAAGTTAAGCAGGGGAGAAGGGATGGAGCGAGAGATTTCATGAGATGAGAGGGAATGGGGTCAGAAGCACAGGTGGCCGGAGTAGCACTTGAGAGGAGGGAGGAGAGCTCCTCTGAGGATACTGCTGGGAAGGATGGGAGAGTAGCAGAGAGTGTTGAGAGCCGGGGGGCTGGAGAAGGGGGGGAAGTGACTTTGGGGAGGTTGGACCTGATGGATTTAATTTTGTTAATGAAGTAGGAGGCCAGATCGTTGGGGGTGAGGGAAGGAGGAGAGGGAGGAACCGGGGACCTGAGAAGGGAGTTGAATGTACGGAAGAGCTGGCGGGGGTGATGGGCATGGGTGTCAATAAGGGAGGAGAAATAGTTTTGTCTGGCAGAAGAGAGGGCTGAGTTAAGGCAGGAAAGGATAAACTTGAAGTGAACGAGGTTGGCATGGTGTTTAGACTTTCGCCAGCAGCGTTCGGCAGCTCGAGCATAAGCGCAAAGGAGGCGGACAGTGGCAGTGATCCAGGGCTGTGGGTTAGTGGTACGAGAGCGGCGAAGGGAAAGGGGTGCGAGTGAGTCTAGCTGAGTTGAATTTATTGATTGAGTAGTATTTATTGAGTACCTACTGTGTGTAGAGGACTGTATTAAAAATTTGGGAGAGTACAGGTGTTACATCCCAATAAAGCCAATTAGGGACGAAGGTGGTGGTGGTTGGCAGGGGCAAGGGGAAGGGTGGGGGTTCGTGACTCAGCTTTACCGATGGAACAAACCACGACACTCAATATCACAGTAAGAAAATATTAGCATGCACAAAACATTAATTATAAAAGATCCTGCTTACATTAAGCCCTTCAAACCAGGGGAGATGAGATCTCCAACACCATTTAAGCCTTCCAACTCAGGGACGATGAGGATTTCCTCCTGCAGGTTGATTATTCCCCGGAGGTGTTCGGTACAAGTACTGGCCATAACCAGTGCGGGCATCCTCAGCTAAAAGGTCTCCTCCTCGGATAGCAGTGAGTAGCAGCACCAGCCTTTATATTATGCTTGTTTACTGTTACATCAAGCTACTTCCACATAATGGCCCTAATCTACCAATTGCAGGTCCATTGTCTTCTTCTCCTAGAGGACATCTCCACTGGGGCCCTGAGGGTGTGTCAATATTTGGTTGGAGCCTATCTGTCTGGATGTGATCACAGTAAGTGATAAACCAAAGGGCATTAAATTTAACATGTTGTTTATGCAAAGTGCTAATTCTCAAGCATTTCATACAAAGGATTCAGATGGATGTGCTTATTATTGTAGAGGGAAAATCCAATAAAATCCCAGTTCTCTCCCACCTGCTCCCAACCTTCCAAACCTACTATTACTGTCCCACCTCCACCCTCCAACCTCACCCACCTCCCATTCTCCCCTCCCATGATTCCTTAACTCTGGTCCTCTGTGGCCTGTGGAACTCACAGTGCATTGTGAGCAATCTCACATCAATCGCCCAGCTTGAGACTCTCTTGCCCACAAAATATGCCTGCCCACAGCTGTTGTCTTCAATACCGTCTTAAAATCCCACCTCCTTCAGAAAGACTTCCAAGCATAATTCACCCTATTCTCATCAGCTCAATGATCGTCTTTAAGCACTTGTGTATTTTATTTTAATTTTTATCCTAAACCCTTAGTTGTAAATGTATATACATGGGTTTTAATTCACAGATTCAGTATATATTCTGATTCTTCATTCCCAAACCAAATCCCAGTATATCTTTTTACAGATGTTATTGAGGTTTTTTTTAGATCTGACTCTAATTCCCCCCTGTATACACTCCATTGATTGATTAACCAACTGGCTGACAATTCATGTGAAAGGATGAGACTGGTAGTCTTCTGATCTGCGAAACACTTTGCTTACATGACTTGGTGTGACTCATTTGATGGGGCCCCCCCATGCACCACGGAAAGGTTGCAGATATTGTCTGAATGTACGCGGTCCTGTTGCCATATTTGGTATGGGCCTTAGACCCTGCAGCCCACTGGCTGGGTCCAGGAACCAAACCAAATAAGGAGATAGACTCCGCCCAGCTCTGTACCAAATCTGCACCAATCCAGTCCCCACGGTTTTCAAATCTACCAATCATTGTGATCAGCAACAGCAGTATATAAGTCCGTTGTATCGGGCAAAAGGGCCTTTTCCCTGAAGCAAATGAGCCT